>NC_140178.1:58603962-58914130 GCF_963971535.1 Notolepis coatsorum | reverse complement strand
AGAGCTGTCAAACGCAGGGCTGAATAGTTAGATGTCATACCTGTAGCTTCTAAAATTGAAGGTCCGCACTGCTCTGTGTACCCAAAACCATTACTCGCACACTGTGCTCCTAAATGATTTGTCCGGTTCGCACACAAATCTATTTTAAGGGGCAAATGCGAGTGAAATGCTCGCACTGTAGAGCCCTGTGTATATGCTCACACACTAACAGTCACTTTAGCACGAACACACACACACATGCTGCACACACTCACACCAAACGGTCACTTTACAAAATGAAAAGGTCACTTTACTTTATAAAAAATAAAATAAAAAAATAAAGAACAGGAGTGGTTCTTGTATAGCAATAGATGGATATAGCAAGATAGCATAAGGATATATAGTATAACTGTATATTGTATAGTAGTGTATATAAGACCCAGTGCCTCATCTGTAGCTTAACACTGTATTGCACTATTGCAGGACCTTAGCATGTCTTTTACCATGCATTTTAAACTTTATGTACATTATACCTGTTATGTTTTATTCTTATTACTTGTATTATTGCACAATCGCTGTGGACCACCCGCATTTCACTGTATGCCCTGTATGCCGTGACAAATAAAACTTGACTTGACTTGATAATGTTGATATTTAAACTTAAAGGTCCCTTATAAATGGCCTTTTCCAGTAGTTTGCATTGTTTTCTAGCAATGTGGGGTTGTACCAACACTGACTAGATGTGAAATCTCTACCCAGTCCCATTTCTTCAGTATAGCTGAGGCAGGAACCTCACCCACTGAACTAAGCCATTCTGAATTTACGTCAATCTGTGACGTGTAAGAATACTGCCACTGCCTGCCCACAATCAACTGTGATACGTTGAAATTATGATCAAAGCGGAGCGAGTGGAAATAATGCGGAAGCGGTTTTGACAGCAGACAGCAGAGACCTCTCTCGCTCTTGCTCTCGTGCCGGGCCCCCTCCACTGGAATGTGGTGGCAGGGCTAGCCACCAGTGGAGAGTGGTTAGTAGGTCCAGATGATTGTCCTGCCGCTATTTGATTTTAGCAAAGCACCCACCACTGCGAGCTATACTCCCTAGTAAACTGGCCCTCCCTGGAGATTAGACGCAACATCCACTGGCTGGCCTTTGTATATAAAACACTTCTAGGCCGTACTCCCCCTTACCTTACTCGCCTAGTCCACCCTCGTCCACTCCCGGTCAGCCACACATATCCTGGTAAACGCCCCCCATGCCAACTCCTCACAAGGCCGTTCCTCCTTTCAGTATGCAGCAGCTGATAGCTGGAACAAACTACAAAAAACCTTAAATATGGAAACGTTTATTTCAATTAGATTCTTTAAGGAAACTTTAACAAACTCCCTAGAGCACTCATGTAGCTGCTTCTCCATGAGCTAACACCATGCTGCCACTATTGTTCTGTTGTCCGTCAGTTGTTATTGTTCAGTTCAGTTGTTGCTCTGTATGTATGTCCTGCCTTTTTAATAATGTTCCTTTGTGTTTTATTTATTTTATTCCCTATCCCCTTTCCCCTAGGGGGCTTTTTACCCCCAAATAGGCCGTTATTGAAAATAAGAACTTGTTCTTAATTAACCTGCCTATACAAATAAAGGTTTGATGATGATGATGATGTAGGATCTGCAATGGAACAGCCAGCTACACGCGGCTAGCTAAGCTTGCATTGCTTTAATACTACCTTTTAACACTACCTGCTCCCTTGACCCCCTCCCCACTACTCTCACCAAGGCCTGCCTCCCTGCTCTCATCCCCCACCTCACCGCCCTCTTCAACCAGTCACTATCCCTAGGCCACGTCCCCTCCCCCTATAAACTCGCCGCTGTTACCCCTGTCCTCAAAAAACCCACCCTCGACCCATCCAACCTCTCCAACTACCGCCCCATATCCAATCTCCCTTTCTTCTCCAAAACACTTGAACGCATTGCTGCCTCCCAACTCCACTCCCATCTCCAGTCCAACACCCTCTACGAACCCCTTCAATCTGGCTTCCGCCCTGCTCACAGCACTGAAACTGCACTGGTCAAAGTAATCAATGACCTCATCTCCGCTGATGCTGGTGCCCTCAACATCCTGATCCTACTAGATCTCAGTGCAGCCTTTGACACAGTGGGTCACTCCATCCTCCTCCAAAGGCTGCACCAACTGGGTGTTGAGGGCACAGCACTTGACTGGTTTTCTTCCGATCTCACTGACGGACATCAATTTATCTCCCTCTCCGGCCACACCTCTTCCCCCTCCCCAGTCACACAGGGTGTCCCCCAAGGCTCAGTCCTAGGCCCCCTGCTCTCACACAATCCCCCCACAGCCCTCCCCTCAGTCACATTGAATCCTGCATCACGGAACTACAAACCTGGATGACCCATAACCTCCTCAAATTAAATAGTGACAAGACAGAACTTTTCATCATCGGCACCAACACCACCCTCACCAGATCCGGACCCATCACACTCACCATCAATGACTCCACCATCATCCCCTCCCCCCTAGTCTGCAACCTCGGTGTCATCCTCGACCCCACCCTCTCATTTGACCCCCATGTCCGCTCCATTGTCAAAACTTCATATTTTCACCTCTGCAACATCGCCAAAATCCGTCACTGCCCCCCCCCCCCCCCCCCCCTGCTGCTGAATCCCTCATACACGCCTTCATCTCCTCCCGCCTGGACTACTGTAACTCCCTCCTCACTGGCATCACCTCCCGCTTCCTCCATAAACTGCAGATGGTCCAAAACTCAGCCGCCCGCCTCCTCACTAACACCCGGTCCCGCGAACACTCCTGTCCTCCACTCCCTCCCGATCAAGGAACGCATTAACTTCAAAACACTACGCATCACCTTCAAAGCCCTCCATAGCCTGTATTCTAAACCCAAACGGTGCATGCTTCCGCGTTCACTTTTTGCGCTCTGATTGGCCACTGATGTTTCTGGTCGCACCGGCAAGTTCTTTCCCCGGTTAAGCTTAGGCACTCTTTCGAAGTTGGTTACGGTTAGAGTTTGTCTTAGAGCATGGCGATAGAACGGTTAGGGTTAGGGACGGGTTAGGGTTTGCTGCTGGTCGAGGTGGAAATGGGCGCGTCACGCGATTGGGCGCACATGTCACATGACCAGAAACGTCAGTGGCCAATCAGATTAGCAAAACGCATGAACCGTTTGCGTTTAGAATAGACGCAGCCTGGCCCCCCCCTACCTGACTGACCTCCTTCTCCCCTACCGCCCCACCCGTTCCCTCCGGTCCTCTTCCACTCTTTCCCTCACTGTCCCGTCATCCAAACTCAAAAGTTTTGGTGACCGGGCATTCTCACGAGCTGCACCCCGACTCTGGAACTCCCTCCCTCAGACCATCCGAGACTCTCCCTCACTCTCCACCTTCAAATCCAGACTCAAAACCTACCTGTTCTCCCAAGCATTCAACCTTCCTTACCCATAACCACCCTCCGCCAACTCGCCACCATTTCCCCCTGCCCCACGTTCTCTCCTCTCCTGCCCCCCCCACCCCCCTTGGTTTTCCCCGTACTCTCCTCCCGACTGTCTCCCCTACTCACTCCCGTATTTGTTATCCGTTACTCGTGGTTTTATGTTCCTGTGTATTTCTTATTGTCCTCCGTTTCCCTGTGGTTCTATGTTTCTTTGTTTTCTTTGTTTCTTTTTTGCCTATTGTCAGCGACTTTGGGTCTTTGAAAAGCGCTATACAAAATAAATGAATTATTATTATTATTAATAGATCTGTGACACGAAGTTTTCACATGTACGCCCCTCTTCCATAATCTCTCTCTCGCTCTCTCTGAAAAATAGGCGACCTTTAAAAAGGAATAATACATAATAAATGTATACATGATCATGCAACATTAAAAAATCCTTGTAGGAACGATTTGGGAGGTAGGGAGGGGTTTTTGTGGTGTTACAATGAAAGTACCGGAAAAAGGTACCGCCGGGTACCGGTATCGATTCCCAGGTACCGGTTCAAATGTGAACGGTACCCAACCCTAGTTGGGGGCGTAGCAGTTTCATGCAGCGACTGGGCTACTATCTGCAGACAGTGGAAAACAAAGTACCTGGTAGCAGGTTGAGCTGGTACCATGCAGTGTAAAATCGGCTTTAGTCCTAATAGTCTCTTTCTGTCCTTCAGATTTTCTGTGTGCACGGTGGCCTGTCGCCCTCCATCCAGACGCTGGACCAGATCCGCACCATCGATAGGAAGCAGGAAGTGCCTCATGACGGACCCATGTGTGACCTCCTGTGGTCGGACCCCGAAGGTACAGAAGGAGCCCCTCTACCGTTTTAACCTTGGTTCACCACTGGCATGTGTTAAGACAGTTTTCTTTTTGTATTATTGAACCCCAGTTGACTGACTTGGTCTCTCAGACACCACAGGGTGGGGCGTGAGTCCCAGGGGTGCAGGCTACCTGTTTGGAAGTGATGTGGTGGCCCAGTTCAACGCGGCCAACGACATTCACATGATCTGCAGAGCCCACCAGCTGGTGATGGAGGGCTACAAGTGGCACTTCAACGAGACCGTCCTCACCGTATGGTCGGCGCCCAACTACTGCTACAGGTCAGTTTTATCTTTTAGGGTTGTTAATGGAAAACATGCACTATGCAACTTTTTCTTGGGCAAATATTGCTTCCATAGCAGTGTAAATCACATACTTTGTCTGAACAAGAGATGAGCCTCCGTCAGCGAGTCATGAAATTGCCCATATGAGCCCTTCTAGTCAGGAATGAGCTGCACAACATTTTCTCTGCAAACAGGACTTTCTTACGCATTAGAACTATGTAAAAGGCTACAGTCTCATTACTACAGTATAAATGTGAACAACCCAAATAAAAGAAATGGTGCCCAAAGTTGCTTGAAGAAATGCATGTTTTCCTTGCTGCTTTCTCTTATCCTCCCATCTTTGTAAAACAGCTGCACCTCGTGGCCATGAATCTTACACTGTGCATAATTCATGGTCCCATGTTTGAATGGATATTGATGATTGAGAGATTGCCACTAAATCCAAAAATTCATGTTATTCTTCTGATCTACGGCAGTCCACTCAATATTTGTGCACATGGCCAACTCCCTCCCAAAGGCAGGACCAGTGATGTAAAATCTAGAGCTGCTCCATAGAGAATTAATTGTAGAAAGATGTTAAAGGTGACTGTGAGAGAACACATTTGGGACATTTTCTGCTTCAGAACCATATGCATATATATTATTATTATTTATAAAAAACAAAAAAAAAGTGTATGGATATATAAACTATATGGGTCCACAAAACCAGTCTCCCTTTCATTGTGTATGGATCAGCTCCAGATTCTATGTCGTCCTGGCAATACGGTGGTGACGAAGAACACAAAAAGAATGTGGAGATATGTAAACATACCCTTGTGCTTCAATTTATATTATATACGATCTTCCTCAAAATCCATTTTTGTGCGATTCAAAGGGGTGCCCAGTGAAACCTGTGAAAAAATAAGGCAGGCCAAAGAGTCACCCAGGATAGAGGATTCGCTGAGCAGATATGGCATCAACGTGAGCCGGGCCCCAGGGACCAATCCAAGTGCTCCTCTCCGTCTTCGTCAAGGACGCCACAGCGTTAGCGATCTGTTGTTGTGCATTATCTTATCGGGGGGAAACCCTTGCGAGCACGTGGAGAACATGCACACTCCACACAGAAAGGCCTGGGAGATACCCCACCTAAATCCGCAAGCCTAAGTGTGATTGATGACTGTCTTTTGTCAGGGTCATCCAGCAATCAACTCTGAGGCCCCTTGCGATCGACTGGTAGATAGAAAAAAACATGGTTGCCCACCTCTGCCAACAATGGAATCTCTGTTTCGTCTGTTTAAGTGGAAATGTGAATATAAACAAAAGTGAGCTGTTTATAAGAACTCAGTTGGATACCTTTTTAACATGTTGAAACACAATGTTTTGTCTTTAGTTTAATAAGAAATGGAAATATAGGGGAAAGGGAATTGTTTTGCATATTTCATGCATTTAAAATCTTTGTGATAATGGTGAACGGAGCATTGTGTATTGTCAGAACTCTAAAGAATATCTGTCTGAGGCCAGTACTTATTTTTCATCTACATGTTAACACCAATCCAAAAGCTCTCCCAGCTGGTTAACTACAGAAGACTGCAAGTATGTTTATTATACAGTCCAAAAAGTAATTGGACAATTGACTGCTCAGCTGTTCCATGGCCAGCTGTGTGTTGTTCCCGCCAATGTTCCCCCTAAGGTGCGCCCGTGCGCGCACATGGCAAAACGCTCCCGCGCACATCTGAAATCGGTTGCGCAATTCTTTTTATTTTTTTGTTTCAACAAACGGGACCATGTTCAGGTCTTAAACTCATACTGAGGCTTTAGTTTTGTTTTTAAATTGCATATCATCATTCATTTATTTATTGTCACACAGAGCAGAAGAATTTTGCCAAAACAAACCAATAGTATCCAGCATCAGAACGGCAGACCAGCCACACTCTCAGACCCAAACGCATTTCCTTTGATTTAATTATACATCAAATGATTTATGTCAATATATTAGTTTGTCATATGTTGATTTAGTTATTTTCTTGCGATTTGTCATTACTTTAGGCATACTACAGCATGTTGAGTAACTTTGGTTATAGAGAGATATTATTTTGTTATATAAAATAATATAAACTAATTTTATATCCATACAGAGGAGGTATACTTTAAATATATTATAATGATAAGGCATCTTTGAGTAAACTTTGATTAAGTATCTTGAGGCTGACGGCAGAGTGTCCTCTTTAAAAAAAATCACAATATGGTCACCCTTGAAGTCGCATGATAATTCACTTAATAAAATAATGACGAGTCAGCCTCCTAAAAAGACAAAAGTTAGTGACACGACTAGGGGTGCACCGATATGAAAATTGGCCACAGATACCGATTGTTCAACTAACACAATCGGCCGATACCGATACCGATACTTGTGGCAAAAAATAAGTATTTGTAATTCTTTTTACTATTTTTTTTAATATTTTTTTTTTAAATTCTTTTTAATGAAACTACTGTATATTTGTATGTTTGTATTTGTAGGCCTCTTTACTTACTTAAAAAAAGGAAACATCAAGAAATATGTTTATGGTATCCTTATCCCTCTCCCAGTATCGTCTGGCGGCCTGCAGAGGGATACTATTTTCTCAACCAGAGCTTTCAACCAATGCAATGGAACCATTCTGGCGGCCTGCAGCGGGATACTATTCTCTCAACCAGAGCTTTCAACCAATGCAATGGAACCATTTTGATTGACAGTCGATTCGGCCAATTACGCCACACCGCTAGCACCCACCTCCTGCTGTTCTTACCACCAATCGGCAAGCGTTTATTCATTTTCTACTTCGGGGCATGCCGCCATTGATCTGCTTGCGAGAAACTCAGAACCACAACAAGCTAATACGTTAGCTGCCCGGCAGTGCCCGCCGACCAGCGCGCTCCACAGGATGGCCAAACGAGACACAATGATTTTACTGCAACAAATGTTATAATAAAACAAAGCCTTTCTATACATTTGTCTGGTTGAAAACTTTATTAACAGATTGCAGAATGGGTAGTTGGGTACGGAATGGAACCGAGCTATGAACGGCTTGCTTGCTATCTTCGGGTAAATACTATGCTGATGTAATTGAAAGTGTAACTAACTATATAACGTTAATGCCACAAAACGAATGTTTGTGTCATTTTAACAGCAGATACTTTCTTAAATGCCATCCTCCCGACAGAGTGGTGTTGATGGGGAGCTCTGATGGGTTCGCTTGGTTGTGTTATTAGCATTGAACAGCTAACCGAAAGCTAGCGTTAACTAATGTTAAAGGTTTAGCCATAACGTTACGTTGGCTAAAGTTGGGGCTATTCATAATCCAGCAATAATGGCTGCAGACCTGCAAGCAAAGTACAGCAAGTTGGCAAAGGAGTATTCCAACGTAAATCACATTTCACCAGTAACGTTAGTCTTCTGCCTCCCGGTAGCTCATGCTGCAACGGAATGGAACTGAGCTATGAACGGACTCGGAGTAATGCCTTGCTGCTATGGGTAATAATAATATGCTGATGTTATTGTCCGTGTAACACTAACTATATAACGTTAATGCCACCAAACGAATGCCTTGTTAATCATAAGTAGTAACTTTGATGCAGTAGCTTGTGTGTGGGGGACGGCGGGCGTTGTGCAGGTAGGTCGCGAGTGAACTTATTTTTTTTTTGCCTTTTGACGCTACACAAATTGATGTTATTTATCGGCGACTGCTATCGGCACATTTGAGCTTATCGGCCGATAGCAGTCAACAAGGCACTTATCGACCGATACCCGACCGATATATCGGTGCACCCCTAGACACGACTCACACCGCCGCCGCCAACCCAGCCAAAGTAAGGACTATGCTCTGTATCATCAATCAATGGTCAAATAAATATTTGATTAAGGAATATAATATGCCTTTTTGTATTATTTCTGTGTATCGGCAAAATGTATATATTTTTATGTTAGACAGATTTTTTACAAACCGCCGCATATCAACTAGGGCTGTCTTAAATACTTCGAAGCTTCGTTCGATGGCACAAGCTTCGAACATTAAAAAAAAATCGAAGTTAAAAAAAATTAAATAAAAAATTTCAAGATTTTCTTTTTTCAAATTTTTTATTTTATTTTTATTTTTACTTCGGTGTGTGTGGGTGGGGCCGGGGGACAAATACACTGGAGGAAAGTAACCCAGCTCAGCACTGCCCAAATTATATCATCACTATTGCCTGTTTGAAGGATATCATCCTCAAACACATATACACCACCTACACGCCTATTCTCAGTCCTTGCCCCACAATGGTGGAATGAACTACCCACCCCAGTTAGGACAGCCGAATCCCATCCAATCTTTCGCCGTCGACTAAAGACGCACTTCTTCAACCATTATCTGAAATACAATTTAAAAAATAAAATAAAAAAAATCTAACCCTAACTAACCTTACTGTCATGCACTTGTCCTAATAAACTAACCTACACTGTAACACGCAACACTTTGATGAATATTGTTACTCAGCTGATAGAGTTGTATCCTTCCTGATGACCTGTCGTACAGAACTTGTAAGTCGCTTTGGATAAAAGCGTCAGCTAAATGACTAAATGTTAATGTAAATGCCTTGTAGAATTCCACACATAAGAAAGAAAGATACTGGGATGAATAAACAAAATAGGAAATAAAATGTAGAAATGCATGCAATACATAAATAAATATGAATCTCCATATATGAAATAGAACATTTAGATAAGGTGCTACTGAGATGTTTTGGTGAGTTCTTTGTTTTTTTGTGGAAGTAGCCCTTCTTAAAAATGCATGAACATTCACTGATAATTGGTCTGTAGTGGAGTCTACAAGGTCTACATTGCCAGACCATGTAGAATCCGGACCTTGTAGACTGACATAATTCTGTGCATAGTTTAGTCTACACAGGCCATATTTCAAATAATCAAAATCTTACTTCATTCATCTTAAACATTCTTGATTTGGGGGATTGGTAGTTCCCATGAAATCTGAAGTTGTTCAAACGACAACAGCGATCCACCTTGAATTAAATCACACTGTTGGCTGCGTCACAGTCACGAAAGGGGCTACTTAATTCATTAATCCAATCCACTTTATTTATAGAGCACATTTAAAAACAACAACGTTTACCAAAGTGCTGTACAAGTCCCACAACATAAGATACAAAAAAAAGATATATATATATATATAAAAAAAAGAAAAAAGAATTCGAAGCTTCGAATTAAAATCGAAGCTCGGCCCCGAAGCTCAGCCCTAATATCAACTAACGCAGGGGTCGGCAACCTGCGGCCTCGAGGCCGAATGAATGCGGCTCTTTAGCCAATCAGCTGCGGCTCCCTGACCCAAACCCCCCCCCCCCTTTTTTTCATACTGTGACACTGAAATGAAAAAAGATTTCATCAACTAAGATATTTAGTCAACAAAAGGCTTACCTGTATGCCTGTTATGTGGTGCGAAATTTGCGAACAATGAAAAATTTACTTTTTATTTTATAGATTTTCCACAAGTAAGGGAAGGACTCTAATAGAGCTGCATAGTTCATGGTTTTATTTCAAAGTAGGTCTACAGATGCCAGTGTTTTTTCTCCTTTTCTGTGTTTTATTTCAAAGTAGGTCTACACATGGTATTCTTTTTTCAAAGTGGACTACTTTCTATTTTATAAATGTTCCACAAATAAGGGAAGGACTCAAATATACCTGAATAGTTCAGGGTTTTATTTCAAAGTTGGTCTACAGACACCAGTGTTTTGTCTCCTCTTCTGTGTTTTATTAAAAAATAGGTCTACACAGCCAGTATTTTTTTCTCCTCTTCATAAGAGTTTGGGGGTTTCCTTTGGTAAAAACAGCAATTAAAAAGTCAAACATTTTCTTTTTGTTGCTTTATAATTCCATTAATGCAACAAACTGTGTGCTATAAGTATAAAGTATAATAAATCGCAAATTACTTTGGGTATGCAATTGTCAGTCGTTTTATGCTAAATGTGGGGTATGCTTGGGGATATATAAAACGTTATACACTGTGTTATCTTCATTTTAAGGGTAAATAGGTTGTGCGGCTCCCTGAGCATTTTATTTTGTGGGACGGGGGAAAAGTGGCTCTTTTGATAGTAAATGTTGCTGACCCCTGAACTAACCGGTTAATCGGCAGGTGACGTATGTTGCTCAGTAGTTGCTGATGTCTGCTCAGGATGTTTGAGTGTTTGCTCAGACCAAAAAATTATTAGAGGGAACATTGGTTCCCTCATTATTTAATTTACAAGGAGCAGATAAAAGGTCTAGAGTTCATTTCAAGTGTGGTATTTGCATTTGGAATCTGATGCTGTTACTATCAGTGAAGCAAGCCATCATTAGGCTGAAACATCAAAACAAACCCATCAGAGAGATGGCGAAAACATTAGATGTGGCCAAATCAACTGATTGGTACATTCTTAAAAAGAAAGAACGCACTGGTGAGGTCAGCAACACCAAAATACTCGGAAGACCACGGAAAACAACTGTGGTGGATGATGGAAGAATTATTTCACTGGTGAATAAAAAAACCTTCACAACAGTTGGCCAGATCAAGAACACTCTTCAGGAGTTAGGCGTATCTGTGTCAAAGTCAACGAGCAGACTTCACCAGAGTGAATACAGGGGATTCACCTCAAAGATGTCACCACCATTGGTGAGCCTCAAAAACTGAGACCAGATTAGAGTTTGCCAGAAAACATCTTAACCTCTTAACACATTGGACGCCAAAAAACGAGTATACTTGTTATTGCCCGCCATGCGTTGTGCGCCAGACACGAGTCAATATTTAATTTTTTCGCCATGGCATTCATAATTCATCCAGCCTCCCTCCGGGACTGCAGCTGGACCCTGTCTGATATTGCAACGCCTCAATACCGCCGCCTGGTGGATGTCGGGCGAGTTACACTCTAAGCCAAACCGGAAGTGGCGCTCGGTGCATCGAGGAAATTCCTCCGGCAGTAATATCTTGTAGCGTAGATCTAGATACACACTCGAATGCATTGGGATCGCTTTCGAAACGCAATAATCAATATGATTCCGGCGTTTATTGCATTATACAAACGGGAAATGGATCTAGCGGATCGACTAGAAACGTAACGTTATTTTCAGCCCGATTGTTTATTCATTTCACGGCAATCCATCTGAGCAACGTATCAACCCATAGTAAAAAAAGATGCTACTGACTATCAAGGAATTATAAACGACCCCCCCCCCCCTTTCCTTCACGCATGAAGAAGCATAATGAATACCGATCATATACATTTAAATTTTTTAATATAGCGTGTATAGGAAAGAAACGCCAATCGATAATCTATCATATGCGTCAGGGCCTATAACTCGCGTTTTAGGAATTACTGCAGAAAACCTTAAAAACATACTTATATTCACGACGGTATTAACACGACAATGTATGAATGAAAAAATATAACGTTCCCACATCCGGAACCATAGATACCCGATGTTGAATGGGCCATAGTAATGTCGATATAGCTATAATATTTAAAAAGTTATAGCCCTGCAAAGAAGGTAAACATCTCCTTAGGGTTACAGCACTGGCAGACTGTGCATAAGGATGTGCACAATGCCCAGGCATTAAAGCGTTCCGTCTCCAGACGGATTTCCGTCAATTTGATTGGGAGTTCCGTCAATCAGGGTTTCCGTTAGATTTTTTTTTTGCAGGTCCGAGTGTCCGGTAGATTTCAATCTACCGGACAAATGGGATAAATTCCGGTCAGAGTTTATTGAGCTTAAAAACAATTGATAGGCCTCTATAAAGAATGACATCATCAAGGCATTTATAATATTTTAACTTAAAACTAGGCTACTTTTGCGTATATACAGTCATTAATATATTCCAAATAAAATAAGTCCCTCGAGACTTCGTGCTGCTGCCGACGGTGGGCAGTCTGCCCGACCTTAATAAACAGCAGTCTGTTATAATCACATTTTTATGAGCCAACGAATTCCGTTATATTGGACATTTGTATTAATTATATCAAGCGAAGCACTGAGAAATTTGGCAGAGAGAGACTGCAACATTATTGTGGGTTTGCGTGATGAGTATCTCCACCTCCCAACGACTTGGTGCTGGTCATAATGTCCTGTGAAAATAATTCCCTCTAAACACAATTTGATTATTTGAATTGTATTAAAATAGGCTCAAATTAAATAGCCTATGCGATGAACGAAATAATCATTTGTTTCATCGTTGCTTCACCAAGCAGCCGGTCTAATAATGACATCCTGTTGTCAGCGCGAGCTGGCTGCTGATATATTTACGTGAAGCATGGAGCAGCAGTGTTTTTTAGGTCCGGTCTGGAAACCGCTCAGCAGCGCCCCCACCCAACAGCTGAATTGCCAATGGCTGAATTGGAGTACTGCACCCTGCCGGCCAGCAGATGGATGCTTCTCGCAAATATATCAGCAGCCAGCTCGCGCTGACAACAGGATGTCATTATTAGACCGGCTTGGTGAAGCAACGATGAAACAAATGTAATGATTGTTTGTTTCGTTCATCGCATAGGCTATTTAATTTTAGCCTATTTTAATACAATTCAAATAATCTAATTGTGTTTAGAGGGAATTATTTTCACCGGACATTATGACCGGAGAGATTAAATATGTCGGACTTCAACAGATTTTGCCAGTCAAATACCGGTAATTACCGGCTAACGGAAACGCTGCCGTCAATTTGATTTGGAGTCTGACGGAATTGGCTACCTGGTATAATATGATTTGTAGATGCATACAGATTTAAACTAAATTGAGCCAATCAGAGGCGCCAAATATCATCAGCTTTTTTTTTCTATCGCGGCGCAGCAATCATTGGCGAGCTGCGGAGCAATAATGGTAGGACTCAGCGACTCGAGAGACAGGATTACGCTGCTTGCTCCGCGGTTGCAGCTGGAGGCTATTGGGCGAGTGACATTTGCGAGGTCTGAGAGGTCTCGTCAGCCACATGGCGGTTAACAAAATAGTAATGTAAAATAATTTAAACTGCGGTGTGTTTTGGTTTTTACGACGGTCGCCTTTTTTTGTGTTTTATTTTTTAATTATTTTTTAAACATAACATAAAATTAGACATACAAGCATTAACAGTACACATCCAATGAAATCACCATTTAAATAAATGTAGTATACAGGATATACACCTAATACTTGCTATCTAATACCCTACATACATATGCTCTCGCTCGTTCACCCCCCCCCCCCCCCGGACCCCCACTTGGATAATCCATCCATTATCATTCGCTCCTAACCAGGCACTACAATTCATATGCTAGCTTTTATTCTCTCCACCACTTCTAACCACATTGCAATTTTGGTTTCACTGACACCTAAAATTCTTGCTGTAGATATTTCTAGATAAATCACATCGAGATATGTAAGAACCCATACCTTCCGACACATTTTTTCCGGTTGAAACCATCGTGATGCTATCAGCTTTTTAGCCGCTGTGATACCAGATAAAACTAATCTCTTTGGCTGTATAGGGACTGCAAACTCAAAAACATCATTCAACAGCAATACAGAGGGGTGTACAGGTATGTGCAGAAATAAGAAATTTGATAATTGCTGGGACACTTCTTTCCAGAATATCTTAACTGGTGGGCAATCCCAATACATGTGCATAAATGTACCCTCATCCCCATTTGTACATAAGGAACATCTGGAGTCTTGTTTAAGTCCCATTCTGTTCAATCTTATAGGAGTCAGGTATGTCCTATGAATATAGTTAAGATTAATTTGTTGGTGGTCTGGGTTACGTGACGCAATTCGAACGTTTGCCCAGACTTCTTGCCAATCAAAATTTATTTCCAAGTCTGGTATATTTCTCCTCCAGACTGAGTCTAGGGGGAGGATTCCATACGAGGACGTTAGTAATTGATGATAAATCAGATACGAAACCTCTCGATGTCTCTTTCATAGAAGAATTTGTGATATCTGTGGTGCTCAATTGGTATCCTTAATGGGACTCCATGAGCCTTCAAACAGACCAATAACTGTGCGTAAAAATATGTGGAACTGGTGAGATTACATTTTTTATGTATGTCTTTATAGCTACAAAAACCCAGTTTGTTGAAAACATCTCCTAATGTGTGTATGCCCTGCTTTTCCCATTTAGGGTATCTTATAGGTTGTTTTCCAATCAGGAGTCCATTGTTATTGAATAGGGGAGTATGACTATGCCATTTATGTAGGTTAGAATATTTTTTTGTGTTTCACGCCATATCCGGATCACATGAGTAATAAGGGCCAAATTTTAATTCGCATTGCTTAATTGATAATATGGTGTATACCATGTCCTGCAGTCTATGTGGTGCTACTATATTTACTTTTAAGTTTCTCCAGGATACAGATGCTTGGGAATCAAACCAGGTTGTCAGTGGTCTTAAAGAGTACGCCTTAAAATAGTGGTAAAAATCTGGAAATGCCATACCTCCGTCGGCTTTGTTTCTCTGTGCGGTGGATCTTTTTATACGTGGAGGTTTGTTATTCCAAATAAATTTGTATGCGGTGGAGTGTAATTTTTTCCAGTAACCATCTGGAGGTGGTAACGGTAGCATTGAGCTAATGAAGTTGATTCTAGGTAGAACATCCATCTTAACTATTGATACCGTGCTTGTACTGATTTTTTAAGTTTGGACCACCTGTCAAAGTCGTATTTGATCTTATCTTGGATTTTTATGTAATTGTACTTCACCGTTTGGCTTATAGTAGGGAATACTTCAACTCCTAAACATCTGAAGTGTTTAACCATTGGTATTTCTTCTGGAAGGAGTATATTCTTTGCAGGGGCATTAAGTGGAAGGAAAGCCGACTTTGGCCAATTTATCCTAAATCCCGATAGATTGCCAAAGTCATCAATCAACTTGAGAAGATGAGGCATTGAGGTGTTAGGGTTTTGCATGAACAATATTACGTCGTCCGCATATAAACTAATATGATGTTGTGTGCCCTTGATTGCGATTGGTTCTATGGATTGGGATTGTCTTATATATTGTGCTAAAGGCTCTAATGATAAAGCGAATAGTCCGGGACTAAAAGGGCAACCCTGTCTAGAGGAGCATTGATACCGGAAAGATTTCGGAGGTGATTATACCTGTTGTAATCATGGCCGATGAGTCTTTGTATAATACTTTAATCATATCAATGAATCCTTTTCCTAACCCCATCCTTTCTAATACTGCCCATAGATAAGACCATTCCAACCTATCAAAGGCTTTCATCGCATCCAGGGACAGCATCGCCTTAGGTGTGGTGTCATCCTTGCTGGCATCTAGCACATGTAATAACGTCTTATATTATCCGTGATCAAGCGGCCTCTTATGAAGCCAGTCTGGTCAGGATGAACTAAAGACGTCATATGCTTTTGAAGTCTGATGGCTAATACCTTGAGTACAGCTTGATATCGGTTCCGAGGAGGCTTAAGGGTCTATAACTACTAGAGTTGTTCCGATACCGATACCAGTATCGGAAATGTCACCGATACTGCCTAAAATGCTGGTATCGGTATCGGCGAGTACCCTCTAATGTTGCGCTCCGATACCATATGACGTAATTTATCAACAACACTGCGGACGTTGGGCTCTGTAGATATACCCTACTCGCTGAGTGAGCATTATAAAACAAACGTGTGCTTAATCGACCGTGAATTAAAGTGTCAATTGTCATTTTAACAGCAAAGCACTTTCTTAAAATGCCATCGTCCCGACAGCGCTGTTGACGGGGAGCTCTGATGAGTTCGCTTGGTGGCTGGTGTTATTAGCATTGAACAGCTAACCGAAAGCTAGCTTTGACGTTACCTTGGCTAAAGTTGGGGCTATTCATAATCCAGCAATAATGGCTGCAGATCTGCAAGCAAAGTACAGCAAGTTGGCAAAGGAGTATTCCAAGTTAAATCACAATGTCACCGGCAGTAACGTTACAGTCTTTCCATATACCGGTAGCTGATGCTAGCTAACCTAGCTCACGGTAACGTTATCATTGCACAATTGCACGTCGCATACACAATTAATGACATGTTGCGGACAGCCATATCGGCGACAATGTTTAGCTTTTAGTGCCAAATGATAAGAGTCTGAGGCGGAGTCTCAAAAGAGAAAGTTGAATATTTATTGTGCAAAAATCACAACAACAGAGCCTCTGGTACTAAACGGAGCCTTCTTGTGGAAGCAAGTGCAGCAACGAATAATGTCCGTGTGGAACTAATGTGCCAACAACCTTTCCGTGGGTGAACTCATTGAGATAGTTTTCAATTACTGATACTAATACTAATCTATACAATCACCTGTTGTTGAATAAATACCATTACTTTATAGTTATTACTAAAAAACAGTAGCACCTTATCTAAATGTTATATTTCATATATGGAGATTCATATTTATTTATGTATTGCATGCATTTCTACATTTTATTTCCTATTTTGTTTATTCATCCCAGTATCTTTCTTTCTTATGTGTGGAATTCTACAAGGTGCGCGCGCACACACACACACACACACACACACCTACACACACACACACACACACACACACACACACACACACTTACATTTAGTCATTTAGCTGACGCTTTTATCCAAAGCGACTTACAAGTTCTGTACGACAAGACAGCAAGAAGGGTACAACTCTATCAGCTGAGTAACAATGTTCATCAAAGTGTTGCATGTTACAGTGTAGGTTAGTTTATTAGGACAAGTGCATGACAGTAAGGTTAGTCACGGTTAGATTTTTTTCATTTTTATTTTTTAATCATTTCAGATAATGGTTGAAGAAGTGAGTCTTTAGTCGACGGCGAAAGATTGGACGGGATTCGGCTGTCCTAACTGGGATGGGTAGTTCACACACACACACACACACACACACACACACACACCTACACACAAATCGAAGTAAAAAATTTTTTTTTGAAAAAAATTGTTTTGAAAAATAAATAATTTTTTTTTTTTTAAACTTCGATTTTTTTTTAATGTTCGAAGCTTGTGCCATCGAATCGAACGTTCGAAGCTTCGAAGCATTTAAGACAGCCCTATGGGATACCGTCTCTTCCAGGAGCCCTACCACTGAAATTTCAGATATGGCCTCCCTAAGTTCATCTAGTGTGATGGGTGTTTCTAACTGTTTAGCGTCATCCTCTTGATAGTTTAGGAAGGTTAATTTGATTAAGATATGTGTCTATTTTGTTTTGATCGAAGGCCGTTTCTGATTTGTACAAGTTGGAGTAGAACTCTTTGAATGTCTCGTTGATTTTTTTAGGGTCTGTAACAAGTCCTTGCTGTGCCTTAATGGTAGTTATATCTGCAAACTTTGCGTTGGCTCTTAATGGCATAGCTAGTATGTGACTTGGTTTAGAACCATGAAAGTAATGCTGTTGTCTTGTGCTACGTATTTGAACTTCAGATTGTTGTTTATAAATGGCATTAATCTCTTTTTTTAACACATTCATTTGAGTTTCCAGTCGAACCGAGTAGTCAAGTAAAGTCAAGAGTTTTATTTGTCACGGCATACGAGTATACAATGAAATGCGGTTGGTCTTGCCCGTAACGATGTGCAATACAGTGGGTACAACATATAATAGAATCCAATACAAAAAGATTTGTGCAATAACAGGTAACATGGTGTGGCATCAAAATCGGTATCTGTACATAGTTATTTACAGAGCATATAGGACATGCTAGGTAGCTTTGGTAGTGCAATACACTGTTACTAATACTGATTAAAAGTGGCCTTTCCTTTTGGCAATAAGTGTGAGTGTGTGCGGCATGAGTGTGTGCCCGCTCATGTTAAAGTGTTAAAGTGGCTGCTAGTGTGTGAGCGTGCACAGCGTGCGTGTCGTGTGTGTGCTCATGTGTGCTTATGTGTGGATAGTTCAGTGTTCTGTGGTACTCAATGTTCATTGTTCAGGACTCTGATGGCCTGGGGGAAGAAGCTAAGCCTAAGCCTCTCTGTCCTAGTAGCTGGGGTTCGCAGGCGTCTGCCTGACCTCAGCAGCTGAAACAGGCTGTTATTGGGGTGGTGGGGGTCTTTCATTATTCTGCAGGCTCTGGATTTGCACCTCTTGTTGTATAGAACCTGCAGGGGAGGTAGTGCAATACCCGTGGTACGCTCGGCTGAGCGCACCACTCTCTGTAGGGCCTTCTTGTCCTGTGCCGTGCTGTTTCCATACCAGGCAGTGATGTTTCCGGTCAGGATGCTCTCTACAGCTCCTGAGTAGAAGGACTGGAGTATCTTCCCCGATACTCTGAACATCCTTAACTGTCTCAGGTGGTAGAGGCGCTGTTTCGCCTTCTTTACTACTGTGTATGTGTGTTGACCATGTCAGATCCTCTGAGATGTGGACCCCCAGGTACTTAAAGCTGCTCACCCTGTCCACGGTAGCCCCGTTAATCATCAGTGGTGTGTGCGTCTCCTGCTGTCCTCTCCTATAATCCACGATCAGCTCCTTGGTTTTACCAATGTTCAGGAGCAGGCTGTTGTCCTGGCACCAGCGTTCCAGTACCTCAACCTCCTCCCGGTAGGCCTTCTCGTCGTTGTCCGAGATCAGCCCCACCACCACCGTGTCGTCTGCGAACTTCACTATGGAGTTGGAGCTGAACTTGGCCACACAATCGTGTGTGTAGAGTGAGTACAGCAGGGGGCTCAGAACACAGCCCTGGGGGGACCCGATGCTCAGGGTGATGGTGTTGGAGGTCTGACCCCCCACCCTGACCGCCTGGGGTCTTTCGCTCAGAAAGTCCAGTACCCAGGCGCTCAGGGCGGAGCTCAGACCCAGCTCGATCAGTTTGTCCACCAGTCTGGTGGGGACTATGGTGTTGAACGCTGAGCTGTAGTCAATGAACAACAGTCTCACATAGCCCCCCTTCTGACGGTCAAGGTGAGAGAGGGTGCTGTGCAGTACCTGGGAGACCGCGTCGTCAGTGGACCGGTTTGTCCTGTATGCAAATTGCATAGGGTCCATATCACTGGGGAGGGAGGCACAAATGTGGTCCTTGACCAGCCTCTCGAAACATTTCATGACCACAGAGGTGAGTGCCACCGGTCTGTAGTCATTTGGACATGTTGGGGAGGGTTTCTTCGGTACAGGGATGATGGTAGACATCTTGAAGCAGGCAGGGACCACTGACTCCGCCAGGGATTGATTAAATATGGCGGTGAACACCGGGGCCAGCTGGTTGGCACAGGACTTGAGTATGCGTCCTGTTATACCATCTGGGCCAGCAGCCTTCCTGGTGTTCACCTGCATAAATGCTCTTCTCACACTGTGTTCCGACAACGAGAGAGCGTCCCCGCCCCCCCGCGGTTGCCCCCCCCTCCACAACAGCCGGCGCGCCAGTGACGTCACTAGCCGGAGAGCCAGCAGCGCCACTGTCTACACCAAACCGAGCGTAGAAGGTGTTGAGCTTGTCCGCGAGGGAGGCGTCTTCGCTCCCCATTGAGGGGGCGCTGACTTTATAGTCAGTTATTGTCTTCAGTCCCTACCATAATCCTCTTGTGTCGTTTTGTGCCATTTGTGTCTCCAGTTTGTCAGCATATGTCCTCTTAGCAAGTTTAACAGCCTTGCGTAGAGTATAGACTGAAGCCTTATACTCCATGTTTCCTGACTCTCTACCCAGGTTGTAGGCGGTGGTGCGAGAGTTCAGAGCTGCTCTCTACCCACGGTTTCTGGTTTGGGAAAACCCTCACCTTTTTCGTGAGGACGATACTATCAGCTATTGTTGTTATGTAGCTCACCACTGTGTCTGCGAGCTCGCTGACGTCACTGGCGCTGCCTTGGAACATATCCCAATCCGTGTCTGCTAACACGTCCTGGAGCGTGGCCTCTGATTCGTCGGTCCACTTCTTTGTCTCACGTGACACGACGGCGTCACGTGATCTTTGTTGGTATGCGGGAAATAGCAAGATGGAGTCGTGGTCACTCGAGCTTGAGGACCCCGTTAATGGCGGAGCGGCTACTGCCTTGTAGCCGGCTCTGAACAGGGAATAACAGTGGTCGAGTGTGTTCCTCCCTCTGGTGGAGCAGGCGATGTGCTGAAAAAAGGACGGCATCACTTTCTTCAGGTTTGCCTGGTTGAAATCGCCAGCCACTATCATCCCTGCGTCCGGATGTTTGATCTGGTGTCTGTTGAGGTGGTCATGTAGTTCTCCCAGCGCTTTGCCAGTATTCGCCTGTGGGGGAATATATACGGCGGTCATGATGACCGCGGTGAACTCCCTGGGGAGGTGGAACGGACGGCACAGGATAGAAAGGTGTTCCATGTCCGGGGAACACGAGCTCGAGAGAACATGCACCCCTTCGGGATTAACCCAGGAATTGTTCGTGAGGAGGCAGACCCCGCCGCCGATGCTCTTTCCTGAGGCAGCCGTTCGATCTGCACGTACGAGGGAGAGACTCTTTTGTCCGGAGTCGCCGACGTGAGCCATGTTTCCGTGAGACACATGATGTTGATGTCTCTCATCTCCCGTTGGAACCGGACCCTCGCCCTTAGGTCATCCATCCTACCCTCCAACGAACAGGCATTCGCCAGAAAGATGGATGGAATTGCTGGGCGGTAAGCAGCTCTTTTTAGTCTCAGCCTAATACCTCCACGTCTCCCTCTGTGCCTCTTCCTGCCGTACCCTTTGTTCTTTTCCTTGCCGCCGTTCTCCCGTCTGATTTCTGCTGGCCATTCTAGGCCTAAAGTGTTGTATTGTTGTTGTATTGTAAAGAGGAAAATAACGTAGAGTAAAGCGTTTCCAGCTCTGCCAGTTTTGAACAACGATTCTTGCGTATTTTGGAGGAAAAGTACCCGGTAAAATCCTTGATCAATCCCTTTACCGACATCCATAATATTCTGGGGTCCTATACCGATTTCGCATTCTCCAGTAGGAATACAGAAAGAGCTTCTTTGAGTTGTGTAATGAATTCCTTGTTTTTCAGCAATATCGAGTTAAATCGCCATCTTGGGGCTCGTGATGACGGTATACCAAATTATCCTTTTAGGAGTAAATAACAGTGATCTGATAGTGCATTGGGTACCATTTCCACGTCATAGTTATCAAATGGTCTAGGGCAGGGCTATTCAACTGGCGGCCCGCGGGCCAGATCCGGCCCGCGGGATGATTCTGACCGGCCCGCCAAAGATTACATGATAATAAAAAAATATAAAAAAAAAAATGAATTTTTTTTTTTTCTTTTTTTACTTTTTTCTTTTCATGTCAACGTTAACACGCACAATTGAGCCAAAAGTCACTCAATTAATGACAGATTTCATTGATAAATTGAGGGAAAACTTTGCAAGTCGATTTGATGAATTTGACATGTCCAGAGAATTGATGCATTTTGTGAGCAACCCATTTGCCAATGTAGCTGCTATTTCCACAAAAGTACAAGAGTTCCTTGCATCACTTCACATTGATGAAGGTCTCCTGCAACTTGAAATAATTGACATGCAAGCATCATCTGCTCTGAAGCAGGCACTTGAGAATGAATCCACCACAACATTTTGGATAAAGTGTATTCATGTCAAGACATTCCCCAAAATAAAAACGCTGGCAATATCTGTGCTAACAATGTTTGGCTCAACATACACCTGTGAATCCAGTTTCTCTCACATGAATGCCATTAAAACAAGCAACGTGCCTCCTTGACAAATGAGCATTTGCATCACTGTTTGCGGGTAGCCCTCACTTCCTATGAACCCTCTTTCTCTGCCATTGCCCAGTCAAAGAAGTGCAATCGCTCTCATTAGATGTGTGTATGTAGGCTAGGCCTGTCTGCCCCCCACCCCCCTGATGTTTGAGAGTTAAGAGTGGACAATAAGTGCTAATAAGATGCTGTGATTTGCTGTTGTTGCACAGACATGAAGCACTTTTTCATAAGCTCAGCTGCACTATAAATGTGTTTTTTTGTTCAAGTGTCAATGTTAGAATGTTCAGATGCACATCATGCACTTGTTTGTTTTTTATTTTATTTTTATATTGAAATGTTGAGGAGGAGATGTTGCAGTTGTTGCACAGTCATAAATGAAGCACTTTTTGCAGGAGATGTTGCAGATGTGGCACATAAATGAAGCACTTTGAAAAGTATACTACTTTTGCAATGTAGTTAAATAAAAGTTGTGAAAATGTGGTTGCGTGTTGTGTCAAGTGTACATATATTCATAGCACGGGGAGGCGCCGTGGCAGTCCGGCCCCTGGCCCCTTGGGTTTCTGACAATGTGGCCCCCTGAACAATTTAGTTGAATAGCCCTGCTGTATGTCATGTATGTCCCTATGCCATAGATGTCATGTATCTTGTGTATGTCATAAATGTCACTATGAATTGAAAATGGAAATGGGGGACCCTGATGTAAACAAGACAAACGTCTTTCTCTGGTCTGCATCCCCATAACAATTGTGTGTATTGAGCCATACTGTATTGTACCCATTCTGCAATCTGTTAAATATTGATTGATTGATTGAACATTTTATTAACAGATTGCAGAATGGGTACAGTACAGCTCAATAGACACAATTGTTAAGGGGATGCAGACCAGAGAAAGACTTCGTCTTATTTACATCAGGGTCCCCCATTTTCAATTCATCATAACATATATGACATACACGACATACAGATAGACAGTACTGCTACATCTATACACTTATGACATACCAGATTTACTGGTACATTGGACGAAACCTTACTTGGTCCCAAGAAGAGGGTCTTGTGTATTAAATAAAGTTTTCATTCATTCATTCACTCTGGATCTGGTAAATACAGTAGCAATACACACAATTGTTAAGGGGATGCAGACCAGAGAAACACGTTTTGTCTTGTTTACATCAGGGTCCCCCATTTTCAATTCATAGTGACATTTATGACATACACAACATTCATGACATTTATGACATAGGGACATACATGACTTACAGGTATATAGTACTGTTACATTTGTCACATATACGATATGCAAATAATACAATGAGGAGGAGACTGTACATTAGGAGGGGGTGGGTGGGTGGTAAAAAATATATACATACGGTGGGGAGGAGACTGTCCATTGTTGTTGTGGCATAATTGCAAAACGTGTTTAGTCCCTTGTTTGTATGATAACAAGCCGTTTAGTTCATGGTTCAAAGTAATGGGAAAAGGGTGCTAGCTCGCTATCAATCAGAAGCTAGCCACAAGACTTGCATTCACGCTCTCCAGCACACAGCCTCCCTGCCTGGCACAACAACCACAACAGTAGGGTCTATAGTCACAGTCAGGACAGTAGGCTCTACAAGTAGGCTCCCTTAAAACGCTAACGCTATTAAAAAAAACAGTGGAGGTTCAAATAAGGTCGCTTTCACATATAGTTTTGGTGGACTTGGTGCGGTTCTGGTGGTGAAGTTGCAACATTGTTGCATTCTTCATTTGGTTCGTCTGCATTCACACAGCAATTTGTCAAGAGCGCACTGAACTTTCTGAACAATGTCACGCGGTCGAAAAGGGCGCTCGTCTATTGGACACAATGGAGAGTGGAAATCCCTCCCTTTCAGGAAGTGAAATGCGCGTCAACACAAACTGCGTGAGCGTGATAGTAGCAGAGACGTGGCATTGATCCATCGTTCGACTATAATTCCCATTACCGCCATCCTCTCGCTAAACAACTTGTACACCTCGTTGTTTTTGTGAGTGCCCACATTCCCCACAAGCAGCTGTTTTATTTGGTCTTCTGCCCCCCCAAGTCTGTCCACGAGACATGTTTACACAGTGTGCTTGTTTTGCAGTG
The DNA here is from genome assembly GCF_963971535.1 of Notolepis coatsorum. Taxonomy (NCBI): domain Eukaryota; kingdom Metazoa; phylum Chordata; class Actinopteri; order Aulopiformes; family Paralepididae; genus Notolepis; species Notolepis coatsorum. Next base: position 58,889,820 of record NC_140178.1, on the reverse strand, counting down.
AATGCGCACCGCGGTAATAATATTAATAACAGCTGTGTTTTTTTTCTTCCTTGTTCTACCCCAAGATGCACAGTAGATAGATAGATAGATAGATAGATGCAGTGTGCTTGTTTTGCAGTGAATGCGCGCCGCGGTAATATTAATAATAACAGCTGTGTTTTTTTTCTTCCTTGTTCTACCCCAAGATGCACAGTAGATAGATAGATAGATAGATAGATGCAGTGTGCTTGTTTTGCAGTGAATGCCGCGGTAATAATATACCCAACCAAGATGGTTTATCAGGTGACTTCCTACGTTTGGTCCGCGTTTGGTTCGATGAAGCCGAACCGAGACCTACGTTTTCAGGCGGACCAGAGTTCGCGTCTTTGGTCCGCGGACCGAGTTCGACGCGCATTCACACAAACCCGAAAAACCGGACTATCGAATTCTGGTCCGATAGTCCGGACCAAACAGCCCCTGTGTGAAAGCGACCTAAGAATATGACTTGGCCTGAAAAAAAGTTCAGTCAGGATAATTTTTTTGCTTTAATCCCTGAATGCCTGGCAGACTATGTGTGAAAAGTGGCAATTTTTTGCTTTCATTTACATTTAGTCATTTAGCTGACTCTTTTATCCAAAGCGGCTTACAAGTTCTGTACAACAAGTCATCAGGAAGGGCACAACTATCAGCTGAGTAACAATGTTCATCAAAGTATTGCGTGCTACAGTGTAGGTTAGTTTATTAGGACAAGTGCATGACAATACATGTTAGTTAGGGTTAGATTTTTTTTTCTTTTTCTTTTCAGATAATGGTTGAAGAAGTGCGTCTTTAGTAGACGGCGAAATATTGGATTGTTTCGGCTGTCCTAACTGGGGTGGGTAGTTCATTCCACCATTGTGGGTCAAGGACTGAGAGAGGGCAGGTTCTCCTTGATGACTCTCCCGGAGCTCGGATAGGAGTGGGTCTGAGACGGCCAGAAGATGCAGAGCGTAGGGGTCTTGAGGGAGACCATTGACCGGAGGTAGGCGGGAGCGGTTCCCTTTGCCGCACGGTATGCCAGGTCGAGGGCCTTGAAGCGGATTCGTGCAGCAATGGGGAGCCAGTGCAGGTCCCTAGGAAGTGGGGTGACATGGGCCGACTTCGGTAGGTTTGAGATCAGGCGGGCCGCTGTGTTCTGAATGAGTTGAAGAGGCTTGGTGGCAGTGGCCGGGAGGCCAGCAAGCAGTGCGTTGCAGTAGTCGAGGCGGCAGATGACCGTTGATTGGACGAGGAGTTGGGTGCCTTCTTTTGTCAGGAAGCGGCGGATCCTTCTGACGTTGCTCAGGAGGAATCTGCAGGTTCTGGTTGTCGCTGCGATGTGAGCAGAGAAATTCAACTGGTCGTCGAGGACAACACCAAGGTTCTTGGCAGTCGGGGACGCGGTCACGGCTGCATTCTTGACTGATGGAAAGGTCGGTCAGGGGGGAGGATTTGGCCGGCAGGTGGAGCAATTCTGTTTTGAACTTGAGGACTGCAAACTTTTTTTGCAAAGCTTAGCTTTATAATTATAGCACATGCATGAGCCTGGTCTCTTTTTGAAAGATAACATTCTGAAGTTACTAATGCAAAAAAGGAAAATCACTTTTGGTGCTAATGAAATAGAGTAAGAGGTCTGAACTTGAGTTGAACTTGTGTACTCACATTTTTCTGTAGTGCAAGATTACATATTCCAATATTCCATAATTCCATAACACTGCAGTTCCTTAGCCTGAAGTCTTATGTAGTACAGGTCCAAATTCTATAAAAATCCTTTCAGAAATGGGTCTTTGAGAGACGTCCGAGTATAACGGACAAAAAAATCCAAACCCTCATCCACCGCTGTTTGTTCTGGAGTCTGATTGACTTCTGGTTTTCGCTCATCAACTTTCACCTAGATCCCTTTTTGTACCCCCCCACGTGGGGTATCGTTGGAAAGGTACACTCATTGGCTACAGCGCTGACCAATAGTTTTCTCCATCAGCGGATGATTGGCAGTTCTGGAGTGTCTCGAGTCCGGGGTGGTCATCTGACGTGCGGTGCGTAAAAAGACGCTCGCCTGACATCGTCATGTAACTCGAGAACCGAGGTGAGGTGGCATTCGAACAGCAACAAATGGATCTTTCGAACAATCATTTATATGTTCGGCGAAAAATGCAGCCACTAGACCCTCGCAAAGTGCAGTGACTTTCGTGCGTCCTGCTCACGGGCACGTCGGGACGTATACGTCCCGGTGCACGTTATGTGCTTAGCCTCTTAAGCCCTAGCTATATTTTCAGAAGATTCACCTAAAAGTACATACCCAAGTAAATGGATGATTGCTCCACTTCTACAAGGCCCATTAGCATGTTCTTGGTATCTAGGGACATCTATGGACCTCTGGGAATGTATTCCCAGTGTCAGAAATATTGCGTCTGTTACTATGGTTGAGTAAATATAATGAACCAAAGGAGAATATACATTTTATTAAAAAAATTATTCCATCTTTGACGGTGAATAACACCATGCTGACATTAACCAGACGTGACCAGACTATCGAAGCAAATGAATAAAGGGCTGAAAGATTTTGTAGATACAATACTGAATTTTGCCATCCGGACACATGCAATTTAAAATATGAATATAGAATATCAGGCCTATAAATGACCTTATTATGGCCAAGTCATACATCTATGGATCAGGCCAAATCTCCTACCACCAGGTGCCCGAAATCTAATCTGTAAGTACAGTTACTTTTGTATAATGTCCATGGCTCCACCATTTCTCACCAGATTGTGATGCAGTTTTTTTGTAGACGTTCACAGAAAGGTAAAGAAACAATATACGTTGTATTTTATGGCAACAATAATAATCATGAAAATCACAATTTTTTTTTCACACCAGTGTGAGCTGGGTAGTGTAGTTATTTTTTTTAATCTACTTTTTCTCCTTTTTTCTGTGATTTTTCTCCCCATCCCAATTTACCTCTCGTGCCAATTCTCCCTCCCCTGTCTTGAATGTTGCTTGCATATGCCCCCCACTGGTCGGTTGTAGGGAGGATAGAAGCCTTGCATCACGTGTCTTCTCCGATACATGTGGAGGCAGCCTGTCGCATCTTTTCACCTGCCAGCGCGGACTCTCATTGGCGAGGTGTAACGTGTGGGAGGCTCAAACTACCCCCGCCATTTCCTGTCTCTGCTGTGCAGGCGTCCCCCAACCGACCTGTAGGAGTCGCTGTCCACAACAGATCAACTTGTACCGGAATAATGGGAAGAGAATGGAGAAGTAAAGGAATTGCTCATGATCCAAAGCATACCACCTCACCAGTGAAGCATGGTGGTGGTAGTGTTGGTATCTGATAAAGGAGCTAATAAAGGATATAATAGAGGCGTGGCTTGCCTACGCTTTATGGCACTAGAACTATTGTACAGAGGAAACGTTGAAGTTACTGACACCTAATGCAATACGCTGTTCCAGTCGAGCTAAGGAGAAAAAAGTATAGAGCCTTGGTAATTGAGGAGAGCATTAGTAATGTATGGCTGCCAATGGAACTGGTTCCCATGTATTTATTGATGATGTGACTGCTGTCGAAAGCGTGAAAGTGTTTCAGGCAATATTATCTCTTCATATTCAGCCAAATGCTTCAGAACTCATTGGATGGCATTTCACAGTACAGATGGACAATGAATGACCCGAAGCATACTGCGAAAGCAACCAGAGTTGTTTAAGGCAAAGAAGTGGAATGTTATGCAATCGCCAAGTCAATCACCTGACCTGAATTCAATTGAGCATGCATTTCACTTGCTGAAGACAAAACTGAATGGAAACTGCCCCCCAAAAACAAGCAGGAACTGAAGACTAAAAGTGACCATTTTATTCATGATTGGATTGTTAGTTTGTCCATTTACTTTTGGTCCCTTTTTAAATAGAGGGGTGCACAAGTAGTAACTGTAATTCCTACACTGTTCACTTGATTTGGATGTAAATACCCTCAAATGAAAGCACATCTTGATTGTTTCCATTTCAAGTCTATTGTGGTGGTGTACAGAGCCAAAATTATGTCAATGTCCAAATATTTATGGGCCTAACTCTTTTTGTTTTTAGATTTTTTTTTGGGGTGACATGCCCTTTTTAATGTAAAATCAGCCGTGGCTTCTTGCCACTTGTCAGACGGTCTCACTATAACCTTCTCTCTCGCTTTCTCCCAGATGTGGCAACGTGGCGGCCATTTTGGAGCTGGATGAGCACTTACAGCGGGAGTTCATCATCTTTGAAGCAGCTCCACAGGAGACCAGGGGCATCCCCTCCAAGAAGCCAGTGGCCGACTACTTCCTGTGAGCCCAGGAGGATTCCAAATCCCCCTGACGTTGGAACAGTCCTGTGTTTCCTCTCTCTCGCTCTCCCATTTTCACACCAACCACCCAATAACCTCTTCGCCTTGTTCAATCTCACAGAGACCAAGCCCAGTTCAAGCAATAGGGCAGAAACCCAAATCTCTCTTAAAGCCTTGAGTTTGTATCTTATGTGTAAAGGGAAGGCTTCACAGTTCCCATGCCTGACAAGAGTGGTCACAGATAGAGGTGAGGAGTCTCTGAAATGAAATGGCCATCGGAGGTCCCCCCTTTTCTTTTCTCCTCTCCTTCCATTTCCATCTAACGTCCCTCTTTCTATCTCACTCCCTGTAGATATAACCCCCCCCGGCCCCTCCCACAAACCCTGTAGTATTTTTACACGATGAACACGTTACATAGATTGAGGGGTACCAGGAAGGAGTTATATTTTCTTTTCTTGTTTTTTTTTTTTTTAAGATATGCAGATGTAGGAAATATCATAATTTCTCATTTTGTGATTTTCTTTTATGCATATATTCTCTTAACACTGCTTTATTTTGATCTCTTTGATTTTTGTATAATTGTTGCAGCCAGGATTTGATTCAAATTGGAGCTTTATCGTGTTCCAAGAGGGCAATTGTGTCCCTGTCCCAAGAGCAACATGGTAACACAGTACAAAAGAACAATACAAATGTTTAAAGAAAAACGGACATAATACAAACGTCATCACAGCACAATCATTTCAAAACGGTCTTTCTCCCACACAGCTAAATAACCTCTGTTTTTAACTATTATGTGTCATTATTTAACATGATTACTCAGTGCTACACAGAAATAAACAATTACTGGTCAAAAGGAATTGCTACATTCAAAAGAGTTTTTGTTTTACAATCTCCACTTCCTTGATTCCTCCAATCTACAAATCTCTGTAGGTCTGTCGATTTTGATATTGTGAGAATAAAGTTTTTGTATCAATGCCTCTGTTCAGGTGTGGTTTCATGGACTTATGCACATGCTACTTTCCCGATAGGCTCCACATTGAACATGAGTAAGTCTAGGTCAGCAAGCGGGCTTAAATGAACCTTTTCAGTTCTACGATCTTGTCCGAGATTAGAATTTTGAGAACAACATTCTAATGATAATCTCATGGTGGTTGCTGGCCATCAAAAAAAGATCATAGGCCCTTTTCACATCAGCCATTTTGTCATGTCATTGCAAGGTAAACACAGGTGTAATAATTATAATACAATAATTAAGGCCTAATTGAGGGTTCCCTACCCCATCCTTTGTACCAGTAGCAATCAAACTACAGTTAGGCTGACGGTGGGCAAGGACCAACTTGGCTGAAGAATCATGAGCTGGAGGACTTGATAACTTTTACTCTTAACTATTTAACACATTGCACAGACTCTGGCTCACCTTGCACAAGGACTCATTCATTTACTAGCACCTTGGATCTTACTTGTATACACACATTTATATGTATTCTTAATCCACTTAATCTTTATTTAAACCAGGGTAGACTTGAGTATTGCACATTGTAGAGTTGGCTATATATATGTACACAGGGTTGACTTAGGATAGAATCTATGATACTTAAGGGTGTTATCAATAGTTACATTGTCTTATATTTATTGCATATTTTATTGTTCTTGATCTACCACACCTTTTATCATATTTGTATTTCTATGACCCTACCTGTATCTCACCTCCCCTGTGCTGCTATGACCTCTGAATATCCCCAAGGGGATTAATAAAGATGCTCAGTTACCTGTGTAGGTACAGCAGGAGAGTGGCTGTCTATATTTCAGCATAGAAAACACAAACGCACTTTGACACATCCATACCATACCTTTTTGTAATGGATGATTTATTGCATGTATATACATTTTATTGTTGATGTTTTTGCACAATATTTGTGTTGAACATGTTAATTAATTAAAGGTGCTATAGATCAAATTTGTATGTAGAGTAACTATAAAATGTTTAATGAATTTATCATTCTGTGAACATGAACATGTTGTGTTCATGTATCCCCTCGCCTACTTCTCATTTCCCCAGGTGGAATGCACCCGATTGGATGCTCTAGTGCAGGGCTATTCAACTGGCGGCCCGCGGGCCAGATCCGGCCCGCGGAATGATTCTGACCGGCCCGCCAAAGATTACATGATAAAAAAAAAAAAAAAATTAAATATGTTTTATTATATATTTTTTTTTACTTTTTTTTTTTCATGTCAACGTTAACACGCACAATTGAGCCAAAAGTCACTCAATTAATGACAGATTTCATTGATAAATTGAGGGAAAACTTTGCAAGTTTATTTGATGAATTTGACATGTCCAGATAATTGATGCATTTTGTGAGCAACCCATTTGCCAATGTAGCTGCTATTTCCACAAAAGGACAAGAGTTCCTTGCATCACTTCACATTGATGAAGGTCTCCTGCAACTTGAAATAATTGACATGCAAGCATCATCTGCTCTGAAGCAGGCACTTGAGAATGAATCCACCACAACATTTTGGATAAAGTGTATTCATGTCAAGACATTCCCCAAAATAAAAACGCTGGCAATATCTGTGCTAACAATGTTTGGCTCAACATACACCTGTGAATCCAGTTTCTCTCACATGAATGCCATTAAAACAAGCAACCATGCCTCCTTGACAAATGAGCATTTGCATCACTGTTTGCGGGTAGCCCTCACTTCCTATGAACCCTCTTTCTCTGCCATTGCCCAGTCAAAGAAGTGCAATCGCTCTCATTAGATGTGTGTATGTAGGCTAGGCCTGTCTGCCCCCCACCCCCCCTGATGTTTGAGAGTTAAGAGTCGACAATAAGTGCTAATAAGATGCTGTGATTTGCTGTTGTTGCACAGACATGAAGCACTTTTTCATAAGCTCAGCTGCACTATAAATGTGTTTTTTTGTTCAAGTGTTGATGTTAGAATGTTCATATGCACATCATGCACTTGTTTGTTTTTTATTTTATTTTTTTATTGAAATGTTGAAGAGGAGATGTTGCAGTTGTTGCACATAAATGAAGCACTTTTTATGAAAAGTATACTACTTTTGCAATGTAGTTAAAGGGGATCTTATAAATGGCATTTTTCAGTGTTTAGCATTGTTTCCTAGCTATGTGGACTGATATTAATTTGATCTATGTCTCTAATTCTCATATTGGCGCATTCTTCCAATTCTCCTCTCACAATATTCACCCTCACTGAACTGAGTCATCTGAAAATGTGCTGATTTGTGATGTCAGAGAGACACTGCTGCATGATAATCAGCTGAGTTTCCACACAGTTCCCACAGTGGTTGGAGCCCAGGCTCAAAACATGTTTTTGAGTACTTGATTAGAAATACAAAACAATGGATTAAAAAAAAACATATTACAGAGGTGTTCCATAAACCCACAGGAATTGTGTAAAAGTGCCCAAATAGTGAAAGAAATAGTAAAATAGTTCCCCTTTAAATAAAAGTTGTGAAAATGTGGTTGCGTGTTGTGTCAAGTGTACATATATTCATAGCACGGGGAGGCGCCGTGGCAGTCCGGCCCCTGGCCCCTTGGGTTTCTGACAATGTGGCCCCCTGAACAATTTAGTTGAATAGCCCTGCTCTAGTGTGACCTACTGGCTAAATGTTATGTATATCACTCTCATACATGCCTTGCCCTAGTGAATCCATTTATCCACAATGTAGAATAAAATGTCAAATATTTCAAAGGTGGTGTTTACAATTTTCTCCGACCACAGAAATACTGTCAACCTGGTCACTCTACTGACCAGGGTGGTGGTGAACCTTCAAGCAAATACCAGGGTGTGTGTGTGCGTTGTACGTGCCACCTCTAACCCCTAGAGTCTGATTGCTGAAGCTCTCAGTGTGAAGATTCCAGTCTGTATGTTCACCAACATTAGTAGAGTTCTTGCACAGAATGTTTGTGTACTTCTCTTTCTTCCAGGATGGCTGCCTGTAACCATTGGTAACCACTTTCAAAAGAAAATGCCTAATTGTTGTGCAGTGGTAGAGTTGGTAAAACACTGGAAAAGCATGATATTACTGTTCTACTGACCTCTTTATATGATCTAATAATAGGAAACCAAATTATTACTTTAGTTGATATATTTCTCATATATCAACTGTTGTTTCTTCCATTGCCATGTACCAAACAATAGTTACTTACTATGTTACAGGCAGCCATGTGCAAACTATGCCTGATTAACTAGAATCGTTGAATTGTGACACACCTTCCAAAATTATAATTTTTAACACTTTAAATGGACTGAATTGAAAATGAATTGATCCCCAACCCCGCTCTCCCATATTCTCCTTCAGAAAACTCAGGTTCATATCTGGATAGGCAGTGGTTATTTCTGATCAAAAGACAACATACAATTAAGTCAATGTACTGCAAGTCCACCCGACCACCACCGTCAAATAAATAAAAGGCCTATTGAACAAATAAATACAACAACCATCCACCATTCTACATGAAGGCAATGAAGAGTAAAAAATGTGAAGGTGGTACAGACACATCCTCTTAAAATGAAGAAAAACAAAACATTTGATGACAGAAATAGAGTCACAGAAGACTTACGTTCACACTGCAAGCCTTAGTGCTCAATTCTGATTTATTGCCTAGATCAGATTACATTTTTTAATGTGGCAAATATCAAATTCCAGTGTGAACTGGTCACACCCCTGAACTGACCCGCGTGTGCAAACAAACAATAACGAAGATGGACGTTGCCGTCTTCCATATTTGTATTCAGTGAATTGTGATGAATGTCAATCCAGTCGCACACGTCACATGAATTCCATGAATCACATGATTACGTGTGATTTGTGTTGTTCACACATTAAAAAATAAATACATTTAAAGAAAACACATCCAAGTCACATATGACCAAAAGAAATATCAGATTTGGGCCACTTTTGCCTGCAGTCTGAACGCAGGCTAGATGTTTGTCAAGATTGGATGAGAGTATTAGCAAACACCAACCGCCTGATTCTCTAACTCCACTGTCCAAAATAATTTATAAATCCAAAGCACGTCAGTCTCCCAGTGACCAGAGAAACACACTGTGTGAACGCCTTTGTGTCACTTTAGTCCGTTGACAGAATGTCCTTCAGTCAAACATGAAGATCCGTCTAGAAATCCATAACATCAAGCCCTGTGCAGTGAGAGCTGGACACACTCCTACCCTGGAAGAGCAATTCCCCCAGGTTTCTTAGCAGCTGCAGAGGGTGTGAGGTAGGCCTGTCCCAGAGGGTGTGAGGTAGGCCTGTCCCTGACTAAGGATATGTATAGTCGTCTTTGACTGGCCAAAATCTGCCGATAGTCGACTGGTCGTTTATTTTTATTTTTTTGGGTCGTTCTATTTGGGCTGATGGGAGTTCTTAATGTCTGAAGGAGTCGACTGAAGGCTTCTTGTCCTCTGCAAAATCATGCAATGGGTCCTCTGATGGATACATCTTGATATTTGTCTAGTGTGTTGATTAGATGGGTGAAATCCTCTTTCAGTGCCCCTGTGCCCGTTTTCAAAGAGGCATGCGCACCATTAGCGTTAGCCACGCTTCTAGGGCTCTTTGCTTTTGGAAAGAATGATCCCAAAAAAAGAAAATATAATATATATATTAAAAAGGGTTGGCAGTCGACTGGGTCTCATTTCGATCGATTAGTCGACTACGTCTCATTTCGATCGATTAGTCGACTATTCGACTAGTCGACTATTCGACTAGTCGAGGTCAGCCCTAGTGTGAGGGTGTGTGGGTGTGTGTACTGGTATACGAGTGTGTGCTAGTCATTGGTTGTGTTCTTCAATCCCTGCTTGGAGGCACCAGGTTGTTACTGTTTGATATGAAACCACCAGGTTGTTGTTATTGTCTCATCTTATATTGATATGAAATCACCAAGTTGTTATCGTCTCATCTCATCTTATCTTATATTGATATGAAACCACAAGACAGTTTGCAACTAAAAGTACAGCTCAAAAGAACAAACCAAAACATTTGTTTACATGGACACAGTATTCCCAATATTGGTTAATATTCCAGTTACGGTCCTGGTAGAGATTAGAGCCTGACCAATACTGGATCTTTGGAGTTGATGCCGGTACCGTTTTTAAGGAGTTTTAAAATATTCCGATAACGATACATCAGCCGATATTCTTCATATATACATTACAGTATATACTTTTTTTTTCATGTAGTCCCACACTTCTTCAACCCTCAGCAATCTGTAAACAAAATGTATTAAAAAAGTGAGACATTAACAGAATAATATTTCAGCTGGAACCAAACTAGTTTGCATTGCCTGTTCTATTCTATATTCTAAATAGCTTAATCGTCACTAATGATGAATGTATCTTCATATTTAGATAATAGGTAGGTATTAAAAAATTAAAAATAAAAGAAATCCCAGATGATTAAATCACTTCCAAAATGTCTGATGTCCTCTACTAACTTTAAACCACGTATTCTCTCTCATCAAGCTAGCTATGATATTCATGCAGACAGTGCTGCTGAGTCTGCTGAGAGTATTGTAAACAATGACTGACTTCTATGTAAACGCTCTGCTGGACTAACTGATGACAAATTAACCCAAAACCATTTTTATCTGCATTATATTAAAAAAAATTAAAAAAAATTTGCCAACCAATCCGCCGACACCGATTTGCCTGTGATAGGTCAATAATATTGAATAATGGGTTTGGCTCCAGTAGAGATATGGTGTTTATATATATTTATTACATGGCGTTTTAACATTCGCCGAAATGCTTGATTGTGATTGGTCAATAGCGCTCGTCAGAGGTCCGTTATTACTCGAGCAATAATGACCGATGTGTGCAGCTGTAGCAATCAAGCCCACTGACACACACTGCATCAGTGCAGCCAATCAGACACACCTGCCGGCTGCTGGCGAAGCTGCCGGCGATGACAGAACAGAACTGTGTCTGCATTTGGTCTCGTCTTGTCGATGGTGTAAAATGAATTAGGTATTGTTAGTAAGTTAGCCAAATACGTTTAAAGAACACCTCGGCGAGGCGCCTCTGTGTTCTAAACTCTGTGTCGGTCAATTATTTTGCGACAATGACCTCGTAGCTATACATTATCCCTTACATATGCCTCTTCCTAACCACATCATGAAATTATCTGTATGTTCCCAATATCAGTTTAAAAACCCTATCGACCGCAAAACCCAACAGTAGATGGGATGAAGTTATTTTTTTAAATTATTTTTTTCTTTTTACATGCCTGGGTGCTCCTCCTTATGTCTTAACAGATCCCAGCTGCCATTCTCTGCTTTCTCACAGCGTCATGTGCATAGATATATATAACTAGATGGTGCAAGGCGGAGTCTCCGGCGTAGTTCACCGGCGGCCATCTTGTCACAGGCAGCACGCCTACTAATAACATCAAAGACGGAATATTCGAGAATCCCAGATAATATCAGAATATTAATGTTGAAATAAATGCACTCATGAGAAACATGACTTGAGTTGTCTGTATTTAAAAGGTTGAATCTGTAATCCAATCAAATGCCGACCTCTAGGCAAAATAGCCCCTCTTGATACTGCACTTTGTTTAAGTGTGGGTTGGGGTCGAGTGTGGATAGGGGAGGGGCTGCTACTGCTGGCCACACCTCAGACTCTGACAAGGGAGATCTAGATATTATATAGCTACAATATGTATTTATATATAGATATAGCTAAAATATATATATATTCTTGATTTATGAATCCACCTTTCAGTTTAGAGGTATGTCAACTCATGTAATCTTACATCCTGCAAATTTAAGGCATTAATGCAACAGTATCAAAGTTAATCTTCTGCAGATCGGGAGAGCAACGAATTCTGTAATAATAATGTTTTTGGAGCAGCACTCTGTGTATATATATATATATAGCAGCTTATTATGCTGTGCATTTCTTAAAACCTCTTGGCAGAGTCTGTGGTGTGGCCAGCAGTAGCAACCCCTCCTCTATACCTTCTCAACTACAACCCACACATCAGACCAAAACTAAAACATGTCAATAAAATGCAATACCAAACTGGGCTCTTTTGGCTGCTGTTTGATGTCATTACAGCTTCTACCTTTAAGGAGAATGAAATTGTATACCCCTGCTCCATATGCAATCGACTTTTTGCCACAACGTTGGTCAAATTAAATTGATTGCATGTGGGGCAGGGGAGTGAGTGATTTCATTTTCCCTACCTGTATACTTTTGCCAGTAATCAACAGCCCCTCATGAACTCTACCTTGGTGTGCGTTTCTTCCCTGTATTTATTACTCTGGATATGTCCTATCATTGGGCAGCGAGACGTGAGTGGAGTGATCGGTCACATGTCGTTTGATATTATTACACGTTATGCACGCTTTGCACTTCATTGGTTTTGCTTTAGCTCTCGCCGCAAAGTCCTTTTCATTTCACGCACAGCTCCTCACTCAGCCCCTTGTTGGCCCTGTTGGGTCACATGATAGGCCGCGGCTGTGTGTGTCCCCCCCCCCGGGTTGAACTACAGAACACACAGCCAGTGGGCTCACTCCCCCGTTAGACCGCCGCCTGTCCCATCAGGCTCTGCTTTCTGAGCTGCTCCTGTGGCTCTGTGCGTGTCTCTAGGAGGGGCTGGGAGGGGCTGCTGGATCTCCCCGTGTCTCCTCCTCCTGCGCCTCCTCCTCCCCCTCCTTCACTCTCCTCTGCTCTTCCCCCATTGTCCTCTGCCTTCTGTTTCTCCGCCTTGGTCTTGAACCTCAGCCCGTGGCCTGTAGTGTGGACAAGTACAGATGGCAGATGAGAATGACAGGATGTGAGAGTGCTGCTCCAAAAACATTATTATTACAGAATTGGTTGCTCTCCCGATCTGCAGCATCTCAAAGTAGAAAATAGGGCTGTACCGAATAGTTTGAAGCTTCGATCATAATGTTGACATTCAAATTCTAAATCAACATTCGAATATACATTTTTTTATAATAAAAATTTTTTTGTTTGTTGTTTAAACCAATGGGGTTTTTCTTCACAGTTGCAGATAAAGATTAGGCTACACTAATATTATAGTATTATACCTGCGCAGGATGTATGAGATGTGTATTGAAATACTGTGCCTCAGTTGATGCAGGGGCGAGACATGGCAAATACACACAGCGGCCAGGTGGAAAACTCGATCTGAGTTGGGCTCGTGGATTTTCACTTGATCTTAAAAATAAAAGAATTTGCCCCAATTTCGGTTGTGACCCGTAGTTTGAGAACCGCTGGGTATACACCACAATCACATTTTTATTTTTTAGATTTATTTTTAGCGTTTTTCCAGCTTTATTGGTCAGACATGACCGACAGAGGAGAGGGAGAACGGGAGAAGATGTGGGGGAGGACATGCGGCAAATCCGTCCGGGAGCAGGAGGCGAACCAGGGTCTACCGCGTAGGTCTGCGTCGCAGTATGACGTGCGCCACTGGGGCGCCCTACAATCACATTTCTACGTGATACACCACAATCTAATGTCTACGTTAGACACCACAATCTAATATCTACGTTAGACACCACAATATAATGTCTACGTTAGACACCACAATCTAATGTCTTCGTTAGACACCACAATCTAATGTCTTCGTTAGACACCACAATCTAATGTCTACGTTATACACTACAATCTAATATCTACGTTATACACTACAATCTAATATCTACGTTATAAACCACAATCTAATGTCTAGTAAGTCTCTCCCTGAAGGGACTGGACTCACCAGCACAGTCCTGCAACTAAACAGCAGCTTGGTAAACTGGACTGCATGTATCATTGTTCCATTGTAAAACTATATTCATGAAGGAATATGGATATTCTTTTTCATGCATCACCTAGCCAAATTACTATATAGTTACCAGCAACGATGTTGGAGAAAATATATGCTTAAGTCGTTCTTGCGAGGCAGCGGTTTCCTGGGACGTTACATGCTGCACCTTTAAACAAACGTCAAGGTTTACCTTCTGTGCACGCTGGTATTCTTTTCTACCAGTGGGAGGGGCATCTTTACAGAGTGATGTTGTCAAATCCCCAACAAGCGCTAATCCACACTAATCATGCTGCATATGAATGCAAAATATCAACACATCATTTCAGCTATATTCAAGCCCAACTACACATCATGAGTAGTGCCATGTTTTGACAATAGCATTGTGCGTAGTTTTTTTTGTGTCTCCTATTTTCAGGCTGGTGTTTGTCCTGATGTCAACCAAATCAAATCTGATATGGCATCCTGGCATCGCCGGTACGCTGATGCTGGTGAAAACTCATCCACCAAAAGTAATTTCACCAGCTGAATTTGAAGTGTGTGTGTGTGTGTGTGTGTGTGTGTGTGTGTGTGTGTGTGTGTGTGTGTGTGTGTGTGTGTGTGTGTGTGTGTGTGTGTGTGTGTGTGTGTGTGTGTGTGTGTGTGTGTGTGTGTGTGTGTGTGTGTGTGTGTGTGTATGTGTGTGTGTACACTGACTTGGACAGTCGGCCACCTCCTTGTAGGCTTTCTTCTTGCAGCAGGCTCGACACAGGTTGAAGACACACTTGTTTCCCTACAGAGAGAAAGAGAGCAGAGTCTGAGACCAGGGAGCAATACATACCACCACCATCATCATCATCTACCCTTCATATACCACCATCCTCTACCATCCTTCCCTCAAAATGTACTACTTCTATGCCTCAGAAATGGGCATGGAGAGCCTCTCTCTTAACGAATCAGGGTGCCTCTCTCTGCACGAATCAGGGTGCCTCTCTCTGAACGAATCAGGGTGCCTCTCTCTGAACGAATCAGGGTGCCTCTCTCTGAATGACTCACGGTGCCTCTCTCTGAATGACTCAGGGTGCCTCTCTCTGAATGACTCAGGGTGCCTCTCTCTGAATGACTCAGGGTGCCTCTCTCTGAATGACTCAGGGTGCCTCTCTCTGAATGACTCAGGGTGCCTCTCTCTGAACGAATCAGGGTGCTTCTCTCTGCATGAATCAGGGTGCCTCTCTCTGAATGAATCAGGGTGCCTCTCTCTGAATGAATCAGGGTGCCTCTCTCTGCACGAATCAGGGTACCTCTCTGCACGAATCAGGGTGCCTCTCTCTGAATGAATCAGGGTGCCTCTCTCTGAACGAATCAGGGTGCCTCTCTCTGCACGAATCAGGGTGCCTCTCTGAACGAATCAGGGTGCCTCTCTCTGAATGAATCAGGGCGCCTCTCTCTGAACGACTCAGGGTGCCTCTCTCTGAACGAATCAGGGTGCTTCTCTCTGCATGAATCAGGGTGCCTCTCTCTGAACGACTCAGGGTGCCTCTCTCTGAACGAATCAGGGTGCTTCTCTCTGCATGAATCAGGGTGCCTCTCTCTGAACGAATCAGGGTGCCTCTCTCTGCACGAATCAGGGTGCCTCTCTGAACGAATCAGGGTGCCTCTCTCTGAATGAATCAGGGCGCCTCTCTCTGAATGACTCAGGGTGCCTCTCTCTGAACGAATCAGGGTGCTTCTCTCTGCATGAATCAGGGTGCCTCTCTCTGAATGAATCAGGGTGCCTCTCTCTGAATGAATCAGGGTGCCTCTCTCTGCACGAATCAGGGTACCTCTCTGCACGAATCAGGGTGCCTCTCTCTGAATGAATCAGGGTGCCTCTCTCTGAACGAATCAGGGTGCCTCTCTCTGCACGAATCAGGGTGCCTCTCTGAACGAATCAGGGTGCCTCTCTCTGAATGAATCAGGGCGCCTCTCTCTGAACGACTCAGGGTGCCCGTCTCTGAACGACTCAGGGTGCCTGTCTCTGAACGACTCAAGGTGCTGGGGGCGGGACTGTGGCTTTCACACGGGAAAGCGGCTTCTGTAGCTGTAATTCACTTTCAACAAGAGTAGGATATCTGGAGGGTGAATTAGCCAGATTGAGTGGTGTGGCGAGGGAATTCCATCACAAAATATTTGCTGAACTGCTGTGTTTCATCATTTCCATGGCGACTTGTCATTAATAATAATAATAATGGATTGGATTTATATAGCGCTCTTCTCTGACTGACTGTTGCTCTGACTCAGAGCGCTTCACAGAGTCCATTATTCGTTCATACACAGTCATACCGGTGGTGGTAAGCTACAATTGCAGCCAGAGCTGCCCTGAGGCAGACTCACGGAAGCGTGGCGAATAATCAACGCCTACGGCCCCTCCGACCACCACCAACATTCATTCACATGCATACACATTCATACGAGGCAAGTAGGTTAAGTGCGTATGTTGGCCTGCCCATGTGAAGGGCTTTCCCCACTATTGAGCCCCAACGTGAGAGACGTTTCATATAATGCGAGGGAGGAAGTGGGATTTTCTTTTTTAAATCAACCATAACATTTTATTGGGTGGATTTCTTTTTTGTTTGTACGCCACCAAAAGCCAAGAAGAAAATGCCATATTTGTCACTTTTATTTCTTTAAATCTTTTGTACTGGTACAAAAGCTGTATTATATGTCTGGCTAGTGGGAAGGTAAGAAAGAAAATACTATTTGATTTCAAATAAAGAAAATGTATTTGCTGATTTAGTTTACCTTTAACTCATTCCCCGCCAACAACGAGTTTACTCGTGGCAGTGTTGCCCACCCTTTGAAACCTTATATCTCACCCTGTGTTACACTTAAATCCCTCCGGGCGCTAAATTTAGACGGAGCCGAGTAAATCGCTTCATCCGACTTCTAAATGCATCGCATCTGGCACACTCAATCCATAAATTGTGCCAAATTATGTCAGGGACCAGATGGAGACCAATACTGGAAATCGCGATCAGACAATTGGAATATTATTTTTGGAATAGCCCCGATCAAAGGTAAGTACTATCTGACATCAATTTCACCTTGATCCAACAATGTTTTCATATCGATCCAGCTGATCAGCGTGTGTAGTTTTCAAAACGGATGCCGTTACTGGCAATCAAAGCATCAGAAACGCCCCCCCTTTCATGCATTCATGATGAAACATAATACCTATTAAATACATTTGATTTGGAAATAGTAGCGTGTCCAGGGATGAAACGCCAATGCTTTTAGTAGAATTCACGTAGCGCCCTATAACTCAGCTTTCCAGGAATTAGCCCGGATCACTCCGAAACTATACTTATATTCACCACGGGATAACGCGCAAACGTATACATGATTTTTTTTTTTTTTTTTTTGCATCTTGGACAGAAGATAGTTACTGTCAAATGACCATAGTATTGTATCCATAGCTAGAATATAGAATATAGATATAGCTCTACAAACAAGGTGACGCACCCCTATCTATAAAGCGTGGCCTAGCTAGAACAGGATGAGGAAAATCCCCGGCGCTGAATGAGTTAAGATCTATAATGTAAGTATTAATTTAAATTCTACTTATTCATTATTCAAGTGGCAAATAAATGATCAAAACTATAGTAGGCACGGGCGGTTAGGTGGCCGAGCGGAGATTGCGTTCGTCACCAGCCCCGGAGCTGTGAGCTGGATTCGCCTGTTCGAATCCAGCTCACAGCTCCGGGGTTGTCACCAGCTTGGCTGGCCGTCTGCACTAATACAATTGGCTGTATTAGAGGGTGGGAGAAGCTGGCGGGGTGGGTCCGGGTCGTTGTAAACAGCGACTCCTACAGTTCGGTCGGGGCGCCTGCTAAGCGCGGATAGGACTCGAGGGGGATAGTGTGGTCCTCCCACACGCTACGCCCTCTCGATGAGAATCCGCGCTGCCAGGTGAAAAGAAGCGGTGATTGGCTGGACGTGTGTCGGAGGAAGCACGTGGTAGCCTCCACTCTCCCAGATGATCTGACTGTGGGGGGTAAGTGCGCAGCGACCAGGAAGGGACTGGGAATTGGCATACGACTAACATTGGGATGGGAGAAAATCGGAGGAAAATGGAGGGGGAAAAAGACCAATAATAAAAATAAAAAAAAACTATAGTAGGCATGTAGTAGAAGTAAAATCTCCTTTAGATCCAAGCTTCCTTCCTGGAACACTGGCTTAATGACTGACTATACTGTATGTCCAATAATCCATTTTATTGTATGACGTCCCTGATCATTTAATCACATGTTTTTTGTTTTTGTTTTTAAAAAGAAAATTACAATTTCTTTTAAAAAGTGGCCAAGCTGTTATTCCATCAATGACGAAAACTCAGGCCGTGCTTTAGCTCCGCCTATTCTATAAACCTATACATTCAAAACATTTTAAATGATCTTAATTACATCAATATTGTGCTGTCAGAAAAGTATTATTTTAGAATGTGAGGTATTTACCTACCATGTTTCACAACAAGGAAATGCCCAAGAGAAAGTATTGTAGTTGAAATCTAGTATTTTCCCCCAGCAAATCTCTTAGTTACAACTAAATTGCATCAGTAAGGCTGTTGTATCTTCATACGCGACAAGACTTTCGTTTACCTGCCCTTTGCTCCCTCTAGTGGTCAGAAAATAATCATTGCAGCTTTAACGATAATCACCTGCCATTTCATTACAATCACTTATCGCTTGCGACCAAAATGCCGAAAATCGAAAACTATGAGCGAGCGCCAGCCGAGGCGGCCTGGAGGGGGTCTGGACTCTCACCTTTGGGTTGCCACACTGCTCACAATTGATGTACTTTGCTGCAGAGGAGACATGAAGAGAGACATGATGTCAGCAGCACTGCCAGAGGATTTCATTCACCATGATTTGAATGTTTGTGATGAGGGGTCTTTGGTTGGTATGGCAACAAGACATCCATAACATTAAAAAAAAATAAAAAAATTTGATGCTTTGGGATGCATCAATATGAATGTGGACATCCAACTAAATAGATCTGTAAAATTGATAATGGTGTGGAAGTGAATCAATGAGACGAGCAGACGGAGTATCGAGTCTCTGAACTTTACTTCCAAACAAATCCAACAGAACCAAGGTACAGCCACACCCTTAAGTCAACTCCCTCCTGTCACTCAATCAGTGTCCATTCTGAAGTGAGACACCTCCATCTAGTGTCCACCACAATGGAAACTAATGTTTATGTTTGTGTAATTAATTTATAAACTGAACTTGGGTGTGAGATTTGAATTGCACATTCAATAATTGACTGAATCAATCCCATCACATTTTGTATATGTTTCAAAATCGAGATTACATGATCAAGGATCAAATGTGTACCTAAATACTAAGAACCATATTGATGATAGACTGCTGTGATGTCATGTGGGTCATGCGAGGAGTCCCACAACCAATTAAATGACGTTAGCTAGCTAACTAGCAATATCCCAGCGATGTGGCAGTCCTTACATCAGCCTTTTCTTTGTTGGCGGGATTCAAGGTGGGATTCGTTGATGGCCTTCGAGGCTTATATGTTTCCCCACTCGAAATGCTGGAATATGTGTGGTCTCAAACTATTGAGATGCTAGGGCAACGGTATGGTGTTTAAGATGGGAGGGTTATGGCCGGCTGCGTTGCTAGGGTGATGGTATGGTGTTTAAGATGGGAGGGTTATGGCCGGCTGCATTGCTAGGGCGATGGTATGGTGTTTAAGATGGGAGGGTTATGGCCGGCTGCATTGCTAGGGCGATGGTATGGTGTTTAAGATGGGAGGGTTATGGCCGGCTGCGTTGCTAGGGCGATGGTATGGTGTTTAAGATGGAAGGGTTATGGCCGGCTGCGTTGCTAGGGCGATGGTATGGTGTTTAAGATGGGAGGGTTATGGCCGGCTGCGTTGCTAGAGCGATGGTATGGTGTTTAAGATGGGAGGGTTATGGCCGGCTGCATTGCTAGGGCGATGGTATGGTGTTTAAGATGGGAGTTATGGCTGGCTGCGTTGCTAGGGCGATGGTGTTTAAGATGGGAGGGTTATGGCCGGCTGCGTTGCTAGGGCGATGGTATGGTGTTTAAGATTGGAGGGTTATGGCCGACTGCGTTGCTAGGGCGATGGTATGGTGTTTAAGATGGGAGGGTTATGGCCGGCTGCGTTGCTTTGTGGATCCTCACATGACATCACAGCAGCTTCATTAGAAAACTCCATTACACTCCGGTTACTTGAGAGTTCTTTGGTACATTTCAAACTAGATTTAATTGACCAGACTAACCGGCCCTACTCACGTTTTTGCTCGGGGCAGAAGTTCTTTTTGGGGTTGCGGGCTTTCTTCTTCTGTTTGTTCTTGGAGAGAGCATCCATGCTTCCGTCAGAGTCCTCCAGCGCCCTCTTGTGGCACACCAGCTTCTTCACCTCGGACTCCTGCCTGTTACCATTGGCAACCGGCTCCTTCGGCCTGTGAGAAAACGTTGGTCATTGATAGGATCAACAACACATGCAACCTTTTCTTTCCCCACCTCTACTGGATTGATCAATGATTGTTTCAAGACTATGGACTGATACTATGGACAGGTAAATAATGAATATGGATCCATGTAAAGGTATGGATTTTTACTATATCGTAGGGGTGTAAAGGTACACGTATCCGTACCAAACCGAACCGCTTCAGTGTGTACCGTACCGTACCGAACGGCTGTAGTGTGTACCGAACGAATACAACAGTATGTTAATGGCCCACCGGGGGCTGTTTTTTTCACAATCTAATATAATAATAATTTTTTTTATTTACATGTCGATTATTAATTTCAATATAGAATATTCGTTGACAGCCCTACAAGTACAATTAGTTACTGCACAGTAGACTGCACACTACATCACCCCTGAGTGGAGCCAAACTTTCCCCCACTGTACCGAAAACCCGTACCGAACCGTGATTTCAAAACCGAGGTATGTACCGAACCGTGGTTTTTGTGTACCGTTACACCCCTACTATATCGTCATCCACAATATATTCATATTGTAAATAATATACATAGTTATTTTTAGGTTAACTCATTCTGCGCCAGTCACGAGAAAAGTCGGGTTAACTCGCCAACCGTTCAGCAACAAATCACGAGAAAAGTCGGGTTTTAATCGTTATTTCTTTGATTAGCTATATCCATTAATTTTTCATCCATCCAGCCTGATGTTATCATTGGGAATGGGTCTGAGCTCGCAAAAGGGCAAATACCGCCGCCTACGCCTTCCAGCCGGTATTGCACTCCATTAGAAATGATGTAGTTTCTTTTCTGGGCCGATCTGAGCCATGCAGGCGGGGTTTAAATACTCCGGCAGGACGAGCGTTTACAATGATACATCTGCGATGCTGCCCCCCCCCCCGCTGCCCCCCCCCCCCCCTTCATATGAAATGCCGGACAACGTGGGACGGACCTCCGCGAGCAGTATTTGGAATGGCGATCAGATAATTGGATTATTTTGTTTGCATTACATCAGAGACAAGGTAAGAACACTATATATCAAATCTTGCGTTGATCTGATATTTCTTTCTCCCGCGATCGAAGCTGTGTGTGGACTATGTTGTGCTTTTTACCGTTGGCTGCGGTGGGGGAGGGGGGGGGCGAGCGCCCTGCTACAAGCCCCATTTCATGGGTGCATGAGGAGACATAATAATGATAATCTAGCGTTGATTTCAGGAAGATTCGATAATCAGGCGAAAAATGACAACGTGATAAGTGGATTCCACTAAAACGCTATTATCGCGTCTTTTCCTGGGATTACTAAGAATCACCAAAACTATACTCATATTCAAAACGGTTTAAATAGGAAATGTACGGATGAAAAAACAATCTGTTCCAGAAGCAACTCACTGACAATCGACGGTGTTATTAGACCCATAGCTATAATATAAGATATATTTTAAGCACCGCGCAAATTTCGCAGTCTCCCCATTGATTAAAGCGATGGCGTTCTAGCCAGAAGGTAGACAGCGACCCCTGGCGCTGAATGAGTTAAAAAATACATAAATAGATCATATTGAATGAAATAGCGCCATGACAATTGTATTACAACATAATGACAAAAACTATTTGAACTGGAAAAGTAAATGTCACAAAATACCATTATCCTATCAAAACTAAGAAGGATATGGTGATGTGATATTTTGGCCATATCGCCCCGCCCTTCGCCACAGTTACACTTTCACTTTAATTTCAATGTGATTTTTGTGGGTCTACAGTACCGTTTCCTGCTCTACCTCTAAATGTAGGTCTACAGTACCGTTTCCTCTACATATTTCTGGAGTGTTCATTGTGGCATAGATTGCATCTAAACTGTAGAATTGCAATCACAATGAGAGTCTGACAAGTTGGCTCTCTGACCACAAAGCAAGCATTCAGAGAAAAGAAATAGCAACTTGAATGTCCAATACTATAAGTTAATGTATCCCAATGTGATCAGATGATAAAAGTGGTCATGGGGGGGGAAATAGAGGAGGAGAGAGAGGTAATTGGAATCAACACCTGACAGAAATGGTCACTCACACTGGCCTGATGTACGGCTGGCAGATCCAATGGGGGAAGGGCAGGTCTCCCTGCTTCTGACCCACTTCCTCTCCTCGGGCTATCTCCTCCTGGAACGACAACACTGCGTTGTTATGGCTCATATCAAAGACCGTACACGTTTCTACAATGATAAGACCAGTAAGGGTCAGTAAAATGTCTAAAATGGGTTCCTCTTTTACCTACTGGGAGACAAATCATACTGTTGTAGCACTGCCTCCTATGGCTGAAATTCTTCAGTTAGAACAATGGGGCTGTTGTCGTATCCTCGTCACATGTTTCACACCAAGAGGCTTTTCTGAAAGGTATAAGGCTCTGGAACATTTGCAGTTCTGTTTGTCATGTTTGTAGTTCGCAATGTCCAAGACCATGATATTTTATATATTATAATATATATAATAATAATAATAATGATATTTGTAACTGAGGGGTACAATTCCCTGACTGTATTGATAAGTATGGTATCATTAAACCACTACCGCTTTATGTACTTTAATTACTGGCCATACAGTACATGATATATAAATATGGTGAACACTTCCCACAATAAATCGGTTCCACACAAAGTTATAATTAAGTATTTATTGCAGCAAAAGGTACATAATATACTTCTCTATTATACTTTGGATGCTCTTGTAAGGCAAAGGAATGTGCGTAGGCAAATCAATAATGAATGTCCATTCTCTGGTTACGCAGGAGGTAATTATACGACCTGAATCTTAGGGAATTATATCTATGGTGCACTGGTAATATATAGCGGGAGATACTGAAGGGTCCCCCCGGTTGTAAGCCAGCAGGGGTAGAGGATCTGTCGGTAGTAGAGAGTCTGGTCAACGATGACTAAGGAGACTCCAAGTACAGGAGACGGTGCAATAGTCTCTTGATCCACAGACGAATACAGCTGTTCTCCGTAGACTGTAGCTCCACAGTGAAGAAAGCTAGCCTGCCTCAGGCTCTCTGAGGCGCAGACTCGACGTGGCTCCTCACAGGGTAAATCCCACACACGTGTAGGCGTCGGCGATTCTCCGCTCCATAAATCACAGGACCAAAACAAATATAATCCAGCC
Source organism: Notolepis coatsorum (assembly GCF_963971535.1). NCBI lineage: Eukaryota > Metazoa > Chordata > Actinopteri > Aulopiformes > Paralepididae > Notolepis > Notolepis coatsorum. The sequence goes on along the minus strand of NC_140178.1, from coordinate 58,866,103 downwards.
GTAAATGGCTATGCAGTCGTCGGGTAGATTAATCCAGTGTACATGTCCACACGGTCCTCGTCTAGGTCTCCTCGGGTGAAAGCGCCATGAAAGCAGCCCAGCCTGGATAAGCACTCTAGCTGGTACGAGGAAGCGTTGGTGATGCTGGTCACTGTAGAACTTTAGCCGCACGATACACTATACACAAATAGACTATTACTGACTTAATAGAAATATGTCGCACTCGACGGTATAGCGCCAAACTCTGACACTTCAGTTATTAATTCGCACGCGGTCTCAATGCTCTCTTTGGAGCCAAACAGGCCATACTTCACCGCACGGAGTATCGTGGGTGAGGCTTCAACTTTAGTTCCTAAGTGCTTCTGTATTCACCTGCGCCATATTTATATGCACAGCGAACAATCTAGTGCCAGCCTCATTTCTGTCTCGTATTCTTGGGCAAGGCCGGGCATGTACAGACATGTCTTGACGGTGGCTTTGAACCTGACTCTGGAGGCATGGCCCTGGCGCCTGTGGACCGCTGTCCAATAGGAGAATGAAATATTATGGTCTGTACTAGGCTAAAGGGATATTCCGTGTATATGTACAAGGAATATACAAGGGATATCAAAACGATATACAAATACTATGCAATATATATCAATCAATAAATATATATATTCGGTTTAATCTGATCCTTTGTAACAATATTCATCATCAATAAATATTTATGGTTCAACTAATTTCCCTAATACATAGTTCTTAGCCTGGTCTGATGGCTGATGAGACAAAGGAACCAAGCATCATTTAGATTAGCCACAATAATTTGTGTAACTGAGGGGTACAATTCCCTGACTGTATTGATAAGTATGGTATCATTAAACCACTACCGCTTTATGTACTTTAACTACTGGCCACACAGTACATGATATAGATATGATGAACACTTTCCCACCATGAAACCAAGTCCACACAAATGTATAAGTCGAATATTTAATATATAGCAAAGGGTATATACAACGTTCACTTAATGACATTTATGATTTGAATGCACTTGTAAGGCAAATGAGTATTCGTAGGCAAATCAACATTGAATGTCCAATCTCTGGTTACGCAGGAAGCAAGTATACAACCTGGTTCTTTAGGGAACTATAGCGATGGTACTTAAATGATTATAGCTGGATACACTAAAGGGGGGTCCCGCTGGTTGTAAGTCAGTAGGGGGGGGGGGGGGGGGTTAGGAGAGCCGCTGGCGATATCCCATCTGGCCAACGATTTCTTGGGAGAATTCAGAGTGCTGAACACGGTGCCCACAGAACCTTGGTCCACAGATGAATACAGCTGGGCCCTCTTGTAGACGGTAGCTGCCGGTCCACAACGAAGAGACGTGAGGCGACCTCACTCGGGTTAGAGCGCCGTCTCACCTGGACTCCTCTCGGGGGTAGTTCCAACACTTACCAGTGTTGGCTGTTATCCATGGCATAAATCAAAGCACCCAAAGCAAGTAGATAATCCAAGCCGTGTAGGGCTCGCCGTCGTCCGGGTAAGGTAATCCAATGTGCAGGTCCACTCGTCCTAGCCCAGAACTCCTCGGATGAAAGCACCACACGTGGTCTGCCCAGCCTGGTTAAGACTCTAGATAACGCGAGGAAACGATGGGGGTACTGCTCACTTTATAACTCTAACCGAACGATGCACCATACATAATAGACTATTATTAACTTAATAGAAATACGTCCCACTCGACGGTATAGTGCCAAACTATGACAATTCAGCTATTAATCCACACGATGTCTCAATGCCATTCTGAGGCCAAGTTGACCATACTGCACCACACGTGTATCGTGGGTGAGGCTTAACGTCTTGCCACTAGGTTGGAGGGTAAAGAACTAAGGGCTAAGGGACTAAAAAGAAAGTTCTACTTTACTTGCGCCATATATATATGCGCTGTGAACAAATAGTACCATTCGTATTTCGCCAGACGTATTCCTACGCGGAACCGGGGCTAGTAACGACATGTTCGTCGGCACGATTGAACTTGAACCAAGGGGCTTGGCTGCTGGCGCCAGGTTCTTGTCCAATGAGAGAATGAAACTATTATGGGCTGTTAGTAGACTAAAGGGATATTCAGTGTATATGTACAAGGAATATACAAGGGATATCAAACGATATACAAATACTATTAAATATATATCCATAAATAAATATATATATTCGGTTTAATCTGATCCTTCACAACAGCCGCCCCCTAATTAGTCCCACCTAATTAGCTAAGCAGAGACAGATTAACCGCACTGTCTACCACTCAAGGTCCGCTGTAAGGGTCAGTCAACTCACAAAGTCGTGGGGTCATGGTCGTCATCGATAGTGTCTGGGAGTCTGGGCAGTTCTATTAGCCTCGCCACGGGTCGTGTGTAAGTTCGCCCTTGGACGAGCACCTCAGCTGCTCGGACCTTGCCATCGGCACCGGTGATCACTTTGCTTACGCGGCCAGCCGGCCACATAGCTCTGGGTAGTGACTGGTCGATAATCATGACGACTGTTCCTTCTGTCAAATTGTCTCTCTCTTTTACCCACTTCTGGCGGGTCTGTAGAGACGGTAGGTAGTGGAGTAGAAAGCTGTTCCAAAACTTGTCAGCTAGTACTTGACTGTACCTCCACATTCTTCGGCCGTTCGCTTCTTCAGGCCTGTACATTGTCTGGGGTAGCGCGGGGTCCAGCCGCTCCATCAAGAGTGTGTTGGGGGTGACTGGGTCGACATCTGCTATATCACTGGAGACGTAGCCGAGGGGCTTGGAGTTCAATACTCCCTCGATCTCCGTGAGGACTGTCATTAGGACTTCTTCCGCTACAGTCTGGGCCCCAAGCACGGCGTACAGGGCTGTCTTTATAGAACGTACTTCTCGTTCCCAGGTTCCACCGAAGTGGGGTGCGTTCGGGGGATTAAACTGGAAGTCAATCTGGGATGGAGCGAGGTGGGTCTTAAGTTCTGGGCCCATAGCTTGGAAGCTCTCTCTCAGCTCTCTTTCTCCGCCTTTGAAGTTTGTCCCGTGATCAGACAACAATGTAGACGGTTTTCCTTTCCGTGATGTGAATCTTCGGAAGGCCATAAGGAATGAGTCTGTGCTCATGGTTGGAAGGAGTTCGATATGTATCGCTCTGGTGGTCATGCATTTGAATACAATACCCCACCGCTTCTCGGTTCCTCTTCCTTTCTTTATATACAACGGGCCAAAACAGTCCATGCCTGTGGAGTGGAATGGCTTGTCGCCGAGTCGGAGGCGACAGGGGGGTAGGTCAGCCATCCGGGGTATGCTGGGCTGCGCGCGCCACTTTCGGCAGTCTAGACAGGTTCGCTGGAAGCGTCGCACTGCTTCTCTCCCTTGAAGTATCCAATAGCGACGTCTGATCTCCGCGAAGACTCTCTCTGCTCCTGCGTGGTGTACATCCTCGTCGTATTTCTTTATGATCAGCTCTGTGACCTTGTGTCGGCTGTTCAAGACTATCGGGTACTTAACGTCATCCGGTAGATCGGGGGCTCTCCGCAGACGACCACCCACTCTGATGAGATTATGGGCGTCACTCTCGGGTGCCAGGTGGAGCAGTCTGCTGTCTGATGGGACGGGCTTTCCTCCCTGTAGACAGTCTAGCTCGTCGGGGAACGAGTCTCTCTGGGCTCGTTGTAGTAGAAGAAGTTCTGCTTCTTCGTAGTCAGCTGCTGAAATGTCGGCAGTGGGCTGAATCTCTGGGTGGTGCCGCAGAAATGTCTTTAGTTGCGCACTCTGTAGGGTGAGGCAATCATCTATGTTGGGGTCTGTGGAGGCGACTGTGCTCAGTCCATAGAACATAGGTTTCTTGTTCTCAGCCTCCTCTTTACTCGCTTCCCGTGGGGTGGGCGTAGGCCACTCTTCTTCCGGGAGCTTGAGGAACTCTGGTCCGTCACTGTAGATGTTGCGACGGGTGAGGTCATCTAGGGACATTCCCCGGGTGATGACGTCAGCTGGGTTGTGTTTGGTGTCCACATACCGCCAGCTCGCTGCTTCTGTTAACTCTTGAATCTCTGTGACTCTGACTCCCACGAAGACCTTGTATCTGCATGAATCAGACTTGATCCATGTGAGTACTGTCGTGGAATCTGACCACAAGATTGTTCTTTGCACCGGGATGGTGAGTTCACGTTGGATTAACGTGGCTAGATGCGCTCCTGCTAGGGCTGCGCAGAGCTCTAGACGCGGGATAGATTGTTGCTTTCGTGGGGCTATTCTTGAGCGAGCCAGGATGAAAGCGATGTGTATCTCTCCTCCCTTCTCTTGGGCACGCAAGTAGGCCACAGATCCATAGGCTACTTCGGAGGCGTCACTGAAGACGTGTAGATCCATCTTGCATGTCTCTGGCCTCACTGTGAGTGGGAAGTAGCTGCGGCGTATATTGACGCCTGGGAGTGAGCGGAGTTCCGTCTCCCACTCTCTCCATGTGGAGGCAAGGGGTGCGGGTATTGGGTCGTCCCAGCCCTGGTCCTTGTCCCATAGTGCTCGTACAATCATCTTTGCCCTGGTGGTGTAAGGTAGAATACATCCCAACGGGTCATATTTTCTGGCGAGTGTTCTGTACACACTCCGTCTGGTGGTCGGTATCGCCGTCGACCTTCCCTGCTCCGTGGTCAGGGGTTTGTGTCTATAGTGGAGCGAGTCTGTTTTGAAGCGCCAGACTAATCCTAATGTCATTTCTTGGGCTTCTCCTGGGATGGTCGCCATCCAGGTCTCGCTGCTGGCAGCCTTGTCCGCGGGGGAGAGGCTGCGCAATACGTGCGGGTCGCTGCTGGCCCACTGCCTGAGATCAAAGCCGCCTTTGATCAGGGAGGCGCGTAGCTTGAGTAGGAGAACCTCGGCTTCTTCTTGAGTCGAAACGCTTTGTAAACAGTTGTCCACGTAGAAACTGTTCTTCACACTGTGTCGGACCTCTTCATCTGCTGCTGGGTCCTCTGCGACGTGTTTCTGTAGTGCAAATGTAGCACAGCACGGGCTGCATGTGGTTCCGAAGGGGAGGACTTCCCATTGGTAGATGGCTGGGTGCTCATCTCCGGTCCTCTCTCTCCATAGGAACCGCAGTAGGGGCTTATCCTCCTCCACTAGTCTCACCTGCAGGAACATCCCTTTGATATCCCCGCTGATAGCCACCTTGTCCTGGCGGAAGCGTAGTAGCACGCCTAGTAGAGAGGGGCCGAGTGTGGGGCCGGGCAAGAGCTCTTTATTCAGATTTTGGGATCCGATCTGGTAGCTGCAGTTAAACACAATGCGATCCTTGCCGTTGTGGTGGACCTTGTGGTGCGGCACGTACCATGATTTGGTCGTCTGATCGGCCTCTTTAATGTCAATCTTTGTCACGTGTCCCGCTGTGATTAGCTTCTCAATCTCAGCGCGGTACACACTCTCTTGAGCGGGGTCTTTGGCTAGGCGCCGCTCTGTGTTCAATAGATACCGCTCCGTAGCGTCTTTCTTTGCGTGAAAGGTGGGCATTCCCTCTCGCCTCAGGAGTGGAGTTGCGTATCTCATCACTCCGCCGACTGTGACTCTCTTTGTCCCTTGCTCGAGGAGGTTTATGGCGTAAATGTCTTCTTTAGAACGAATGTCTTTCTTTTCGTTCTTAAAGGGCATTGTCTCTAGTGTCCATAGCCTCTCGACATGCTGCAGGAGAGTGGTGTCTTCTTCTGTCACTCTGGAGTGGAGGCAGCTAGTGGCTGCTGTTCGGTTAAGAGATTTAGCGAGGGGGCCTTGTAGTGTCCATCCTAGGCGGGTCTCGACTGCTGCAGGACAGCCTGTCAACAGTCTATCGGGACTATGAGGTCTGCATGGTCGGAGCCTATCAGCAGGGTCGGGGTGGCGCGGTCTATGAGCGGGATAGGTAGTTGACGCAGGTGCACATATTTATCCATCAGCTTGGCGATGGGGTAGGTGTACTGTGATAGTCCTATTTCTTGGCTGGTGAAAGCATTTGTAATCCTATACCGTCGCTCTGGCTGCCCGTTTGCTGCGATAGTGAAGGAGACATTCTCGCCTTTTATCGTCTTTAAATCTCTTCTTATTGTCCGAATCGTCATTTGGTTCTCGCTCCCCCGCAGTCCCAGCTGGGCCGCGGCGGACGCGAGCAGGAGGGTCTTCTCTGACCCGTCATCAAGGACGGCGTAAGTGTCCATGACTTTATCTTGGTAGCTCAATGTTACACGGACTACCTTTAAGAGCACTTGGGCGCCGCTGCTGCTGGCGGGGTCAATGTACATGACACTTGCCTTTGTGCTGCTCGATGGTGCAGGTGCAGGCTTTCTTCTGTTACTGTCGTGTAGGACATCTAGGTGGGCTCCGTCACACCGACTGCACCTCTTCTTTAGGCGGCACTCGGCTGCCATGTGACTGCGCGCACATCGGTAACAGCGCCTGTTGGACTTTATCCATTGACTCACTTCTTCTGCATTCATCTTTGTGAACAGGTCACATTGTGACAGCCAGTGTTCCTTCTCGCAGTACGGGCACACCATCTTCCACTTCTCTTTTCTCGAGGGGGTACTGTGGTTCTTACTGCTCGGTACTGATTCTGATTGGTGCATGACGGTCACCGATCTTCTTCCATCGTTTATTCCCCTGGGTCCCTCTCTGGAGCTTGGTGTGCTCTGCACGAACGTATCCAGTCGTAAGCTGCTGACTTCTCTCACCAGGAAGTCGGCTAGATCGAGGAGGGATGGTTCGGGACCGTTAGGATCACGGTGGTCTCTCTGCCGCCTAAAGCGCTCTTGTCTGGCGGGTGGCAGCTTCTCTAAAATCCTCTCGACGTTAGAGTTGGCGTATAGCTCGTGCATACCCTTTTCTCGTTGCGCTCCCAGCATCCCTACCAGGGACTGCACTTTTATAGACAGGTCGTCTAATGAGCGATTGTCTGTTGCTGGGGGTAGGCGGTCAATATGCCTTATCTCTTGGATTACGTAATCCCATATACGTCCATATCTCTGGTCCAGCGCTGCTAGAGCCGCGGTGTATGGGGTCGTAGAGGTGGCATAGGCTAGCGCTATATTGTGCGCTCGGGGTACTTTCAGGTGCTTCAGTAATATTGCATACTTGTGACGTTCATCAACGACATCCACCATCATTGTCTCTAAGCACATTCGGAGCTCCGTGTACTGTGCCCGATTCTCATGGGTGAAGTCTGGGATGGTCGGTGTGGCAATGTATGACGCCGTGGATGGCTGATACATCGGCGAGCGTTGGGGGAGAGGCCTCCTAGGCGAGTCTCCTCTTGCGCCTCTCTGTGGGCTGGTACCGGCAGGGTACCATGGCCCGCTGGTCCAGGTGCTATTCCTCGGGGCTGGTCGTGCGTCGTGCTCACCCGTGAATAGAGTCGGGGGTCTGTAGCGCAGCGCCGCGGGGGTATAGCCTGGGCTGTACTGGACCTCCTGGTCCGGTGGAGTACTGTGCTGTCGTCGGGCTTGGTTCTCCTCCTCTCCCTCTTCTTCTTCTATCAGGTCCTCTAGATCCTGTAGTCGTTTATTTAGCTTCTCCGCAGTGTATGCCGCTCCTTCCTTGTAGCTGGGTCTCGCTTGGACCGGTCGGGGAAGGGGGTCTGCGGGGGGTATATGCTTGGTCTGTTGGTCAAGTTCAGGGTCGCTTGCTCGGTTAGGAGACGCTGCCCTTGACTGTTGTCTCGACGAGTTCCTTGAACCCCTGGCGGAGGGAGAGGGTGTTGCCTTGGTGATCAGCTGCTCCATTAGCTGCGCTTGTAGTCTGTTGCGCTCGGCTTCGCGCTTGATGAAAGCGATGTCGCGCTCTGTTTCGCGCTGGATGAGAGCGAGGTCGCGCTCTGTTTCTCTTTGGGCACCGGCAGCGGCACGCTGGGTGTCTGCTCGGTCTCTTGCCATATTCTCTTACGTCTGAAGGCGTCTCATCTCCAGGCGTATGCGCTCTTCTTCGTTCCGTTGCTGTGTCTGGAGTCGATCGCGTTCACCCTGAAGTCGATCGCGTTCACCCTGGAGTCGATCGCGTTCGGTAGAGGCTGTCAGGCTGACGAGGAACGCCTGTGATAGCATCCTCTCCGCTTCGCTGGGGGAAGACGGTTGTAGAGGTGAGCCGCTCCTGGCTGTACTCGTTGGGGAGTCCTGGAGCTCTATCTCCTCGGCGCTCTCCTCATCTTGTTCCGTGCAGAGTTCTCTCTCTGTAGGGTTGTCTTCCTCCCGGGGCTGGTCGGGGACTACTTCTTCGGTATTGGCGGGGGGTAAAGGCATGTCAGCTCCCTCCTGGTCCCCACCGTGAGCTTGGTCAGTTACATTAGAACCCACTAGGGCCTCTGTGGTATGGTATCATTAAACCACTACCGCTTTATGTACTTTAACTACTGGCCACACAGTACATGATATAGATATGATGAACACTTTCCCACCATGAAACCAAGTCCACACAAATGTATAAGTCGAATATTTAATATATAGCAAAGGGTATATACAACGTTCACTTAATGACATTTATGATTTGAATGCACTTGTAAGGCAAATGAGTATTCGTAGGCAAATCAACATTGAATGTCCAATCTCTGGTTACGCAGGAAGCAAGTATACAACCTGGTTCTTTAGGGAACTATAGCGATGGTACTTAAATGATTATAGCTGGATACACTAAAGGGGGGTCCCGCTGGTTGTAAGTCAGTAGGGGGGGGGGGGGGGGTTAGGAGAGCCGCTGGCGATATCCCATCTGGCCAACGATTTCTTGGGAGAATTCAGAGTGCTGAACACGGTGCCCACAGAACCTTGGTCCACAGATGAATACAGCTGGGCCCTCTTGTAGACGGTAGCTGCCGGTCCACAACGAAGAGACGTGAGGCGACCTCACTCGGGTTAGAGCGCCGTCTCACCTGGACTCCTCTCGGGGGTAGTTCCAACACTTACCAGTGTTGGCTGTTATCCATGGCATAAATCAAAGCACCCAAAGCAAGTAGATAATCCAAGCCGTGTAGGGCTCGCCGTCGTCCGGGTAAGGTAATCCAATGTGCAGGTCCACTCGTCCTAGCCCAGAACTCCTCGGATGAAAGCACCACACGTGGTCTGCCCAGCCTGGTTAAGACTCTAGAGGAAACGATGGGGGTACTGCTCACTTTATAACTCTAACCGAATGATGCACCATACATAATAGACTATTATTAACTTAATAGAAATACGTCCCACTCGACGGTATAGTGCCAAACTATGACAATTCAGCTATTAATCCACACGATGTCTCAATGCCATTCTGAGGCCAAGTTGACCATACTGCACCACACGTGTATCGTGGGTGAGGCTTAACGTCTTGCCACTAGGTTGGAGGGTAAAGAACTAAGGGCTAAGGGACTAAAAAGAAAGTTCTACTTTACTTGCGCCATATATATATGCGCTGTGAACAAATAGTACCATTCGTATTTCGCCAGACGTATTCCTACGCGGAACCGGGGCTAGTAACGACATGTTCGTCGGCACGATTGAACTTGAACCAAGGGGCTTGGCTGCTGGCGCCAGGTTCTTGTCCAATGAGAGAATGAAACTATTATGGGCTGTTAGTAGACTAAAGGGATATTCAGTGTATATGTACAAGGAATATACAAGGGATATCAAACGATATACAAATACTATTAAATATATATCCATAAATAAATATATATATTCGGTTTAATCTGATCCTTCACAACAATTTGACTGTGCAACACAGTGGCCAGTTCTCCAGGTCATTCAAATAGTTGCATACATTTCTTCTGTGCTTGTTGAAACCAGGATGATTAAAAACAAGGTTAAAGCCCTATTATAAAATGGGTAGCTCAAATCATGCCATTGGATTGGTTAATAGCCGTGGTACATCAGACCGTATACCACGGCTATGATGTCTAATTGCTTTGAACAATTCAGTATCACTCTGCATCTGAAACCAAGCCAGCAGCTACAAGAGAAGATCCTTGCTTCTGGCACCACGCAATTAAAACGCACCTGTCCAGAGTTAAACACCCCTGTACCAGCAAAGAGCAGTGCTAACATAACTGAGAACTACTTCAACAATTGCACAATTAATGGTGATATCCAGATAAATGTTAATAATCACCCCAATCTAAGCATTCTTGAATAGATGATTAGCATGCTTTCCACTGCGTCTGTCACTGCTGTCAGTGAGCATGAAAAACCTTTTTTGGGAGGTAAATTAGACGGCTGAATAGCTATCTAAGCTTTGTGTTAAACTGTTAGATCATATTCCCCGTTTGGGTAATTTCTGTTGCGGTGTGTTTATTATAACCTTGGTTATTATAACCTTGTCATACTTTATAAAAAGCAATAGCTCACTTTAGGCTATGGTATTTGGTTATTACAGGTACAAGGAGCACATGTGCTCCTAAATGAAAAAATGTAGGAGCACACAAAGAAATTTATGAGCACACAAAGAAATTTAGGAGCACAGTGAAAACTTTTCAAGTAACAGAGTCATTATGATACTACAGTCCCCCGGACCCTGTGTGTGATCCTGGTAACCCTGAGATAATTACAATTGAAATAAATGACGATCGAATCCCGATAGGTGGCAGTCTCGCCTACCTTTTGAGTACATCTGGGCTAGTTTCTTGCACTCTGGCCACCAGTAGCCAGCAAACTGCCTCGGCAATGGCGATCGTGTTGAGCAAACTATTGGAGATTATTATGAAGAGGACAAAAGGTAACAATCCATCCTTAATTTGCGTTTTCACCAGACTAAGTTGGACGGGACCTAGCACGTGTAACAATGGTAAATCATAAGATTTCTAAAGTCAAACCGGCCGAGGATGTAATGTTATATGTTCACCACCAGAGCACTCCAGAGCCAACTACCGTAATTTTCGCACTATAAGCCGCACCTGAATATAAGCCGCAGCAGCTAAATTGAATGATGTGTACATATATAAGCCGCACTGGACTATAAGCCGCAGGTGTTTTAATGTTTAATTACCATATGTAATTAGCATTGGGACACAATACTGTCGGACAAATAACAAGAATTAACTCATTTGCAAGTTGTATTAAGTTTAGCAAATAAGGGAACAGATAAATAACATTTCAATGCAGTCAAAAAAGCAATATTTCGATTTTTACATTTTCGGGTTTGGTCACGTCGAGTCACATATAAGCTGTACCGTTATATAAGCCGCAGGGTCGAAAAATGGGGGAAAAGGCCCGGCTTATAGTCCCAAAATTACGGTAACATTATTTATTTAAGTTGTTCCTATTCAGACTCAGACACTTCGGAGGAAGAGTGGACAGGGTTTGGCGGACCTGCTGACCAAGGTAACGTAACTGTAAGAATTCAGGCACAATGTTCTATTTTACCGAACCCCATCCTAAAACATGCCTTTGTGATCCCAGCCTCAGAAAACGAGTCCGACGAGTATGGCGAGGGAACCTGTAGTAGGCCTGTCACCCCTTCTAACTTAGGTGAGTTTGTTTGTTTGTTGCACATGTATGATGATGAATACTTTATTTTCGGTCTTTGTTTACAGATCAATCAAAAACACACTTGTGTGGACTTTCAAAAGAAAAGAAATTATAATAATAAATAATCACAAAGTAAGCTCACACACAAAATCCAAACTCAATGACCGAAAAAAGGAATAGGCTGAAGCACATGCTTATTTTTGCCTATCCTTTACAATTTTTAAAAACAAAATATACTTTAATGGCGGCTAAGTGGCGCAGTGGGCAAGGTGCTCGCCACTAGTGCAGGAGATGCTGGGTTCGAGCCCAGCTCTCGGCATTGCTACCAGCTTGGCTGGTCGTTCATACTAACACAATTGGCAGTGTTAGGGGTGGGAAAGCTGGTGGGTGGGTCCTGGTCGTTGTAAACAGCGACTCCTACAGTTCGGTCGGGGCGCCTGCTCAGCGAGGAAAGGATCTAAGGGGGTTAGTGTGATCCTTCCACATGTTACACCCTCTCAGTGAGAGTCCGCGCTGCCAGGTGAAAAGAAGCAGTTGATTGGCTACACATGTGTCGGAGGAAGCATATGATAGCCTCCACTCTCCCAGACCGACCGTAGGGGGTAGGTGCGCAGCGACCAGGAAGGGGATTGGGAATTGGCATAACGACTAACATTGGGATGGGAGAAAAAACGGAGGAAAAAAGAGGGGGAAAAAGATCAAAAACTTAAAATATGCTGCAAGATATAATTTTTTTTTCTTTTTAAGAAAACAAAAACAAATGTTTGATGTTTTACTCAAAACTCTACTCCTGATTTTTTTTTATCCTTTAGGGCCTTTTTAAATCTCCCCTGAGAAGTACACAACTTCAACCAGTCACTAAGGCTATTCCACAATTTAACTCACAAAATTGAAACACATCTAGCTTTTACATTAGTTCTTACCTTTATACATGTTTTAAGAATACACAACCCTCTTAAATTATACTTTCCTTCTTGAAAGGGATAACCTGTCCCTCGTGAGTTCTGAATTGATATGGTCATGGACCAGTCGACCAAAAGATTTGCAGAACGACAGAGTATTTCAACCGGAGCTTTTATTCACAGAGAAGAAGAACAGTCACCCCGCACAGGCTCATCCTCTCGCACCAGTAGAAGAGAGAGAGTACATCACACTACATGTCATTTATACAGAGGAGGAGGGGAGGGTGTATGTGTGTATATGTATTTGTGTGTGTAGTATGTGTGTGTGTGGTGTGTGTCTGTGCTAGTCTGTGTGTGTGCTTAATGGGTTCCAGATGTAGGCGGGAGAGATCGCTACTCTCGAACAACATCCCAACAAATCACGGCCCTGACAGCTGGGTGGGGGAGATGTGTGCGCGTGTGTACGTGAGTGTGTGTGCGTGTGCGCGTCGGAAGAGGAGGATGTGTGTGTGTGAGGCGCGTGTGTGTGAGGAGGGAGCCACAGGATGGATGCAGCAACGGGGTCATCAGGTCACAGACTGAGAGACGCCCTGGCTACAGCGTGTAGGTGCACAGATACATAGGATATTGACAACAAATATTTACTACATCAATGAACTAAAAACTATCAACCCCCCTTTTGACGTTAAATCAATACGTCAACACAACAGTTCATTGATGGATCTGTACCCGTCGATTGTCAACCATTACATGCATCACATCTAATACCAGACGGGATAACAGCACCAGGAGAGGAGAGAGAGAGAGATAGAGGGAGGGGGGGGGGGGGGGGGGAGCGGGAGAGAGAGAGAAAGAGAGAAACACAGATTTGCAACTTTTCCAGACGATACACGTAACCCCTGTGGGACCCCCCTTACTCAGGCACACGCAACGTCCATCAGGGCGCTACCTTCCCTCTGTTACAGTACACCGCCCACCTGGGTCGGCCCCGTCTCCTAGAGGGCAAGGGCCTCTTCCTGAGTTGGTCCCCGTTCCAGGGTGCGGCCCCCTAGACAAAAGTGTCTCCTCTGGTCTGCTGCCTCCTCAGTGCCTCTGGCCTGTCCCCTCCACCTCTCGCCAGCTGGCCCACCGTCACTCCAGCTCAGCTCAGTGTCTCTCCTGCTGCCGCTTCCCCCGTTCTCGTCGTGGATGATCTGCCTGTCGTAGATGATCTGCGGTGCCTATGATCTGCGGTGCCTGGCTGCTGTCGACGATCTCCGGTCTCTGCTGCTCAGCTGCCATCTCCTCCGGTCTGCCTCTCTCCATCCTGGCCTGTCCTCCGTCTCCTCCTGCCTGTCACCGTCGAGGGTCGTCTGGTGGTCTCGTCACGGACGTCTGAGGGGCTGCTGGTATCTCACCCCTGGTTCAGACGCGCTGCAGACAGCTGGTAGTGAATGTCTGGATCTTCTGCATCGTCTTCTCCTCCGTGTCTCCATTCCTCGTTCCGTCCCTGGTTGCGGCTGGCCCACATCAATTCTCACTGGAACCTCCATTTGAAAGGGATAACCTGTCCCTCGTGAGTTCTGAATTGATATGGTCATGGACCAGTCGACCAAAAGATTCGCAGAACGAATTTCAACCGGAGCTTTTATTCACAGAGAAGAAGAACAGTCACCCCGCACGGGCTCATCCTCTCGCACCAGTAGAAGAGAGAGAGTACATCACACTACATGTCATTTATACAGAGGAGGAGGGGAGGGGTGTATGTGTGTATATGTATTTGTGTGTGTAGTATGTGTGTGTGGTGTGTGTCTGTGCTAGTCTGTGTGTGTGCTTAATGGGTTCCAGATGTAGGCGGGAGAGATCACTACTCTCGAACAACATCCCAACAAATCACGGCCCTGACAGCTGGGTGGGGGAGATGTGTGCGCGTGTGTACGTGAGTGTGTGTGCGTGTGCGCGTCGGAAGAGGAGGATGTGTGTGTGTGAGGCGCGTGTGTGTGAGGAGGGAGCCACAGGATGGATGCAGCAACGGGGTCATCAGGTCACAGACTGAGAGACGCCCTGGCTACAGCGTGCATCAGACAATAGGTGCACAGATACATAGGATATTGACAACAAATATTTACTACATCAATGAACTAAAAACTATCATTCTCTTGGTTGAAAGAGACATTGAATACAAACTGGTAGGTTCTTACTCTTAGCACTAAAAATGATCTCCAAGGTTTTTATGTACACCATATCTAAAAATGTTTATGTGCAGGACTTTATGAATAATGGATTTGTCGATTCAAGGTAACTAGCTTTGTTTATTATTGTAATAGCTCTTTTCTGTAGTTTAATAATAGGATCTATATTTGTTTTATAAACATTCCCCCAGACCTCAACACAATATGACATGTATGGCACAACAAGTGAAAAATACAATATATGCAAACATTTCTGATTAAACAGCTCCCTTGTTTTGTACAGAATGCCAACAGATTTGGCTAATTTACCTTTGATATATTGTATATGTGGCTTCCAACAGAGTTTGTGATCTATAATCACACTTAAGAATTTTGTTTCATATACTCTTTCAATTTCGGTTCCATTTAAATTCAGTTTAATTTCAGTCGGTAGGAACACCACCAAATACCATACATTTTGTTTTGTTTTCATTAACACTTTGAGTGCGTTATTTCATGCTGACCACTGAGTGTCACGGAGCGAGAAATCTCGTTTTTAATCGTTTTTTTTTTATTAGCGATTTCCATTCATATTTCATCAATCTAGCCTCCCGTTACCAATGGAACTCTCTCTGAGCTCCATTGGGAAAATACCGCCCCCTATCGTCTCTCCCTGTGGTACTGCACCCCATTGGATTAGACTGAATGAAAAGCATGGGGGGGGGAGAAATCCTGCTACCTCATTTTACTTCTCAGACAAGTCACCCGAGACGATCGGATTCATTCTGGACCATCAGAACAGCGTGGAATCGATGTTTCGACCACCCAGCGTTGGATCAATAAACACAATCGATATTTGGAATGGTGATCAGGAATTGGAATAATATTTTTGGAGAACATCTGATCTGAGGTAAGGAATCTATTTTACCAGTCTTAGGATAATCAGAACTTTTTTCACAGAGATATCAACGTGGGCCCTATGTGTGTGTGTGTGTGCGATCAGGAAATAAGAGATTCGATTTTTATAGCACTTCTATAGCGTGCATAAGTACACATATACTATCGATAATCTAGCGTTTATTTGAAAACGATTCATAAATAGGCCGAAAAATGACAACGTGTTTTGTGTATTACAGTAAAGGGTGTTTATCACAGAATCTTCTCAAATCTTCTGGAAGTTTCAAGAAACGAGCGTTTTTCAAAATGGTATAAAACGGAAATGAACTGATTAAAAAACAATCCGTTTCGACAATGGTGACTGCAAACAAGTCATTGATAAGCGACGGCCAGATATTAGACACATAATTAAGATGTAGTTTATGCGTTCGCAAATATGAGAGCGCTATCATTGAAGTGGGTGGTGGCACGCAACAAGGTTTTGAGATGGGGAGGCGTGGCATCTAAAGTGTTAAGAGACAACTTATTCCTATCAAACCATTTCTTTAACTTGATCAATTCCCTTTCTACTGTTTTCAATCATTCTTTTATGTCCTCCCCTGAACAAAGTAAATTAGTATCATCAGCAAACGTAACAATTTTCAAAATATTCGATACTGTAAAAATATCATTTAAATAAAGTATAAATAACTTGGGTCCCAATACGGAACCCTGTGGAACACCACAAGTTACTCTTCTAAGATGTGATTCTGTATTATTAATGTTTACATATTGAAACCTATTATTTATATAACTTCTTAACCAATGATGAGTGACATCTCTTATTCCATACCGTTCCATTTTTTGTAAAAGCAGGGAATGATCAATTGTGTCAAATGCTTTACGTAAGTCAATAAATACACCTATTGAGGGTTGTTTTTCATTAATTGCTGTTGATATATTTCCCACAAAATCTATCACTGCTAAGGATGTTGATCTATTGCTCCTAAAACCATATTGATGGTCACTCAATAATCCATATTTTTCAATAAAGCCATCAAGTCTATTTACAAATAATTTTTCGAGTATCTTTGAAAATTGAGGTAGCAGTGTCTACCGGGCCCCAAGATGGCGTTTTAATTCGATGCTGCTTAACAACAAGGAATTCATTACACAAATTAAAGAAGCTCTCACAGTATTCCTACAAGATAATGCTAACTCGGTGCAAGATCCCAGAATATTATGGATGTCAGTAAAGAATATGATCAAGGATTTCTCGGATAGATTTACCTCCATATTGCGCAAAAATCAAAACACAAAACTGTCTGAAATGGAAACGCTTTACTCAACGCTTTTTAATTCTTTAAAATACAACAACTCTACTAGACTAGATAACCAAGTTAACATTCTAAAGACAGAGATCAAAGCAATGTACAGACAAAAATCGGAATTGCAAATACGCAGCACTAGACAACAGCAGTACTTCCAAGGTTCTAAACCTAGTCACCTATTAGCCATGCGACTAAGAATTAATGCAAAATTTGCAGATATAACTGCCATTAGGAAACAACAAGCTCTAGTAACAGAACCCAAAATAATAAACGATACATTCAAAGAATTCTACTCTGATTTATATAACTCAGAAACGACCTTTGATCAAGACAAATTAGACACATATCTTAATCAAATTACTCTCCCTAAACTTACGGATGAAGACGCTAAACAGTTAGAAGTACCGATCACATTAGAAGAACTCAAGAAGGCCATATCCGGAATGAAAAACGGCAAAGCTCCGGGAATTGACGGTATCCCATCAGAAATGTACATTTCTTGCTGGGACATATTTGGACCCTTATTACTAAATATGATCTTATACTCAGTCAAAGAGGGAAGCTTCATTGAACACCAAAATACCGCACTCATTTCAGTTCTTCACAAAAAAGACAAAGACCCCACTGAATGCGGTAGTTACCGTCCTTTAAGCCTCCTCGGAACCGATGTCAAACTGTACTCTAAGATATTAGCCATCAGATTGCAAAAGCATATGACGTCTTTAGTTCATCCGGACCAAACAGGCTTCATAAAAGGTCGCCTGATCAATGATAACATAAGGCGAATACTGCACGTACTAGATACAGACAAAGAGGACATCACACCTAAGGCGATACTATCCCTGGATGCTATGAAAGCATTTGACAGGTTGGAATGGTCGTTTCTATGGGCAGTATTGGAAAGGATGGGGTTAGGAAAAGGTTTCATTGATATGATTAAAGTACTATACAAGGACCCATCGGCCAGGATTACAACAGGCACATTCATCTCCGATATCTTTCCGGTATCACGCTCAGCCAGACAAGGTTGCCCTCTTAGTCCCGGACTATTCGATCTATCATTAGAACCTTTAGCACAATTTATAAGACAATCCCAACACATAGAACCAATAGTAATCAAGGGCACACATCATAAAATTAGTTTATATGCGGACGACGTAATATTGTTCATGCAAAACCCCAACAACACATTGCCGCTTATACTCAAGTTGATAGAGAACTTTGGTGATTTATCGGGATTTAAAATAAATTGGCCTAAGTCGGCTTTTCTTCCTCTTAACACCAGTGCAAAAAAAGAGACAACCCTCCCAGGTGCGATACCCATGGTCAAACATTTCAGATGCTTGGGTGTGGAAATATTTCCCACCATAAGACAAACGGTGAAGCACAATTACACAAAAATACAGAACAAAATCAAGGACGACCTGGACAGGTGGGCAAAACTTAAAAACTCAGTACAGGCAAGGGTATCAATAGTTAAGATGGATGTATTACCAAGAATCAATTTCTTCAGCTCAATGCTTCCGTTACCTCCTCCAGAGGGCTACTGGAAAAGATTACAAACCTCCACATACAAATTTATTTGGAATAACAAACCACCTCGCATAAAAAGATCCACCGCACAGAGAAATAAAGCAGACGGTGGCATGGCAGTCCCAGATTTTTTACAATATTTTAATGCCTTCACATTAAGACCATTGAAGAAGATATGGTTTGACCCCGAGGCTTTGGTATCTTGGAGAAAATTAGAAGAAAACATAGTAGCCCCACAGAGATTGAAAGACATAGCATACACTAAACTTTCAATCAAGCATTGTGAGCGAGAATTTGGCCCAATAATAACCCATGCAATCAGGACATGGCGGGAAACACAAAGGAAATTTCCTAACCCTCAAGTATGGCATAATCACACTCCCATATTCAATAACAATGCTCTCTTAATGGGAAAACGACCTATAAGATTCCCTATATGGGAAGAAAGAGGCATACACTCATTAGGGGATATTTTTAATAACAAGGGCCTCTGTAGTTATGTCGAAATATGCATAAAGTTTAACCTCACCGAGTCCACATGGCTTTTTTACATACAGTTACGACTTTGTATGAGATCTCACGGTGTTCCATTACACATACCAATTGAACACCACAGATACCACAAATTTTTCTATGAAAGAGATACATTGGGAGGTTTTGTATCAGGTTTTTATTACCAATTACTAACGTCCTCGTACGAAACCCTTCAACTAGACAATGTCTGGAGGAGGGATATACCAGACCTAGAAAATGACTTTGATTGGCAAGGAGCCTGGGCAAATGTCCGACTTACATCAAGGAACCCGGATCATCAACAAATCAATCTGAACTATATTCACAGGACATACTTGACTCCTATAAGGCTGTGCAAAATGGGGCTTATACAAGACTCCAAATGCTCCCAATGTACAAATGGGGACGAAGGAACATTTATGCACATGTATTGGGACTGCCCACCAGTTAAGGCATTCTGGAAAGATGTGTCCCAACAATTATCAATACTCGTATTTTGGAATATACCTGTACACCCCGCGGTATTGCTATTGAATGATGTTTTTGAGTTTGCAGTGAATCCACAACTAAAAAGATTGGTTTTATCGGGTATCACAGTAGCTAAAAAACTGATCGCATCACGTTGGTTTCAACCGGAAAAAATGTGCCGGAAAGTGTGGTTTCTTACATATCTCGATGTGATATATCAAGAAATATCTACAGCAAGAATTCTGGGGCTCAATGAATCCAAAATGTCAATGTGGTTAGAAGTGGTGGAGAGAATAAAAGCTAGCCTATAATGGTGATGTCTGGTTAGGAGTGAGGGATAATGGAGGTACTATCCAAGAGGGGGTCCGGGAGGGGGGGGTTTGAGCTGGAGCATATGTGTGTAGGGTTTTAGAAAATAGGTATTAGGGGTATATTATATACTAACATTTATATAATTGTAACTTCGCTGGATATACACTGTATACGGTTAAAATGTTATTATTGACTATTTTTGTTTTATCCTGTTTCTGTACTTGCATATATTTTAACCACCTTTACTGAAAGTTTCATTATACATTGTGTGTTGAGTACTGACTTTTAATAAGTTTTGTTTTGCAATAATAAAAAAAATTAAAAAAAAAAAAAAAAAAAATTGAGGTAGCAATGATATAGGTCTGTAATTTGACATAGTATCCACTATAGCAGGGGTGGCCAACCAGTCAGAGACTAAGAGCCACAAAAAAATTACTGTGGTACCACAAAGAGCCACACCATATACCAGCGTTTCTCAACCTTTTTTTTCAGTCACGGCACCCTTCATGTGTTTATAGGTCTCACCCTCTGGCCTCTGAAGTTGCTAATGTCTTTTTTATTTGGGCCTCACAGGGTTAAAAGTACCCTGTGAGACCCACGGTTGCAAAATTACAAAATCACTTTTAGCCATTTAAAAAAATAATGTTTATTTAAAAAATGTTAAATGGGGAACTATTTTACTATTTCTTTCACTATTTGGGCACTTTTACACAATTCTCTATGTCTATGGAGTCTATGGAACACCTAGGTTTTTTTCAAAAAAAATGCATTGTTTTGTATTTCTAATCAAGTACTAAAAACCGCATTTTTCTACCTCAAGATCTTAAGCCGTTTTGAGGCTGGGCTCCAACCACTGTGTGGCCTGGTGCCAACTGCCACATCAACTGCCACATTAGTATGCAGCTGAGAAATCTCTGACATCACAGATATGCACATTTTCAGATGACTCAGTTCAGTGAGGGTGAATATTGTGAGAGGAGAATTGGAAGAATTCGCCAATATGAGAATTAGAGACATATATCCTATTAATATAAGTCCACATAGCTAAGAAACAATGGTAAACACTGAAAAAAGCCATTTATAAGATAGTTCCCCTTTAAGCACATGTATAGTCAATTGGTCCTGTTGTTCAGCCTCACAATGCTATTTGATAGTAAATGTGTTTATATGTCCCACCCTCTGGCCTCTGAAGTTGCTAATTTCTTTTTAATTTGGGCCTCACAGGGTTAACCTCTTAAGCCCGAGATATACAGTAAAAGTGTATATTTTCAGCATTATGTTTGTTTACCAATTATTTTAACTGTTATTAGTGAAATATAAGATTATAGAAATCTCAGGGCATTGAGTCGGAAACCGGCGCATATTGACAGGAGGAAGTGGCACAGCCAAAAGTGAGTGTAGTCTTTTGAAGGAAGAGACTCAGGGCTTTCAAATTTCGAAAAACTACCCTACCCAGCTCACACCAGCCCCTGTCAATCATCTGACTTCTGGATTTACTTTTTAATTTCTCTTATTTTTTGGGATTATCTCCCACAAACCGGAACGTTATTGCCATAAAACAGAACGCAGTTAGTTTCTCTACCTTTCTGTGAACGTCTTGCAAAAAACGGTGTTGCAATATGATGAAAAATGGTGGAGAAATTTACATTATAAAAAAGATGGCAGAATTCAGTACTGTATCTACAAAACCTTCTGTTTAATCATCTTCCTTAGATTTGCTTAGATTTTTCAGGTCTGGTCAATTTTAGCATGGTGTTATTTACAGTCAAAGATAATTTTTTTTTTAAATAGAATTGATATTCTCCTTTGGTTCATTACAATTTACTCAAGCCTAGTAACAGACACACTATTTCTGACACTGATCCATATATGTCCCTAGATTCAGATACCAAGAACATGCAAATGGACCATTTAAAAAAAAAATTTAAATGTTTATTCTACGTCCTTATGGAATGAGTGACATAAAAAAAAAAAGTAAAAAAAAAAAAACATTTTTTTTTTTTTTTTTTTTTTTATGGGTGGAAGAGCCGCACATTGACGGGCAAAGAGCCGCATTCGGCTCGCGAGCCGCGGGTTGGCCACCCCTGCACTATAGTATATAGTCACCACTTTTAAAAATTGGAACCACCTTGGCCATTTTCATTTCATCAGGAAAAATACCAGTTTAAAAGGATTTGTTACATATATAAGTGAATGGTTTGAGGACACAGTCAAAGACTTCTTTTATAGTTGACATGTCAATAGTATTACCATCAGTGGATTTCTTTTTCTTAAATTTTCACTCTCACAAACACCACCAAGGAACATTGAGTTGCTGTTTGATGGTGAATCAGAATACGTTTCACCATCTGTAGGGAGGTCAATTTCCTTAGCCAAATTAGGGCCTACATTAACAAAATACTCATTAAACTCATTAACAATTTCCTCTATACTGACGAGTGCAGCTCGGTGGGGGGCGGAGCTGAGCGATCATGGAGTAGACGTGTTTCACATGAGCTCCCTTCTACCGTGCTGAATATACGTTTCTCCCCATTAGTCTTTATTTTATTTTTATTTGTTTTTTATCTGTTTGCTAGGTCGTCGTGGTTAGTATACTGTCATCAACTTTTTTCGACTTTCTGCAATGACGGGGGTGGAAACCAGAGCCATGAGCGCCCCAACCAGCAAACCACCACCACCGGGCCTGGCCGCATCGTCGCCCGGGGTCGGGGAGATAAGCGAAGCTGTGCTCTTGGTCATGACCAAGCTACACGCAGACTCTGAGACACGCTTCGCTGAAGCACAGAAGAAAGTGTTGGCGGATTTTTGTGTCAACCTCCATCGTGAGATATCAGAAGAAATACGGCTGGCGGTAGTCCCGCTGATAGACAAGATGGAGTCGATGCACGCTGTCTCCTCGGCTAATGCTAACGAACTAGCCATGCTAACGACGGAGGTATCATTACAGGGCGAGAAGATGGTGGGTCTCGAGTCCGCCCTGCTGGCTAGGCAGGCTGAAGTCAACAAACTACAGTCGACAATGGAGGAGATGCAGTCCCGGGATAGACGCCACAACGTCAGGATTGTTGGAGTACCGGAGGCCAGCGGTGAAGGCCGTCTCTCTGAGACCATGCCCGAACTGCTGCAGAAAATACTAGGAACGGACGTCCTCCCTTCGCCTCCTGTCTGTGAGTCGGCCTACAGGGCGGGCAGGTTTTCTCCCGGCGTGAACAAAGAGCCGAGGCCCATCATAGTCAAGCTGAACAGGCTTCAGCAGAGAGAACTCATCATGCGGTCGGCTCGTACCAGAAGGGGTAATCTGAGGCTTGGCGATCACAAAGTGGCCATTTTCGAAGACTTTACGCCGGAGGTTCAAGCACAGAGAGGCGAATACAAGGTGGTCCTGTCTAGGCTATGGAAACTAGGCCTGAGGCCCACGCTATTCGCTCCCGCGAAATTATCTGTGTTGGAGAAGGTCGATGGTCTGCGTTCATTTTGGTCGTTGGCTAAAGCGAAGGAATATCTCGCGGGGATACCCGAGACTGTTGCTTGATATCTATGTCGGGTGAGTGACTTGGCGGTGTGGGCCTATATACATTGATTAGGCCGACTATTCACAAATACTTGCTGTCATGCCCAGACATGCTAACTGCCCACTGCCCATCCAACTAGCGGGGCTTCCCAATGACTTCTGTTACTTGCTAAAGCTGACCTCATGGTCGTACTTGTGTATCGCCTCTTTGGAAGCTAACGAGCTAGCTGAACAATGTACATAATAGACTAACGTGCTATCCGGATTCATCACTAGCTTACGCGCTAGCCTCGGGCTAGCTAGCGGGCTGCGTCTATCGTCTGCGCTGAGACATTCGAGACCCGTTAATATTTACGCACTTTGGTTGTTGTTGCTGTTTAAGTGCAATCGGCTTGCACAATTCAACGGTGATGGGGTCCTTAACTAACTTCTTGTATGCTGTTATTTTTATATCCAGGCTGTTTTGAGCTTTGGGCTCCGGTAGGAGAAGATCGGTTGAATATATATATAAACAAGATATGATAACAGGTTGTGTCAGGTATTGCTTTTTACCATCCCCGGGTTAATGAATGTGTTTAATTCTATTCTTACATAGGTTATGTCATTCCAGCCGTGGTGCCTGATCAGAGGGGAACTTACAGGTGTACACTTTGACCATAACCCCCTTTTCCCCTTCCTCTTATCATCGTTGTTTAAATGACATTTGTTTGCACAATTTACCTGGAACCCGATCCTACCTTAGACTATATGCTGGTATGCTCTAATTTAATTTTGTTTTGAATTTTCCTTTATCCATTTGTACTATTACATTGCGACGTTGATGCGCAGACTCGGAAATAGATGGTTGCAGGGTTGATGTTGAGTTGTTATATAATAATGACTATTTTTTTTTTCCTTTTCCATTATAGTTATCTCATGTTAGGGCCAAGGCTCACGGTGGTTTTCGACCGATATCTTTATTGAAACAATATATGATAACAGGTTGTGTCAGGTATTGCCTATTACCATCCCCGGATTAATGAATGTGTTTAATTCTATTCTTACATAGGTTATGTCATTTCAGCCGTTGTGCCTGATCAGAGGGACTGCTACAGGGGTGCACTTTGACCATAACCCCTTTTTTCCCTTTCTTATTATTGTCATTGTTTAATTGACATTGTTTACACAATTTTGCACAATTAACCTGTGACCCGATCCTGCCTTAGACTATCGGCTGGGATGCTTTAATTTAATTTTGTTTTGAATTTTCCTGTACCCATTTGGGCTATAACATTGCGACGTTGAAGCGCAGATTCGGAAATAGATGGTTGCAGGTTGATGTGGAGTTATTATTTAATAATGGCTATTTTTACCATTATGGTTGTCTCATGTTGGGGCCAAGGCTCAGGTGGTTTTCGACCGATATCTTTATTGAATTTTATTTTTATTATTATTTGTGTTTATTGGACTAGTGGGGGTTTACTCAGGGGTTTATCTAGAGGGGGGTTGGAGTGGGGAGCGTCTTATTGGATCCATGTCTCTAGTGGGAAGTGATAGGAAGATGACCATCCTCAGTGGATGGGGCATAGGGTGGGGACTGGAGAGTGGGTATAGGAGGGCTTATAATAGGACGGGTGGGTTAGGGTTTAGAGTAGAAGGAGGGGGGGTTGTAGCTGGGGTGGTATTTTTATGTGTTTTATGTACTGTTATATGTGTGTAATTGTTCCTCCTCTGAACTCCTGGGATTGACCGTCTGGGCCCGCCTGGATCAGCGCCTCTGTACTCAGCCTGGCTGCACTGGTATATTCTCTACGCATTTAGACAAGCTCGACCATGGCTAAATTGAATATTTTAATTTGGAACGCAGGAGGGCTTAACGCCCCACACAAGCGTGCCAGTGTCCTTTGGCTATTGAAGAGGAGAAATATTGACCTTGCTCTCCTTAGTGAGACGCATTTATTGGTAGGTGACGTGTCAAGACTGGCAAATCG
Organism: Notolepis coatsorum; assembly: GCF_963971535.1. NCBI lineage: Eukaryota > Metazoa > Chordata > Actinopteri > Aulopiformes > Paralepididae > Notolepis > Notolepis coatsorum. The sequence goes on along the minus strand of NC_140178.1, from coordinate 58,841,103 downwards.
GCAATATCACGTTATCTCCTCATCCTCAGCCGATGATAAGACGAAAGGAGTCGTCATAGTTACAAGACGTAACCTTGATATCAAAGTCCTGGATGTATGGTCGGACACGGAGGGAAGGATTACTATAGCAAAAGTTTAATTCTCGCATAGGAAGATGGCTATAATAGCATTGTATGCTCCTAACACATTTGATTCAGCGTTCTATAATACAATCACGAAGAATATGTTGGAACTTAATGGATACGCTCTCATTGTGGGTGGCGATTTTAATGCGTGCTGGGATGCGGAGATGGATAGGTCCGGGCCGCCTGTACGTTAATGCCAAGCAAGCAGTGCAAAAATGCTTCCGCATTCGTCACCGCACGCTAGTGCGGTAAAGCGCCCTTCTTTTCAGACAAATGCTACCGTGCGTGCACCGGCGGCGGCGTGCTCGCTCAGGTGCGTGCGTGCGCCGGCGTGCTCGCGCGAGGTGCCCGCGCATGCGCATGAGATCCCACACGAGCGGAGCTCAATATATATAAGTCACCGCCCCTTATTCAGTATCTAGCAATAGCTCAATTGGCAAGGACACATGGCTGTGGATCCTATGGCTTGTTTGCTGGCGAGTTCGAATCCCATCGAAAATATTTTTTAACGTGATTTTTTTTTAACGTGTATTCTTTCGCCGGTTAAGGTTAGGCATGGTTAAGGTTAAGGTTAAGGTTAGGCATTGTTTCGGAGTTGGTTAAGGTTAGAACGGTTAAGTTTAGGCGCTGTTAAGGAGCTGGTTAAGGTTAGAGTTTGTCAAAGAGAATGGCAATATAATTTCTATGGTTAAGGTTAGGCATGGTTAAGGTTAAGGTTAAGGTTAGGCATTGTTTCGGAGTTGGTTAAGGTTAGAACGGTTAAGTTTAGGCGTTGTTAAGGAGCTGGTTAAGGTTAGAGTTTGTCAAAGAGAATGGCAATAGACAGCCTATTTCCGCGCGACCTGGGCGCTGGGCGGCGGAAAATGAAAGGCGCATTACTGCATGCCACTACGGTAAATTTTTGCACTGCTTGCTTGGCATAAAGCTACACGCGTCCGGGCCCTCTGAAACGAGCGACCAAAAACGGGCCTTTATGGCCCTCAGGATGTGGGCCCAGGACACAGGGCTCTCAGACCTTTGGCGCTTATCCAACCCCACCCTCAAAGATTACTCTCACCTGTCAGCCAGACACAAAAGCTTCTCTCGAATTGACTATGCATTCGCGTCCCCTAATATGTTTGATAGTTTCGATGTCTCATTGGTTCCCTTGGCTCTCTCAGACCACAAGGGGATTTTCCTTACGGCAACCTTTGGCAGGCTCTCCGCAAGAGCTCCCAGATGGCGTTTTAATTCGACCTTGCTAAAGAACGATGACTTCTGTTCTGAGTTCAGGAGTAAACTAGCTGAATTTTTGCAGATCAACGTTGGCACAGTAGAAGACCCTAGGGTCCTGTGGAACGCATTGAAAGGATTTATCAGGGGTCATGTCACACTATTTGCCTCCAATTTGCGAAAATCCCGGTCAAAAAAGCTAGAAGGACTGGAATCATTATATGCGGACCTATACGCATCCTTGCAAACTAACTATAGTGAACGACTAAACACACAACGTAAGATAGTCAAAAAAGAAATAAACTCCATACTTAAACAACAGTCTGAGTTCTTGATACATAGGACAAGACAAAATTACTACTTTCACGGCTCCAGACCTAGCCATCTATTGGCAATGAAAATACGCTCAAATGATCATTTCTCGGATATCCCCTCGATCAGGACGAGCCAGGGTGCAGTCACTACTGATTCGAAAAAGATCAATGACACTTTTAAAGAGTTTTACTCACAGTTATATAGCTCAGAGGGTAATCTTGATGACTCTAGATGGTCTTTCTGGGACCAACTGGGTCCATTGATGCTCGATATGATCAATTACGCTATCGAACAAGGGGAGTTCTCAAGAGATGTCAATATGGCGTTGATTTCTTTACTTCTCAAGAAGGACAAAGATCCCAATGATTGTGGTAGCTATAGACCCTTGAGTCTTCTCGGGGCCGATTTAAAAGTGTTTGCCAAGGTGCTGGCCCGTCGCCTGCAGAGATTTATGTCTGTATTGGTACACTGCGATCAAACTGGTTTTATCCCGGGGCGTCTGGCTGCAGATAATCTTAGGAGGCTGTTCCATGTAATCGATATCAGTAAAGACAATACAACTCCATCCACAGTTCTGTCTTTGGATGCCATGAAGGCGTTTGACAGACTTGAGTGGTCATACCTGTGGAAGGTACTTGAGGTCATGGGTCTCGGGAAGAGTTTTATTCATATGATTAAAGTCCTGTATGCCTCGCCGTCTGCGATGATACTGACAGGCAAAAACTGTTCCACACTCTTTCCAGTCTCCAGATCTTCTAGACAGGGTTGTCCTCTGAGCCCAGGACTGTTTGCGCTTTCCCTCGAACCTTTGGCCCAATTTATTAGGCAATCGGAGGACATCGTCCCCATAATGGTCAATAATACTCCACACAAAATTGCTCTCTATGCGGATGACCTGCTGATTTTCATGGACGACCCCTCCCGGTCGGCCACAAAATTATTGAGGATAATCGACGACTTTGGTAAATTGTCAGGCTTTAAGATTAACTGGAACAAATCAGCCTGCCTACCTCTTAATGAGCTGGCCAAGGCGGTACGACTACCAGCTGATATCCCCATAGTAGAACATTTTAAATACTTGGGCATAGAGATATTCCCCACGCTGAACCAAACTACTAAGTACAACTTCACGGGTACTTATGATAAAATACGCCAGGATCTAGACAGGTGGTCGTCCCTTCCTAACTCCTTACAAGCCCGGGCTTCCATAATCAAAATGAACATCCTGCCTAGGATACATTTTATTAGCTCAATGCTCCCCCTGCCCCCTCCAATAGACCACTGGCGCAAGGTACAATCGATGGTATCTAAATTTATCTGGAATAACAAACGCCCGAGAATCAAAAGGGCTACTACTCAACGTAGAAAACAAGATGGGGGCCTCGCAATCCCTGATTTTAAACTTTATTTCTGGTCCTTTTCACTGAGACCTCTGATGTGCTGGCTAGACCCTGTAGAGGCTGTATCGTGGCGCTCCTTAGAAGCGGCGGCGGTATCTCCGCTAAGATTGCAGGATGTAGTGTACTCCACTGTCTCTATTTCGAAATGCCGGCTGAGGTATGGACCGATCATAACTCACGTGATCCAAACGTGGCGTAATGTACAGATGTCGTGTGGGGTTAAATGCCCATGGCACCTGGACTCTCCAATTTTTAATAACCAGCAATTACTTGTAGGACACAAGCCGGTTAATATTCCTCAATGGCAAAGGAGGGGAGTGCATACTCTGGAGGATATTTATGATAAGAACGGCCTCCGTGCGTTTCAGGACTTAAGAGAATTTTATGATCTTCCCGGCGAGTCCTTCTTTCTTTACCTTCAACTAAGGTCAGCACTGAGGGCGCATGGCGTACCGTGGGCTCAAGCTTTGCACCCACACCCCTTCCTCAGGCTCATAGTGGACAGGACGACATCCAGAGGGTTTGTCTCAGACTTTTATACGCTCTTAATTCAATCCACGTATAAAAATTTATCATTGGATACAATCTGGCGTGTGGATATCCCGGAGTTGGACCCCGAGTTTGACTGGGATGATGTTTGGGCAAATGTGGCATTATCTTCCCGCAACCCCAATCACCAGCAAATTAATTTTAATTATATTCATAGGACCTATCTTACACCTAGGAAGCTATTTGCTATGGGACTGATAACCGACTCTCGGTGCACTTTGTGCTCTCAAAAGGCCACTGGCACTTATATGCATATGTATTGGGATTGCCCACCAGTGGCCCGCTTCTGGAGGTCAATAACGGACAAACTTTCAGATCTGTGTGGCTTAACTATCCCATTCACAGCTGTTACGCTACTCCTGAACGATATAACGACACTACCCGCGTCCGTACAACTGAAAAGGGTTGTCCAAGCGGGCGTCACAGCAGCGAAGAAGCTTATAGCAATGAGATGGAAGGAGCCTGAGAAGCTTACAATGATTAACTGGTCCCTAACTCTATTGGATGTGATTTATCTTGAGATATCCACGGCTCGGGTGATTGGGGTAGGGCAGGCTGGCATTGACCTGTGGTTCGCAGCAGCTGAGAAGGTAGAGACCGCCGTGTGCGGCTGAGCGGGGTTGGGGCGCTTGATCGGGGGGGTCCGGCGGTCTCTGGGGAGGGGGAGGAGGAAATGTCTGGTCTGTCTTGGTTTTTGTCTTGTCCTTCTTAACTTTGACTGGGGGGATTTTAGGGGGGGTTGATATTTAGCTATTCTGCGCTATATGTCATTTCACATGCCATCTCCCCAAGGGACTAATATTGGCAGACTGATTGACCTGTCAACCAACTTGGAGGAAGATTTTCTTTCTTCTTACACTTTACCTTCTGCGAGTGTGGCAGTCTTGAACATGTGTAAGGGACCTAGGCTATCTACAGTAAATCTGCGGCAACACTCTCGTAAACAATCTTTTAAGTCACTCCACTTTGTAAAGGTGGGGAAAGGTTGGCATGTTTGAAGACCTTTTGTTATTGAAGTAGCCATCTATATTTGATAGGTTGGACGCTGTTTCTTTTTCTTTTTGTCTTTATAATTTATTATTCTGTATTATTATTGGTTGTTATTCTCCTGTGAAGTTATGTTTTTTGTTACTGTGGTTATTGTGTTGTCTTGTTTCATGTGATTAATAATAAAAAAAAATTATCAAAAAAAAACAATTTCCTCTATACTTTGAATAAATGAATTGTAATTTTTTCCGAAGTATATTGGATATATATATGTACAGACATCATGTAAATGAAATGTCCTCTAAAGGACAATAAATCTAATCTAATGTATTCATTTGTTACGTTCCTGTGATTCCAGAACCGGAGGTGACAGAGGAAATGGCAGAACCAGGGATGACGGCGGAGCTGCATTCCAAACAGTCTAGTGTTGTTATTTAGTCAAAGTCAGGTTGATTGTCACTTCTCGTAATGTGCAAGACATACAGAGAAATTTAATTGTGCTTCCCCCTTCCCACAGTGTATATAAAAAAGATCTAATATAAACATAAAATAAAAACAGTAGCTAAAGAAAATTAATGTATGAGTGAAATAAATATAGAGGTCAAACTTAAGAGAACTTAGTGCAAATCTTTTAGCAGCAGTGGTACATGGTAAGTATAAATAATAAATAATGCCAGTAAAATATAATAATGGCAATAAAGTGGCAGTGAGATGATAGATATGGCAGTAAACTAATATGATGTAAACTAAAATAATTTAGTTGCAGTGCCATGTTTGGTCACTAAGTGGCGCTCCATTGTTTGTACCTGATGTAGCTACAGGTTTAATTTGATTTAACCTGAGCCAGTATATATAGTTTTTTTTTTTATCCACTTTTTCTCCTCCTTTTTCTGTGTTTTTCTCCCATCCCAATTTCCTCTCGTGCCAATTCTCCCTCCCCTGTCTTGATCATTGCTTGCATGTGCCGCCCACTGGCCGGTCGTAGGGAGGGTTGATAGATACTATCGCATGTCCCCTCCGATACATGCAGAGTCAGCCAGCCACTTCTTTTTACCTGCCAGCGCGGACTCTTATTGGCGAGGTGTAACGTGTGGGAGGCTCACACTACCCTCGCCATCTCCTGTCCTTGCTGTGCAGGCGCCCTGACCGACCTATAGGAGTCGCTGTTTACAACGATCAGATTACCACCCACTGGCTTCCCTCCCGCTGACTCTGCCAATCGAGCCAGTATGACGGCCGGCCAAGCCGGAGGCAACGCTGACAGCCGGATTCGATACCAGTGTATCTTGCGTTGGTGACGAGCGCAATGTCCGCTGCGCCACCCAGCCGCCTTCAGTATATATAGTTTTATAGTATAGACCACAGCAACACTTCCGGGATTCTGAAATCAGGGAGGAGATAGTGGGGGGAGCAAATGAATGAATGTGGATGAGAGCCTTGATGGAACATTCAACATTCATTCGCGCCGAGTCACGCGCCGTTCAGACTCTGTTGGCAATCTGCGCATGCGTATGGGGAGTAGGTGCTGAAAAAGGGACTTTAGCTCGGCCGATTTAGTTCTGATCGATTTGGAATTGGTCGCACCGTGTTCAGGAGACTCAGGCGCATAAAAGTCTATTCAATCATGTCTCTAGCACCCCTACAGCCGTAGCTGCAACCACTTACATCAAGGCTGAATGAATGAATGAATGAATGAATGAATGAATGAATGAATGAATGAATGAAAACTTTATTTAACAGATTGCAGAATGGGTACAATTTAGTACGGCTGCAGGGGATGCAGACCAGAGAAAGACTTTCGTCTTTCTACATCAGGGTCCCCCATTTTCAATTCATAGTGACATTTATGACATACACAACATACATGACATTTATGGCATAGGGACATACATGACATACATTTGTGACATACGATATGCAAATATACAGTACTGTTACCCATAGATCCTGACTGAGTATATACATATGATGGGGAGGGGACTGTACATTAGGAGGGGGTGGGTGGGTGTGTGGGAGAGAAATATACATATGGTGGGGAGAGAATATATACATGCGGTGGGGAGGAGACCGTCTATTAGGAGGGGGTGGGGGTGGGGGGGTTTGGACATTTACGGTGGCCAGTTTCGAATTGCAGCCTCCCGTAGGTGTTCTTTAAGAGCGGTTTTGAATGTGGGTAGGGATTCACATTCCTTTACAGCTTTGGGTAGGGCGTTCCACATTGATGTGGCATAATTGCGAAACGTGTTTAGTCCCTTGTTTGAGCCGAATCTGGGTTTAACATGATTTGTTGAGCTTCCTCTGGTGTTGTGGTCATGGTATTCACTGACCTTTGGGAAGTATTTTGACATGTACATGGGTACCTTAGTCGTATAGTGTATCTTGTAGACCAGGCCCATTGCAAGTTTCTGTACTCTGTCGTCTACTCTAAGCCATCCTAGGTTGTCAAAGTGGGCAGGGGTGAGGTGGGTTCTAGGGGTAAGGTCAAGTAGAAGTCTGACCAGTTTGTTTTGTGATGTTTGTAATCTTGTTTTTAGCGCCTTTGAGGTGCTTTGGTACCATGAGGTGCAAGAATAGTCGTAGTACCCTTGAATGCTCTCATCCACATTCATTAATTTGCTCCCCCCTGCTATCTCCTCCCTGATTTCAATGTAACGCGGAAGTGCAGTGGTCTACTCAACTCATAAAATACGCATCAGGCTATTATTATAAAAAGTATTGATACTAATAAAATAGTATTGAGTATTGAACCGTTTTTAACAGCTGGGTACTGCAATCGTTTTCTAGTATCGGTGTATGTAAAGGTACCTGGTACCTGCATGTCTCTGGGTTAAACAGGGTAGAGGTACCTGCATGTCTCTGGTTTAAACAGGGTAGAGGTACCTGCTTGTCTCTGGGTTAAACAGGGTAGAGGTACCTGCATGTCTCTGGTTTAAACAGGGTAGAGGTACCTGCATGTCTCTGGTTTAAACAGGGTAGAGGTACCTGCTTGTCTCTGGGTTAAACAGGGTAGAGGTACCTGCTTGTCTCTGGGTTAAACAGGGTAGAGGTACCTGCTTGTCTCTGGGTTAAACAGGGTAGAGGTACCTGGCAGCGTAGTCTCAGCTGTCTGCTGACCTCTGCCAGACCCTCCAAGTTCTTCACCTTAGCCAACTCCTCCCGCAGGTCTTGGTGGATCTGGAGCCTACACACACACACACACACACACACACACACACACACACACACACACACACACACACACACACACAGATTATGTTCTGGGGCTTGGCTTTGTGTGGGAGACATATCAACACACATACACAAAGGGGTGCATACATACGTGTGGTGCCAGAGCTTGAAGAGGTGTGCTCGTACATAGGACAGGGTGCATGGCGGGTATCGCTGAACCACCTCCAGGTACTCCTCCGCCATCTCCCACACCGGGGGGCTGCGCCCCTCAAACAGAGCTGGGTTGTGGAGGTTCCCCTCTGAACACACAAGAGGGAAGATTTTCAAGAGGGATGCAGGTTGTAGGGATGGGCACGGTTATCCAATATTTAAAATTATGTAGGTATTCCACTATAGCTGATGTGTCAACTGTACTGGTTCAGCCTACTGATTTAACATGCTTTTGAACACATTGGATTTGGTTTCTTATTTATTTGACTAATACATAGAAAACAATAATAATTATGATTGTTATCTTTTTAGTGAAGGCGAGGATCACAGAAGCCCTTCTGGCAAATAATCGTTAATAGCCTATTCAAATATTGATATGCCTTCAAATGCCCATTCTGAATGCACGTCCAATCCAAAATTCAACCCATCCACAAAAGAAAATAACTCAAACCATCCACTTGTCAAGTCATTCATAATGGGGGGGTTTCGAGTAGTAGTCGAATAGTTCCCAGTGACTGTCGAATAGCAATTTTGTGAGTTTTGCCCATCCCTAGTATGTGTGTGTATATGTATGGCCAGTACAGAGAGACTCAGAAGGAGCTTCTATCCCCAGGCCATCAGGATGCTCAATGACTCTATGTAACAACCCATCATCTACACCAGTGGTCCCCAACCACCGGGCCGCAGACCGGTACCGGTCCGTGAGGTATTTGTTACCGGGCCGCACAGAAAGAATAAATCATTTACATAATTTCCATTGTATTGATTATTCTAGCCTGAAAGGTGTTTTATTTTGAAAAACGACCAGACTTTCTCCGACGTAACAACTCTCGCCTGTGCCTCTTGACAGTACGCCAAGACGCTTGTCTCGGTCACGTGATAGTTACTAAAAAAATAAGCCCGCAAACTAACGTTAGCTAAAATGAGTAAAACAAACGTCTTTGGATAGCCTCTTTGCAAAGACCAACTGAGAAGCCAGAAGAGGAGCCTACGACCTCCAAGAAAAAGAAAGCTTCTTTTAATAGACAATACCAGGAGTCATACTTAAAATACGGGTTTATCGCAACAGGTGACTCTCACGTGCCAAGTCCTCTCTGCATAATACGTGGCGACAAGCTAGCAAACAAGGCAATGAAGCCTTCAAAACTGCTTCGGCACATCGAGACCAAGCACCCTGGATTAAAAGATAAGCCTTTGTCGCTTACCTGTGCAACATATTCAATCTGCTCAACAAACTAAATCTGTCACTTCAGGGGAAAATGACAACTGTGTTCAAGTTGGCAGATAAAGTAGCTGCATTCAAAGCCAAGCTGGAATTGTGGGGGCGGCGAGTGGACAGAGGGATATTTTACATGTTTCAAACATTAGCAGGGACTTTGGAGGACACCGAAACTGAAACAAGCCCAGGGCTCACAATGATTCTGCGTTACGGTGAGTTGTGTTTTTCATGCACTTTGTTGCTGTTCATGTGTTATGCACCCGCCGCGGTGCTGCTGTTCATTTGTTGTACACCCGCCGTGGTGATTTGGTCTCTCTCTCCCTCTCTCTATCTTGGTATCATTCATCTGTAGTGCCGAATTTCTCAGTTCTCCGCTTCATATAATTAATACAAATGTCCAATCTAACGAAATTAGTTCGATCATAAAATTCACAATGTTAAATGTGATTACAGACTGCTGTTTAATGTCGGGCCGACTGCCCACAGACGGACTTTCAGAACCTTCATTTGGGCAACGGATAAGTTTAACGAATTCCATATAAATCAATAGTTTATTACGGAGCTGACACACCTTGAAGTGCCGGTCCGTGAAAATAATGCCAACATTAAACCGGTCTGTGGTGCAAAAAAGGTTGGGGACCCCTGATCTACACTCATTGCACACACATCCACATGCACACACTCACTTTTAAACAAACACTCACCTTAACACTCACTTTAGACACTTTAACAGTACATTATATTTATCTATTATTAAAGAGATGTGCACTACATTCATACCTCATTTGCATTTGCACTTTTGCACCTCATTTTCTGCATTGTACCTCACTGTTTACTCATTTTTACTGTATATTGTATACTGTATATGTATATTGTATATTCCTCTTTACTTAATTTTATTTTTACTGTATGAAGCACACTCTCAGGGGCTCATACAGAACCAAGCATTTCACCGTAAAGTATGTGTATTTTATTGTGATAATTAATAAACAAACTTGAACTTGTATGTGGGTGGGTGTGTGTGTTCCTCACCAGCACTCATGACCCCTTGCACGCCCGTGTCCTGAATGCAGCGCTCCACGTCATTAAGGTGTTGGATGTTACCATTGGCAAACACTGGGATGTTCACAGCTTTCCTGTGGCGCACACACACACACACACACACACACACACACACACACACACACACACACACACACACACACACACACACACACACACACACACACACACACACACACACACACACACACACACACACACACACACACACACACACACACACACACACACACACACACACACACACACACATACATTTAGAATATTTTATTTATGTCCACATAAAGACAAAGTTTAAAGGACACAAATATTAACAGTGCTCTTATACATTGTGGGATTATTCCGATACAATCGTGCCACAGTGGGAACCAAAGTTACAGACTCACATGGATGATGAACCTGACAATCTACACACATGCTACACACACACACACTCTTAGCTGTCCATCGTGTTCGATGATGACGCTTGCTCCAGGGATGGGGAGAGGGGGAGGGGGGTTAGCGACGCACGCTGCCGCTGGTGCCACTTCTCGTGGGCGTTGAGTCCGATCCTTGAGCCGCACACCCGTCCACAGATGGCGCAAGGGAAGCCAGATACCTGGGGGATGCCAGCCGCCCGCTGGTGTCGTTGCGTGCGCCTCTCAGATCTTCGGTCTTGGTTTGTTTGGTGTATTTGGGAAACTGCAGTGGCACAAGTGACTTGCCAGGCTGATCTGTCGAGTGCCAGAGTTTCAAGCTGCGTGATGTTTGCACACTTTAGGAGGTCCCTGGTGTAGTCCTTAAAGCGTCTCTTTTGGCCTCCAGCAGCCCGCTTTGCTCCTCTCAGTTGGCCATAGAGGACTTGGCGGGGCAGGCGGTGGTCAGGCATACGTATGGTGTGCCCTATCCAACGAAGATGTTTTTTGGCCACAGCTGCGGCCATACAGATTGAGTTGGTGTTGTTGAGGATGTCTGTGTGCGGGACTCGATCTTCCCAGGTCAGGCCGAGGATCCTTCGGAGGCAACGGATGTGGAAAGCGTCCAGGTTGGTGATGTGCCGGCGGTATGGGGTCCAGGATTCTGCTCCATAGAGCAGAGTGGAGAGACATACTGCATTGTAAACGGCAACCTTGGTGCTGATCTTCAGGTTTCGGTTTTCAAAAACCCTGCTGCGTAGGCGTCCAAAGGATGATGCCGCTTTATTGATACGTGTGTGTATCTCCGGGTCAAGGGAGCAGCATGAGGACAGAGTGGAGCCGAGGTAGGTGAAATGATCCACTGTTTTGAGTGGAACACTGTTTATGTGAAAACTGGGAGGTGTAGAGGTTCGGGAAGTGAGTTGGGACATGACTTCGGTTTTTTTGACCTGGAGACCGAAGGATTGGTACAGGCTGGATATGGTGTCGAGAGAATGCTGCATAGACTCTGGACTGTGAGCTAAGATGGCACAGTCATCAGCGTACTGTAGCTCACATACTTGGCAGGATTTTGTCTTTGTGTGTGCCTGGAGCCGGCGGATGTTGAAGAGACTACCATCAAGGCGGTATTCCACATGGACACCGTCTTCGGCTCGTCTTCGGCTCGGCTCGGCGGAAGAGGCAGGTGACGGCAGAGAGGAGGAGATTAAAGAGCACCGGAGCCAGGACACAGCCCTGCTTCATCCCAACATTAACCTTAAAGGATTCTGACTGGAGTTCACCCGTCTGGACTCTGGCTTGCATCCCGTCATGCAGCTGCTGAAGGATGGAGAGAAACTTGGGTGGTACCCCAAGTTTGTTGAGGTGTTTCCAGAGCAGCTCACGGCTGATGGTGTCAAAGGCTTTGCTTAGGTCTATGAAGGCTATGTAAAGATCCTTGCGATGCTCTCTGCTCTTCTCTAGTAGCTGCCTCAGGACAAAGACCATGTCGGTGGTGGATCTGGTCTTCCGAAAGCCACATTGAGTTTCCGGAAGCGCAGCTTCAGAGATGTTTTCCACCAGCCTGTTCAGCATGATCTTCGCCAGCACTTTCCCTGCGATGGAGAGGAGAGAGATTCCACGGCTGTTTCCGCAGACTGCTCTGTCCCCTTTCTGCTTGTAGATGACCACAATGTTTGCATCCTTCCAGTCCTGTGGGAGGGTCTCATGTTCCCAGATGTTGCAGATCAGGAGGTGCAGACGGCGTGTGAGGAGGTACCCTCTGTGTTTGAAAACCTCTGCTGGGATGCCATCGGGTCCAGGGCTTTTATTGTTCTTTAGACCCGCAATGGCTTGACGGGTCTCAGAGAAGTGTGGTGGGGTGTCCAGGTGCATGACTGGTGGCATGTCTGGGAGATTATCCAGGATATGTGGGTCAGTGGGGTTGGTGTGGTTGAGTAGAGACTCAAAGTGGTTTGCCCAGCGGGTGAGGATCTCATGTCGGTCCTTAAAGAGTTTAGAACCGTCGACTGATCGAACTGGAGCAGTCGCCCGCTTCCTGGGGCCATGCAGTGCTTTGATGGCATCGTAAAAGCCCTGGGTGTTGTGGCAGTCTGCCAGGCTTTGGATCTCCTTCGCCTTCTGTATCCACCAGGCATCCTCCATAGTCCGGAGGGCTCGCTGGGTTGCTGTTCTTGCTGCAGCAAAGGCAGCTTTCAGGGTGGGAGAACCAGGGCAGGACAGGAGAGCTTTGTGGGCTTCATGCTTGGTTTTTAGCAGGGACTGTATCTTGGCTGAGTTACAATCAAACCAGTCCTGGTGTCGTTTCCTCGTCTGGCCAAGTGCCTCAGAGGCTGCGCTGTTGATAGCCTGGCGCAGAGCTGGCCAGTCAGCTGATTCCTCCGGGATCTTATTGAGGTTTTCAGCAAGGAGCTGTCGGAGGTGGTTTTTTGAGGTGGGGTGCTGCAGAATTGAGTTTCTTATTAGGTGCTACCCTCGGTCCACGGGGTTGAATACTCATGAGGAGTTTGGATCTGACCATGAGGTGATCAGTCCAGCACTCGGCTCCACGCATGACTCGGGTGGTAAGGACGTCCTGTCGGTCCTTTTGGCGTACAATCACATAGTCCAGGAGATGCCAGTGTTTAGAGCGGGGGTGCTGCCAGGTGGTTTTGAACCTGTTCTTCATCTGGAAGATGGTGTTGGTTATGACCAGGTGGTGTTCTGCACAGAGGGAGAGGAGCCGAAGCCTGTTGTCATTTATCTTCCCTACTCCATGTCGGCCAATAACTCTGTCCCGTACCAGGTGCTCCGTGCCCACTCTAGCATTGAAGTCTCCCATTAATATGAGCTTGTCCGTAGCTGGAGTTTTCTGTAATATTGAGTCGAGGGCTCGGTAGAAATCCTCTTTGATGTTGAACTCAGCATCTAAAGTTGGTGCATAAGCACTAAGGAGAGTGGCGAAGCGTCCCTTTGCAAGGGGGATGCGCCATGTCATTAGGCGTTCACTCAGCATGAATGGACTATAGGTAAAAAAAAAAAAAAAAAAAAAAATCGATTATTATCGATTCTAACATTTTCAAATCGATGCAGTTGAATCGTCACATTAGGATCAATGCATTTCGATGCATCGTTACACCCCTAGTTGGTGGCCCTCTGAGGCTCTTAAAAGCATAAATCCACCCTCAAACAGAATAGACACTGTAGTTTATTTCAGCCCAGTCAATATCTATAAACATAGACCACTGTCTCCCTAGGCTGGAAATCAGAGCATAAAGAATCAGTGATAATAATAATGCATTCTATTTATAAGGCGCCTTTCAAGGCACTCAAGGTCGCCGTACAACAATTTAAAAACAGTTAAATTCTCAATCACAATCCATTAAAATATAAAATAAAAATATAAAATCAGACAAAATAAAATCAGACATACGCCTGCCTAAACAGTGATGTCATCAAATGACTTTTTGGAGTTGGTCCATTGGAAATTAATTAAGCACCAACTCTGTGGGCTCATAGAAATAGTATTTGAGCCATTAGGCCTAACAAAATAAATTGTTTGGTTCCTGTTGGTTGTCAGTTAAGGCCCCCCCCCCACAGCGACTATGGATAGGGAATTTCTTTATTTAATTAAAATGTTCACGACAACATGGATGCATGTACTCTGCCAGCATGTTTAATATCCATAATACTAAAGGTTAAAATACAAAGATGCTGTACTACAAAAGTACAATGTACAAAGGTAGTAGTATTAAAAATGCCACCCCTAAATACTACTCACTAAATATCCTGACGTCAGAGAGCTGTGCAAATACCTGGACAAGAGGCAGGGGAACTATGTGAGAATGCTATTCATCGACTACAGCTCGGCATTCAATACCATAGTCCCCTCCATACTCATAGCCAAGCTCAGGGACCTGGGCTTGGGCTATGACCTCTGCCAGTGGGTCTTGGACTTCCTGACTGGCAGACCCCAGGTGGTGAGAGCAGGCAACTGCACCTCCTCATCCATCACCCTCAACATAGGGGCCCCCCAGGGCTGTGTTCTGAGTCCCCTCCTCTACTCCCTGTACACACACGACTGTGTGGCTCAGCGGAGTAGCAATACAATCGTCAAATTTGCTGACGACACAGTGGTGGTGGGCCTGATCTCTGCCAACGACGAGAGGGCCTACCTGGAAGAGGTCAAGGTCCTGGCGGGATGGTGCCAGGAAAACAGCCTCTCCCTGAACGTCAGCAAAACAAAAGAGATGATTGTGGACTTCAGGAGGTCGGGGGTCAAGGACTACAGCCCCCTCAGCATCGACGGGGCACCGGTTGAGAGAGTCAACAGCTTCAAGTACCTCGGAGCCCACATATCCGAGGACTTGAAATGGACCATACACATTAACAGTGTGGTGAAGAAGGCACGACAACGCCTCTACTTCCTCAGGCGCCTAAGGAAGTTCCAAGTCAGCCAGAAGATCCTTAAGAACTTCTACTCATGTACAATAGAGAGCATCTTGACCGGCAACATCACCTCCTGGTTTGGGAATAGCACTGCAAAAGACCAAAGCAGACTACAAAGAGTGACACGTTCAGCCGAACGCACAATTGGAGGGGGGCTCCCCACTCTCCAGAACATTTACAACAAGCGTTGCAAGGGGAAGGCTAAGAGAATTATTAAGGACTCGAGCCACCCGAACAACTGCCTCTTTGAACTGCTGCCGTCAGGCAAGCGACACAGGAGTCTCAAGGCGAGCACAGAAAGACTCAGAAGTAGCTTCTATCCCCAGGCCATCAGGCTGCTAAACGAACAATGAATGAACACTACACAACAACAACCACCAAACACACATAGCACACACATCCACACGCACACACTCACTTTAAACAAACACACTGTAGCACCCACTACACACACTTTATAGCACACACCCACTTTAAACAAACACACTGTAGCACCCACTCCCCACACTTTATATTTATGGATGAAGGATTGCACTACAACTCGTACACCTTACTGTAAATTGTACCTAAAATTGTACCTCATCCCACTTCTGCTTTGCACTAGATAGTACTGTACATTAGTACACTGCATAGTATTGTGTATTGTATATTATATGGTAACTCAGAACATTGTACATATGTCTATACCGAACAACTGTGACCTCATTCTTCTTCTAAATTCATGCTATATTATGTTATTATGTTATTTGATACTATCTTGTCTAGCACAGTCTCTGGAGCGTAACAGTAAGAAGCATTTTGTATGAAAGTATTCTGTACTTCTGTATGACAACTATTAAAGAACTTGAACTTGAACTTGAAATATTGTGAAATACTTGCTTTTTATATATTCTCATTATTGACACAGACTGCACTTTTTGACTAAGATTTAACTAAACTTTATTGTTGAAAAAAAATGTTGTAATTTCTTTTCTTTTTTTTTTACTTTTTTTTGTTAGGCCTTACATCCAAGTGGGTTTTATTTGAAATGTTGTAGGGCTGTACCGAATGTAATTTTTTAACATTCGAAGCTTCTATTGATGTATTCGAACGAAGCTTCGAATGTCTGTCGTCATATTTTATGACTAGTCAAATTAGTATTTTTTATTATAATTTTTTTTAATATCCTCAAACTAAATCCTCAATTTGGATAAAGTGATTCATGTGATTAAATTAGTATTTTTTTTGTATTAAATCAACTGTCTTTAATGAATATAACTCATCAGTTTCGTCAACATAAATAATCCAATAAGGGCACAGTTGGTACGAAAGTGATGGTGACGTCTTATAGTATAATATTAGTGTAGCCTAATATTTTTCTGCAACTGTGAAGAAAACTCCATTGGTTTAAAAAGAATGAATAGACACATAAAAAAAAGATATAAAAAATTGTAAATTAGAATGTTGATTTACAATTCGAATGTCAACATTATGATCGAAGCTTCGAATCATTCGGTACAGCCCTAAAATGTTGATTGATTGATTGATTGAAAACTTTATTAACAGATTGCAGAATGGGTACAATACAGTACAGCTCAATACTAACAACTGCTAAGAGGATGAAGACCAGAAAAATACTTTCGTCTTGTTTACATAAGGGTCCTCCATTTTCAATTCATCAAGACATTTATGACATACAAGACATAGAAATATACGGTACTGTGTAAGAAAGAGAGAACATCATAAAAAAATATACATCCGAAGGGGAAGAAATTTACATTGGAGGGGGTTGTGTGAGTGGGGGGGGATTTTGACATTTATAGGGGCCAGTTTCTAATTGCAGCCACCCGTAGGTGCTCTTTGAGAGCGATATAGGGCTTATTTACAGCTCTGGATCAGAAAATGGACCCATATCCCAGTAAAATCACCATGGGTTACCTTCATAGTTGGTTCGCAAGCCTTATGCCCCCTAACGATTTAGCAGAGTTGTCACCTTAGTGCATGAAAAGATTGCATCACGTTCAAGGTCATAAAAAACTTAATTTGTAATATTTCGTTCCAATTCTTTTTTTATGAATACCACTATGAACCTAACTCAACATATCTATCAAAGATTCCAAATATTTCCGTTTGTAGGGTTATGGTTAGGGTTAGGGTTGGGGTTAGGGTTAGGGTTGGGGTTAGGGTTCGGTTAGGGGACTGTTGAGCAAGTGTTGGGGTTGGCACGGGCACAGGGATGAGATTTTACCTTCTCCTAATCTTTCTGTCTGGGTAACCCTAACCCTAACCCTCACCCTAACCCTAATGGGAAGAAAAAAAACACCAAGGTTTTTGCCAGGCTAAAGTGTATAACTATTTTTTTAGAGGTATTCTAATGATGATCCTTTTATATATTGAATATATATCAAAGATGACCAATCTGACCCAATTTCATAACATAATAATCAACACAGCCATCGTTGTACACAGAAACACAAATACATATAGGCAAAAAACACAAAATAGTCGCTAAGGGGGCAGAAGGGTTACATTTTTTAATTTTTTTTAAATCAAATTTTTTTTTTCATGCAGTCAGGCCACTGAACTTAGAAGCAGGCCAGGCCAGTGTTTCTAGTTGCACCAGCGCAATAGTTAGATAACCTAGGTGGGGAACAACCAGGAGATCACTGCAACTCACACAAGTTGGAGAACTATCTCTCTCTCTCTCTCTCTCTTGCTCTCACACACACACAAGGGAGCCGCATGTGATTGGTGGAGGTGGGACCCTTACAAAAAACTGCTAATCATTGACACATGCTAGCCTGTAATAATCCCCCCCAGAAAAATCTACTTTGCATTTGATATATTGCAAATATATGCCATCTCACACACTGGCATTTAAAGGGTTAGAATTATAAAATGAATATGTGGTGTTATGATCAGGGCTGAAGTTGAATAAGGTTGCTTTCACATATAGTTTTGGTGGACTCTGTGCGGTTCTGGTGGTGAAGTTGCAACATTGTTGCATTCATCATTTGGTTCGTCTGCATTCACACAGCAATTTGTCAGGCGCACCAAAACTTTCTGAACAATGTCACGCGGTCGAAAATGGCGCTCGTCTATTGGACAATAGAGAGTGGAAATGTGTGTGTGTGGCTGCGAGCCTGTGTGTGTGTGTCTGTGTGTGGACTGCAGCCCCGTCTGACTCCAGATCAGCGTTTTTTTTTTTTAATTTTTATTTTGACGTGGCATTGATCCATTGTTCTATTGAAGCCCATTACCACCATCCTCTAGCTAAACAACTTGTACACCGCGTTGTTTTTATGAGTGCCCACAAGTAGCTGTTTTATTTGGTCTTCTGCCCATATGTGTACAGTGTGCTTGTTTTGCAGTGAATGCCGCGCACCACGGTAATAATAATAATAATAATACGCGTTTTTTCTTCCTTCTACCCAAGATGCAGTTAGATAGATAGATAGATAGATAGATAGATAGATAGATAGATAGATAGATAGATAGATAGATAGATAGATAGATAGATAGATAGATAGATAGATAGATAGATAGATAGATAGATAGATAGATAGATGCAGTGTGCTTGTTTTGCAGTGAATGCCGTGGTAATAATAATAATAAGCACTTCCTATATTTGGTCCGACGAAGCGAACCGAGACCTATGTTTTTGGTCGGACCAGAGTTTGCGTGTTTGGTCCGCGGACCGAGTTCGACGCGCATTCACACAAACCCCAAAAAGCGGACTATCGAATTCTGGTCCGATAGTCCGGACCAAACAGCCCCTGTGTGAAAGCGACCTAAGATTGTATTTTTTATCAATTACAAAAAAACTGAAAATCCATAAAAATCTGTGTTGTTGCTAATCATACATATATATGCTAGCCTGTTTTTTAACAATAATTTGTGATGCCATCACAAACACTGGCATTTAAAGGGTACAAATAAAAGAATTCCTGCACCAGAATGCAGGAAATTAAGTCTTTGTAACAAAAAAAATCCTGGTGGGGGACCCCCAGACCCCCTGCTTAAAAAGTGGCCTGACTGGGGCTATATTTTGCACTATATTTCCTGGCCTGAATGATTTCCCCAGTCCGGCCCTGGTTAAAAGATTTCCCCAGTCCGGCCCTGGTTAAAAGCCTCCAATGCTCATTAGTGTGTGTGCGTTTGAACGTTTGCATGTTTCAACCATACATTTCCATTTATTAAAAAAAAAAAAAAAAATATATATATATATATATATATATATTTTTTAATAAATGGAAATGTATATAAAACGTATAATATTTTTTTATTCTTTTAATTTAAATTTTTTTTATCATTCCATTTGGGCTGTGGGGGTGCTTAATGTCTGAAGGAGTCGACTGAAGGCTTCTTGTCCTCTGCAAAAGCATGCAATTGGTCCACTGATGGATACATCTTGATATTTGTCTAGTCTAGTGTGTTCATTAGATGGGTGAAATCCTCTTTCAGTGCCTCTGTGCCTGTTTTCGTAGGCAGTTAGCCTCTGGTATGCGTGCCATTAGCGTTAGCCACGCTTCTAGGCCTCTTTTCTTTTGGAAAGAATGATAAAAAAAAAAAAAAAAAAAAAAATTACTATTCGACTAAGAGGTTGGTTAGTAGACTACGGCCCCTTTCAACCGATTAGTCGACTAATAAGGGTCAGTCCTAATATATATATATATATATATATATATTTTTTTACCTCCTATAATAGTGGGGGTCGCGGCTCTCTGACACCGTTATTTGGGGGTCGCGGCCTGAAAAGTTTGGGAACCCCTGCAAGTTGTTCCAGTATCCGTCTATGGAACAGCTCCAGGATTAGTCTCTTGATGACATCATCTCTAGAGCCCCGTCTCTTTTGTTCAACTTAAGGAGAGACATGTTCATTGTGTGTCCAGGCACAGAATATAGGGGCAAGGGATATGTACAGATATAGATATAGTATCTACAGATATGTAAAGAGGATTATATGCAGGTATGTACAGACAGATGTGGATATATATTAATATATTAATACAGTATATACAGCATTATTGTACATGATTTGGTACATGAGTTTTGAAATAGATCCATTTGGATAGGACATCAGTGAGATAATATTGAATGTGCAGTGTTGAAATCAAAATAAAATTTTATTAATTTATAGAATAAA
This sequence comes from Notolepis coatsorum, assembly GCF_963971535.1. Lineage (NCBI taxonomy): Eukaryota > Metazoa > Chordata > Actinopteri > Aulopiformes > Paralepididae > Notolepis > Notolepis coatsorum. The sequence continues at coordinate 58,820,908 of NC_140178.1, read as the reverse complement.
GGAACAGACGGGTAACATATTCCAACAGCTTCAAATGGACGGCAAGTAATTTCAGCTTTAACCAATGAACTCCGTATGGAAGTTATACCCAGCAGGGCAGCATAGAGTTGCCCAGGGGAGAAACATAGAGTAGTATGTGCAACAAAAGAATAGATGCAATCATGCCCTACTTCATAGACTTTTCCTAGAAATATGTTCTTCCCAAGATAAAGGAATATCGTATCTTATCTTTAGACACCTGCACTGTTTGAATTTCAAGTTTCAAGAATTTCAAGTCAAGTTATATTGGCAACAGACTGCAGTAGATACATTTAAATTACACACATGTATGGTTTTAACTGAGGTCCCACCTAGTGTCCTATGGAAATATGAATGGCTTGTTGAAGCACATGTTTTCTGACCTAGTCAGCCCAGAACAATCTGACTGGCTTGTCTTATTTCACACTTTGTATGTTAGTAGGCTCATCAGAGACACAAATGTACGGGCACAAGCACTGAAAATGGCATGTGTGTGTTCCTGTGTGTGCCGTCCATCACATGCGTGTGTCGCTGCATGACGACATTGTCAATGTGTGCAATGAATAACGACTTCTTCCTAACATGACATTGTCCTTCATCGGTGTACTGTACATTTATGGTGGAGCATGTTTTTTTCTTACATTTTTCTTAACATTTATAGACATACAACACTTAGACACTACCGGTACTTACAATGACATCAATAACATAACAATATACAAACATGGGCCCCTTGAATTTCTGTAATACGGCTGCGTTCAGCCGCCCAGACCCCCCCCCCCCCCCCCCCCCCCCCGCCATCCACCCCTAGAAATAGGGCTCCCCCATATCCCAGGTCCGTCCCACGCGGGGCCGAGCACTCAGCAATACGGGTCCCTTGAATTTAATTGGGCCAGGCTCAGTAGAGGTGTGAGGGGAGGTACTCCCCCCCACCAAGCCAAACCCGCTACCTCCCATGTCACCAAGCACCCCTTGGGGTAACTGTTCAATTATCTTTCCTCTGTTGCATCTATTCTCATCCCCAGGTCCCCCGTGTGTATGTTTGTATTGGGTACTCTTCCACGGTGATTTTGTCTTGTATCTTTCCTTGGATCACCGTGGCCCTTCATGCCCCTTTCTTGTGTCTCTTTGTCGTTCTTCATAGTTGATCTGCTTTGAATCGGTTCAGGTCCCCTCTTTTCCTCCTCCCGTCCTCCTCTCCTCGTCTCTCGGTTCTGGTCCACCTGCGCGCCCTCTCCATCCTCTGCGTCAGCGTAGGCTTCTCTCCTTCCCCTCCCGGCACCTTCTATCCTCTCCGCGCCGTGTCCCTCGCCTCCTGCACGTTGTTGGGACCTGGTTCCTTTCTTTTCCTGAATTTTCTTTATTTCTACATAGCTCCGACGCTTCATTGCCACCTCCGTTGGATTTTTCAGTGTTACATTGTATGCTCCGCATTGCTCCTAATCCAATCTGCGTGGTGGCCTGGTTAGCCTCTATGTTAGCTTGTAAGCTAGTTTGTATGTTAGCCTGTAGCTCTCTGCACTGACATTCAGCGTCCCGCTAGCTTGTTCTACCTGTTGCATCATTGCCTCGTGTTGAGTCTTTTCCATCGGTGTATTTACTTCATCTGGGGTTGCTTTTCTTTCATTTGTGCTTGTGTTCATTCTTCCTTCTTTCTTTTGTCCTCGAATCTTCACTTTTTATTTCGTTTTGAATTGTTTTACTTCCTTTTTTTTATTTTTATTTATTTTTTTATCTTTTTCCCCCCTCCTCTTTTTCCGATTTTTCTCCCATCCCACTGTTAGTCGTTAAGCCAATTCCCAACTCCCTTCCTGGTTGTTGCGCACCCCCCCTACTGTTGGTCCGGGAGGCCAGAGACTATCACATGCTATCCTCCGACACATGCGCAGCCAGCCGGCAGGCCAACCTGGCAGCGCAGATTCTCACTGGGAGAGTGTAACGCGTGGAAGGTCACACTACCTCCCTCCAGATCCTTCCTTTGCTGAGCAGCCTCGACCGAACTGTAGGGGTATTTTTCTGTTTACAACGCCCAGGACCCACCCATCAGCTTTCCCACCCTCTAATACTGCCAATTGTATTAGTACGGACGACCAGCCAAACTGAAAACAAATGTGGAGAGCTGGATTCGAACACGCGAACCCAGCGTCTCCAGCATTTGGTGGTGAGTGCCTTGCCCACTGCACCACCTAGCTGCCCTTACTTCCTTTTTTTGATATTCATTGACCGGGAGCTCTTTCATGTGGCTGCTCACCAGAACGTTGCAAACCGGAAGTCCTGGTTTTCTTTTTTATCCAAAGTGCTTTACAACGCATTCTTCAAATTTACCCATTCACTCAAACACACCGGCAGTGGAGGTAACCATGCCTCATCAAGAGCAGTTATGGGTTAAATGTTTAGCTCAAGTACACTTCAACACGCTGTCAGCACTAAACTCAAAATTCCTTCGATTTTGATGAGAAATATGGTTACAGACAAACACAAGTAATTAAAATACTCCATGCATGCTTCACGCACCAAGTATAATACACCTGGGAATCAACAAATTTGGTAGTATTGTTGGGTGTCTCACCGTACAGCCATGATGTGTTCCCAGCTAGCAATGCCCGTCATGGCTCCTTTCTGGTCTTTGGTGCGGCCATGTACTGTCAGCAGCTGAGAAAGAGAGAGAGAGGGGGAAAGGGAAGGAGAGAGAGAGATGGAGAGAGCAGACGCGTTTGTCTTATTACCGTTTTAATACTCCTGGCTTTAGTCTAAATCAAATAGTTGAGGACCCCAAAATTGATACCCATTGTGCCATGGGTATGATACAAATAAATGTCTCAGGGACCCTCATCTGAGAAGATTCTTCTTGTTAGATATGATTTAGTCCAGAATTCCATGCAGTTGAGAGTGAGGCCTGTGATCAGAATAGTCACTCTTATATTCTCTCATTCAGCTCAACTTCTATCAACTTTGGACCTGTACTACATAAGACTTCAGGCTATGGAACCGTTATGTTTTCCAGCTCCTATCTCTCAGCTGGAACTCAAAAACAGGCATCTGGCAACAAGTAAACAAAGATGCGAGTAAACAAAACGTTTATTTCAGTATGTTCAAACCTCTGTAACTCTATTACATTAGCACTCAAGAGTGATTCTTCCTGTTGTGGATGAAAGTCCAGAGTGTTCCCTTTCAAAAGAGACCAGAGTGACCCCCCTGCACAAAAAAAAGGCAGCAAATTAGACACAGGCAACTACCGCCCTGTTTCTATTCTTACCTCCATCTCGAAAATCATGGAAAAAAATTTCTACGAACAGGTCGAAAAGTACCTCACGAAAAAATAATCTAATCTACGAATTCCAATCTGGCTTCAGAACATCCCACTCCACTGACACATGCCTTCTCTATTTGAGCGACCACATCAAACAAGAGGTGGACACGGGCTAATACTGCGGCATGGTCATGCTGGACCTCCAAAAGGCTTTCGACAATCCTACCTGGAGGGGAGAGAACAGATGGTGGAGGTAAACGGTACACCCCCCCCCCCCCCCTCCCAGTGAGCTGTGGTGTTCCACAAGGAAGCATACTAAGACCGCTACTGTTCCTAATTTATGCAAATTACATGTCATCAGCTTGTGACTGCAACTTGTTCCTGTTCGAGGACAACTCAACAGGGACAAGTTACAGGTTGAAAAAGCCCTCAGCTCTGAATTCGGCAGAATCTGCACCTGGCTCACTGATAACAAACTACTACACCTGGGTAAAACAGAGTCCATTCTCGCGATCGATCGGCCAGCGATTGGTATCGGCCGATATTCAGTATAAATATGAGATCGGTGATCGGTGATAATGCTTTATTTTCGCCGATCGTCAAAACCGATCGAAAAACATGATCCAATTCTTAGCGGAGATCTCACTCGCTGACTCTCTCAGGCACACAGAGCTGCGGCGTACTGCTCCTCCTCCTCCAGCCCCTCCCGCACCCGTGTAAACACGGGTCTAGTCTAGTCTAGTGGGACCTCCGTGAGCTAACGTTAGCTACCGTTACAAAATGACGCAGTCAACTATTCACTTTTAGTTTAATACATGATGAGTCATTGTCTAACGGTATCTAGCCGGCTAGCTACTGATATCAACAAATGCTCCAGCAATAGTCTAGTACTAGTGTATGATACCTCCGTTAGCTCACGTTAGCTCACTGTTCAAAACGAAATGTCCCATTCAACTAAATAGTTCACTGAGGCGTTGTCTTAACGTTATCTAGCCGGCTAGCAGTAGCTACAGATAGCTCCTGATATCAATGTCTTATAACATTGATTCGATGCGTATTCGAGCCCCGGCTTGCATCGCAGTCACAAACGGGGCTAGCTGAGGGAGTAGGGTATATCTGCAGAGCCGCAGATATACCCTGCTGAGGGCATGCTGAATGTGATTTGATCAAAGCAGAGTATACACACAGACAGTGGAGATAGCGAGCATTTTGACTTGTTGCGTGGTGGCGATGTCTCGCAGATAATACAACTACAAGTATAATTATATAATATATATATTTTATAATTTTTTTTAAAAGATTTTATATAAAATAATATATATATTTTTTTATCAAAAACGATCGATATCGGATCGGTATCGGCCGATATGGCTCAAAACGTGATCGGGGCATCCCTAAAGAATACCCTGGTTCCGGTTCCGGGTCGAGGATGGAGTAGTCGCTCATTGCCACGATGTGACTCCCGTATTTTTATATTTAGTCCTAAAAGCCTCTTTTTATATTTTCAACTCGGTTAAACCTTTTTGTAGATACCCCCTTTATGTTTCTACCTATTTATTTTGGCTGCAAGAACCATAATGGCGACGAGACAACTGAGAAATGAATCCAAGAAGGACGACGCTCCCGCTGATATAACCGCCATCGCTGGGCTAATTGAAGAGCTCAGGCAATCCTTAACCAACGAAATCAGAGCGTCCGCTGCCTCGCTCAAAACCAAACTCAACAGCCTCTGGACGTCGGTTAATGACCATGCTGAGCGTCTGACGTGGAGGACGGCTTGAATACTTGGACTGACAGGGTGGACGAGCTAGAGGCTAGGTGTACGGCGCTAGAAGAAAGCAATGATAAGCTAAAGGCTAAGCTAACCAACGTCGAGTCCCGGAGCCGCCGGTCTAACATTCGCATATTAGGACTGGATGAGTCCGTTCATATCGACCGGCCCAGCGACTTTTTTGCGGAGGTACTGGTTGAAATTCTGGGGAAGGAGGTCCTCCCTACGCCACCCGAACTGGACTGGTGTCACAGGGCCCTTACTGCCAAGCCAGCACCCGGCTCCAGGCCTAGAGCGGTTATTGCTCGCCTACATCACTATCGAATAAAAGAGAGGATTATCTGGGAGGCACGGAAGAGGAGGGGAACGCTGGAATACAGAGGGAAACCAGTCCTAATCTTTGAAGACTACTGCCCTGAAGTCGTGGAGCAGCGTTCCAGCTACAAAGACGTCATGGGCCCCCTCTACAAGCAAGGTCTTAAGCCGTCTCTTCAGTTCGCCTGAGGACGCCGTGGACTTCTTGAAGACCCGGCGTAAAGGGGCCTCAACACCGGCCTCACCAGTACCAAACGCGGTAGTAGCCTGATTTTGGGCCATTAGCACTTCGCTATGGATAACGCGCCGAGCGTCATATCACTCTATATTTCTTCGTTCTTATAAATATGGTTGACTGTGTGACGTTAGGTGTCGCCTGGATGCTTTATTTAAATTTTTCTCTGCGTCTGACTTAAGGGGGGGTTGGCCTGGTCTGTTTTTACATAATGCCACTTTATTTTTTTGTTTGTTTTTTACATCCACTATATGCCGGGGAGCTAAGCGCTAGCTTTGTTTAAATGACCTAGGACTTCTATGCGTGTCACTTACTCCTCGTCACGACTTGGCTTAATGCCTCCGTGATGCATTTTTCTTTTCTTTTTTTTAGTGTGTGTTACAAAGGATCAGATTAAACCGAATATATATATTTATTGACTGATATATATTGCATAGTATTTGTATATCGTTTGATATCCCTTGTATATTCCTTGTACATATACACGGAATATCCCTTTAGCCCAGACCATAATATTTCATTCTCCTATTGGACAGCGGTCCACAGGCGCCAGAGCCGTGCCTCCAGAGTCAGGTTCAAAGTCACCGTCAAGACATGTCTGTGCATGCCCGGCCTTGCCCAGGGCTACGAGACAGAAATGAGGTTGGCACTAGTTTGTTCGCCGTGCATATAAATATGGCGCAGGTGAATACAGAAGCACTTAGTCAGAAGTCAAGAGTTACCCAATAAGTTGAAGCCTCACCCACGATACTCCGTGCGGTGAAGTATGGCCTGTTTGGCCCCAAATAGAGCATTGAGACCGCGTGCGAATTAATAACTGAATTGTCAGAGTTTGGCGCTATACCGTCGAGTGCGACATATTTCTATTAAGTCAGTAATAGTCTATTTGTGTATAGTGTATCGTGCGGCTAAAGTTCTACAGTGACCAGCATCACCAACGCTTCATCGTACCAGCTAGAGTGCTTATCCAGGCTGGGCTGCTTTCATGGCGCTTTCACCCGAGGAGACCTAGACGAGAACCGTGTGGACATGTACACTGGATTAATCTACCCGACGACTACATAGCCCTTTGCGGCTGGATTATATTTGTTTTGGTCCTGTGATTTATGGAGCGGAGAATCGCAGACGCCTACACGTGTGGGATTTACCTGTGAGGAGCCAAGTCGAGTCTGCGCCTCAGAGAGCCTGAGGCCGGCTAGCTTTCTTCACTGTGGAGCTACAGTCTACGGAGAACAGCTGTATTCGTCTGTGGATCAAGAGGCTATTGCACCGTCTCCTGTACTTGGAGTCTCCTTAGTCATCGTTGACCAGACTCTCTACTACCGACAGATCCTCTACCCTGCTGGCTTACAACCGGGGGGACCCTTCCAGTATCTCCCGCTATATATTACTAGTGTACTATAGATATAATTCCCTAAGATTCAGGTTGTATAATTACCTCCTGCGTAACCAGAGAATGGACATTCATTATTGATTTGCCTACGCACATTCCTTTGCCTTATAAGCGCATCCAAAGTATAATAAGAGAAGTATATTATGTACCTTTTGCTGCAATAAATACTTAATTATCACTTTGTGTAGAACCGATTCATTGTGGGAAGTGTTCATTATATTTATATATCATGTACTGTATGGCCAGTAATTAAAGTACATAAAGCGGTAGTGGTTTAATGATACCATACTTATCAATACAGTCAGGGAATTGTACCCCTCAGTTACAATTGGTCCTTCGAGCCGGAGGGTAACTAGTGTAATATTAATATAGTGGTATTAATATTGACATGGCCTATGATGAACACTCCACAAAACGGTTCTCCTAAAGTAGATCGCCCGCAGCGTAGACGGCAGACACCTCAGTACTTAGAGGATTACGTTGCCAATATACTACCTAGCTTTCTACAGACGGTAAACGCGGAAAAAGTAGATAGTAAAATTATGTCCGACCCTATCGACCAGGCTACCCCGCCAATAGAGGCCCTAGTGGGTTCTAACGTAACTGACCAAGCTCACGGTAGGGACCAGGAGGGACCCGACATGACTTTACCCCCCGCCAAGACCGAAGAAGTAGTCCCCGGAGAGCTCCAGGATAAAGACAGCCCTCCAGGGATGGAACTCTACCCGCTACAAGAAGAGGAGAGCACCCCGGAGATGGATCTCCAGGACTCGCCACAGGAGAACAGATCTCCAACGAGTACTGCCAGGAGCGGATCACCTCAACCAGCGTCTTCCCCCAGCGAGGCGGACAAGATGCTGGCACAGGCATTCCTCGCCAGCCTAGCAGCCTCAACAGAGCGCGATCGACTCCAAGCACAGACGCTTAGTGAGCGCGAACATTCTTCCATGGAAAGAGAACGCCTTCAGGCGCAGCAACGGAGCGACGAAGATCGTATACGTCTAGAGATTAGACGCCTTCAGACGGAAGAGAATATGGTAAGGGACCGGGCCGAAGCCCAGCGCGCCGCCGCCGAAGCCCAGCGCGCCGCTGCCGGTGCCCAAAGAGAAGCAGAGCGCGACCTCGCTCTCACCAAGCGCGAAGCCGAGCGCGACCGATTACAAGCGCAGATAATGGAGCAGCTGATCACCAGGGCAACACCCCCTCCCTCCGCACGGGGTTCCAGGGCCTCGTCAAGACAAGGGTCAAGGGCACCCTCCCCTACCCGATCAAGCGACCCTGAGCCCGACCACCAGAGAGAGCCTATACCCCCCTCCGAACCCCTTCCCCGACCGGTCCAAGTGAGACCCAGCTACAAGGAAGAAACGGTCTACACCGCGGAGAGGCTAAATAGACGACTACAGGATCTAGAGGACCTGCCAGAGGAAGAAGAGGGAGAGGAGGAGAATCAAGCCCGACAGCAGCACAGTACTCCACAGGACCAGGAGGTCCAGTACAGCCCAGGCTCTACCCCCGCGGCTCTGCGCTACAGACCCCCGACTCAATTCACGGGTGAGCTTGACGCACGACCAGCCCCGAGGAACAGCACCTGGATACGCGGGCCATGGTACCCAGCAGGTACCAGCCCACCAAGAGGCGTAAGAGGAGACTCGCCTAGGAGGCCTCTCTTCCAACGCTCACCGATGTGCCAGCCATCCATGGCATCATACATTGGCACACCGACGTTTCCGGACTTCACCCACGAGAACAGAGCACAGTACACGGAGCTACGAATGTGCTTAGAGACAATGATGTCCGATGTAGCTGATGAACCGTACAAGTATGCTATCCTACTGAAGCACCTCAAGGTGCCCCGAGCGCACAATATAGCGCTGGCCTATGCCACCTCTACTACCCCATACACAGCGGCTCTAGCAGCACTCGACCAAAGATATGGACGCATATGGGACTACGTAATACAAGAGATAAGGCATATTGACCGCCTACCCCCAGCCACAGACAATCGCTCACTAGATGACCTGTCTATCAAGGTACAATCCCTGGTAGGGATGCTGGGGGCGCAAAGAGAAAAGGGTATGCACGAACTGTACGCGAACTCTAATGTCGAGAGGATTTTAGAGAAGCTTCCGCCCGCCCGACAAGAGCGCTTCAGGCGGCAAAGAGACCACCGTGATCCTAACGGTCCCGAGCCATCCCTCCTAGACCTAGCCGACTTCCTGGCGAGAGAAGTCAACAGCCTACGGTTGGATACGTTCATGCGGAGCACCCCAAGCTCCAGAGAGGGACCTAGGAGAGCAAACGATGGCCGAAGATTGGTGACCGTCATGCACCAATCAGAATCAGTACCGAGCAGCAAGAACCACAGTACCCCCTCGATGAAAGAGAAGTGGAAGATGGTGTGCCCGTACTGCGAAAAGGAACACTGGTTGTCACAATGTGACACGTTCAAGAAGATGACCGCCGACGAGGTGAGTCAATGGATAAAGTCCAACCGACGCTGTTACCGATGTGCGCGCAGTCACATGGCAGCCGATTGCCGCTTAAAGAAGAGGTGTAGTCGGTGTGACGGAGCCCACCTAGATGTCCTACACGACAGTAACAGAAGAAAGCCTGCACCCTCAAGCAGCACAAAGGCAAGTGTTATGTACATTGACCCCGCCAGCAGCGGGGGCGCCCGGGTGCTCTTAAAGGTGGTCCGCGTAACACTGAGTTACCAAGATAAGGTCATGGACACTTACGCCGTCCTTGACGACGGGTCAGAGAAGACCCTTCTCCTCGCGTCCGCTGCGGCCCAGCTGGGGCTGCGGGGGAGCGAAAACCAGATGACGATTCGGACAATAAGAAGAGATCTAAAGACGATAAAGGGCGAGAATGTCTCCTTCACTATCGCAGCAAGCGGGCAGCCAGAGAGACGGTATAGGATTACTAACGCTTTCACCAGCCAAGAAATAGGCCTGTCGCAGTACACCTACCCCATCGCCAAGCTGATGGATAAATATGTGCACCTGCGTCAACTACCTATACCGCTCATAGACGGTGCCACCCCGACCCTGCTGATAGGCTCCGACCATGCAGACCTCATCGTCCCGATAGACCGGGTCCACACAGGGCCCAGAGGCTGTCCTGCAGCAGTCGAGACCCGCCTAGGATGGACATTACAAGGCCCCCTCGCTAAGTCTCTTTACCGAACAGCAGCCACTAACTGCCTCCACTCCAGAGTGACAGAAGAAGACACCACCCTCCTACAGCATGTCGAGAGGCTATGGACACTAGAGACAATGCCCTTTAAGAACGAAAAGAAAGACATTCGTTCCAAGGAAGACATTTACGCTATAGCCCTCATCGAGCAAGGGACAAAGAGAGTCAAAGTCAACGGAGTGATGAGATACGCAACTCCACTCCTGAGGCGAGAGGGTATGCCTACCTTCCACGCCCCAAAAGAAGCGACGGAGCGGTATCTATTGAACACAGAGCGGCGCCTAGCCAGAGACCCCGCTCAAGAGACGGTGTACCGCGCTGAGATTAACAAGCTAATCACAGCGGGACACATAAAGAAAATTGACATTAAAGAGGCCGATCAGACGACCGAATCATGGTACGTGCCGCACCACAAAGTCCACCACAACGGCAAGGATCGTATTGTGTTCAACTGCAGCTACCAGATCGGATCACAAAATCTGAATAAAGAGCTCTTGCCCGGCCCAACACTCGGCCCATCTCTACTAGGCGTGTTACTACGTTTCCGCCAAGACAAGGTGGCCATCAGCGGCGACATCAAAGGGATGTTCCTGCAGGTGAGACTAGTGGAGGAGGACAAGCCCCTGCTGCGGTTCCTATGGAGAGAGAGGATCGGGGATGAGCAACCAGCCATCTATCAATGGGAAGTCCTCCCTTTCGGAACCACATGCAGCCCATGCTGTGCTACGTTTGCACTGCAAAAACACGTCGCAGAGGACCCAGCAGCTGATGAAGAGGTCCGACAAAGTGTAGGAAATAGTTTCTACGTGGACAACTGTCTGCAAAGCGTCTCGACGCCAGAAGAAGCCGAGGCCCTTCTACTCAAGCTCCGCGCCTCCCTGATCAAAGGCGGCTTTGATCTCAGGCAGTGGGCCAGCAGCGACCCGCAAGTATTGCGCAGCCTCTCCCCCGAGGACAAGGCAGCAAGCAGCGAGACCTGGATGGCGACCATCCCAGGAGAAGCCCAAGAAATGACATTAGGACTAGTCTGGCGCTTCAAAACAGACTCGCTCCATTATAAACACACACCCCTGACCAAGGAGCAGGGAAGGTCGACTGCACTACCGACCACCAGACGGAGTGTATACAGAACACTCGCCAGACAATATGACCCGTTGGGATGTATTCTACCTTACACCACCAGGGCAAAGATGATTGTAAGAGCGTTATGGGACAAGGACCAGGGCTGGGACGACCCCATACCCGAACACCTTGCATCCACATGGAGAGAGTGGGAGACGGAACTCAGCTCACTCCCAGGTGTCAACATATGCCGCAGCTACTTCCCACCCACAGTGAGGCCGGAGACGTGCCAGATGGACCTGCACGTCTTCAGCGACGCCTCCGAAGTAGCCTACGGTTCGGTGGCCTACTTGCGTGCCCGAGAGGAGGGAGGAGAAATACATACTGCTTTCATCCTGGCTCGCTCAAGAATAGCCCCACGAAAGCAACAATCTATCTTGCGTCTAGAGCTCTGCGCAGCCCTAGCAGGAGCGCAACTCGCCACGTTAATCCAACGTGAACTCACCATTCCGGTGCAAAGAACAATCTTGTGGTCAGACTCCACGACAGTACTCACATGGATCCGGTCTGATTCGTGCAGATACAAGGTCTTCGTGGGAGTCAGAGTCACAGAGATTCAAGATTTTCGCCTGGAATGATAGTTTACGTAACTACAAAAAGGCACTCTCACTTGCCAAAACCTCTTATTTTTCCAGGCTCATAAATGAAAACAAAAACAACTCAAAGTTTCTGTTTGACACAGTTGCAAAACTTACGCAGAAACAACCAAGTGCCCTAAACCATGCGTTCTCGGCTAACGAATTCATGACATTTTTTACCAAGAAAATTGACCTCATTAGAGATGAAATTGTTGCTTTACTCAACAATCGGAGTCCTTCCCAACCTTTGACGGGCATTCCCCCTGACTTTGATTCCAGTCATACGCTATGCTGCCTTGAAAACGTCTCACTTAGTGCCCTCTCTAAACTGGTTGGCGCGGCTAAACCTTCAACCTGTCTGTTTGACCCTCTCCCAGCAACTCTCATCAAAAAACTCTTCCCAACTCTAGGCCCTGCCCTACTCAATATCTTCAACACCTCTTTGTCTACTGGCGTGGTGCCCCTGGCCTTTAAATCAGCCGTCATTAAACCACTACTTAAAAAACCGAACCTCGACTCTCTAATCTTGAAAAATTACAGACCTATCTCCAATCTTCCATTCCTATCCAAAGTGTTAGAACGGATCGTCGCAACGCAACTTACTGACCATTTATCAAACAATAATCTTAATGAATCATTTCAATCTGGCTTTAGAGCCTTACACTCCACCGAAACGGCGGTTACCAAAGTCACAAATGACTTACTGCTCTCTCTTGACTCAAACCTCACTTCTGTGCTCTTATTGCTTGATCTCAGTGCAGCCTTTGACACTATCGATCACTCGATTCTTCTAGGTCGGCTTGAGAATCATGTTGGCATTCGGGGTCTCGCACTAGCTTGGTTTAAATCCTATTTAACTGATAGAACACACTGCGTGGTCTATAATGATTTAACATCTGAGACCCTCCCAGTGCAATGTGGTGTCCCACAAGGCTCTGTCCTGGGCCCTTTGCTATTTTCGATTTACATGCTACCCCTCGGCGATATCATACGCAAATTTGGCATAAACTTTCATTTTTACGCTGATGACACCCAATTATATATACCTATTAAGCCAAATGATTCCTCCCAACTACAAAACCTTGAGGCCTGCTTGCTTGCCGTCAAAAAATGGATGTCGCAAAACGTTCTACTCCTTAATGCAGATAAAACTGAGATGTTAATTGTTGGCCCCCCAAACCACAGAGGCCTGTTTCAGGACATCTCCCTCAACTTTGATACCTGTCATGTATCCCAGAGCTCCACCATAAAAAACCTCGGAGTCATTTTTGATTCCTCCCTCTCATTTAATGCACATATAAAAAATGTCACCAAAATTGCATTCTTCCATCTTCGTAATATCGCAAAAATACGCCCCATTTTAACTCTGGCTGATGCTGAAACCCTGATTCATGCTTTTGTCTCATCACGTCTGGACTACTGTAATGCACTTTTTTCAGGCCTACCTAATTCAAGCATCAAAAATCTTCAACTCGTGCAAAATGCGGCTGCACGGATACTAACTAGAACTAGAAAATTTGATCACATCACACCAGTTTTGTCCGCCCTACACTGGCTTCCTATCCAAGCCCGTTCTGACTTTAAAGTGCTACTCCTCACCTACAAAATTTTAAATGGGCTTGCACCGCTCTATCTATCCGATCTCATCTCCCGATACTCGCCCGCTCGTGCTCTGCGCTCACAAAATGCGCTTCTATCGACCCCTAGGGTTAAAAAGAAATCCGCCGGCCACAGAGCCTTTGTCTACCGCGCTCCCTACCTGTGGAACAAATTACCTGCCGTCATCAGGGGCGCCTGCTCTGTCGAAGCTTTTAATCCCTGCTTAAGACTCATCTTTTCTCTCTCTCCTTCAACCTACCCTGATCTCACCTGGTCGGGGACTGACCTTTAGATTAACCTGTGTAGTTTAGTTATGGTACAGGGTACTACATGGTACCACTGGGTAGTTTACTACAGGGTAGTTTAGTTAGGGTACATGGTACTACATGGTACTACATGGCACTACAGGGCTCTACATGGCTCTACGTGGCACTACAGGGTACTACATGGCACTACATGGCACTACAGGGTACTATAGGGTACTACATGACACTACGGGGTACTACATGGTACTACATGGCACTACAGGGTACTACATGTCTGCTCCTTTGCAGCACCACAAACATGGGAACTCTCTAACTCTTCCCCCCCCCCCTCTTCCCCCCCCCCCCCCTTCTCTCTGAGTGCCCGTCTCCTGGCGCTGACTAAGGTGATGGATGCCCCGGGGCCTTGGCCAAGATTGTAGTGACTGCTCTACATGCACCTCCGAGGCCTTGGATCAGTTATTCACCGCCGTCTGTCCGTGGTCCTGTCAACTGATTAACAGTATTAACAGACTGTTAACAGATTAACAGTCAATGCGGTTTCATTGCTGGGTTAAATACTTCCATTTCTATTCACATAATACGCCTACTTCATATATCTACTCCATTCACATATATGCCTACCACTTGTATCTATTGCTATGTCCGCCTACTACAATCTCATGAGCTGTCTAACGCCTGTCCCGTCTCCCTGTCTCCCTATGACTTGCTGTCCTGGAGTGTTGACCGGAGTGTTGGACGTCCCGTGACGAAGGCCGGGAGGTTGCGACCCCCTCTGCGTGCCCCCCTGTCTCCGGAGGTCTCGTAGTGGTGACCGGAGTGCCGGATGTCCCGCGATGATGTCGGGGAGTTTGTGACCCTCTCTGCGCCGCCCCCTATCTCCCTGTCTCCGGCTGTCCCTGAGCAACGACCGGAGTGTTAAATGTCCCTTGACTAAGACGGGGAGGACGTGACCCTCTTTGCGCCGCCCCTGTGCCTCAAATAGATTGCTATCAGCTCTATCTTTAATCTTTCAAAATGTTCAGTTGCTATCGCTATTAGCTCTATCTTTAATTTTTCAAAATGTACAGTTGCTATTGCATGCACTCATCTGTGTTCCACTACACACATGAGTGCATGCTTACCAACTGTCCGTCTGCAACACTACTATCACCAACATCTAAGAAGGGAGATCCCCCCTTGAATGGCCCTTCTAAGGTTTCTCTCCTCCACACTGCCTGTGGAGCTTTTTTCCCTATTGTTAGGTTTTAGTGAGTTTTTCCTTACCTTCGCGTGAGGTATGTCTGGGAGTGCTTGCATTCTTTCATTTATTTGCATCCATCTAAAAATGTTTGCACCTTATGGTGTTCTTGTTCTGTTCTTGACTTATTGTTATGTTTTCTTCTTGACTTGTTTAAAGAAGATCTGTACGGCCCATGGGGACATTAACGTGTGTTGTCGGGCCCTATAAATAAATTTGATTTGATTTGATTTGAACAGAAGTAGCAAGCTGGAGGTATGTGGACACAAAACACAACCCAGCTGACGTCATCACCCGGGGAATGTCCCTGGATGACCTCACCCGTCACAACCTATACAGTGACGGGCCAGAGTTCCTCAAGCTCCCGGAAGAAGAGTGGCCTACACCCACCCCACGGGAAGCAAGTAAAGAGGAGGCCGAAAACAAGAAATCTATGTTCTGTGGATTGAACACACTCGTCTCCACAGACCCCGACATAGACGATTGCCTCACCCTAGAGTGCGCAGCTAAAGACATTCCTGTGGCACCACCCAGAGGTTCAGCTCACTACTGACATTACAGCAGCTGACTACGAAGAAGCAGAACTTCTTCTACTACAACGAGCCCAGAGAGACTTGTTCCCCGATGAGCTAGACTGTCTACAGGGAGCAAAGCCCGTCCCATCAGACAGCAGACTGCTCCACCTAGCCCCCGAGAGCGACGCCCATGGTCTCATCAGAGTGGGTGGTCGTCTGCGAAGAGCTCCAGACTTACCGGATGACGTCAAGTACCCGATAGTCTTAAACAGCCGACACAAGGTCACAGAGCTGATCATAAAGAAATACGACGAGGATGTGCATCACGCCGGGGCAGAGAGAGTCTTCGCGGAGATCAGACGTCATTATTGGATACTGCAAGGGAGAGAAGCAGTGCGGCGCTTCCAGCGAACCTGTCTAGACTGTCGTAAGTGGCGAGCACAGCCCAGTATACCCCGGATGGCTGACCTACCTCCCTGTCGCCTCCGACTCGGCGACAAGCCTTTTCACTCCACCGGTATGGACTGTTTCGGCCCGCTGTATATAAAGAAAGGAAGAGGAACCGAGAAGCGGTGGGGTATTGTATTCAAATGCATGACCACCCGAGCGATGCATATAGAACTCCTTCCAACCATGAGCACAGACTCATTCCTTATGGCCTTCCGAAGATTCACATTGCGGAAAGGCAAACCGTCTATATTATTGTCTGATCACGGGACAAACTTAAAAGGCGGAGAAAGAGAGCTGAGAGAGAGCTTCCAAGCTATGGGCCCAGAACTTAAGACCCACCTCGCTCCATCCCAGATTGACTTCCAGTTTAATCCCCCGAACGCACCTCACTTCGGTGGAACTTGGGAACGAGAAGTACGTTCAATAAAGACAGCCCTGTACGCCGTGCTTGGGGCCCAGACCGTGGCGGAAGAAGTCCTAATGACAGTCCTCACGGAGATCGAGGGAGTATTGAACTCAAAGCCCCTCGGTTACGTCTCAAGTGATGTAGCAGATGTCGACCCAGTCACCCCCAACACACTCTTGATGGGGCGGCTGGACCCCGCGCTACCACAGACAATGTACAGGCCTGAAGAAGCGAACGGCCGAAGAATGTGGAGGTACAGTCAAGTATTGGCTGACAAGTTTTGGAACAGCTTCCTACTCCACTATCTACCGTCTCTACAGACCCGCCAGAAATGGGTGAAAGAGAGAGACAATTTGACAGAAGGGACAGTCGTCATGATTATCGACCAGTCACTACCCCGAGCTATGTGGCCGGCTGGCCGCGTAAGCAAAGTGATCACCGGTGCCGACGGAAAGGTCCGAGCAGCCGAAGTGCTCGTCCAAGGACGGATCTACACCCGACCCGTGGCGAGGCTAATAGAACTGCCAAGGCTCCCCGATACTATCGATGACGACCATGACCCCATGACTTTGTGAACTGCCCGACCCCTCACAACAGACATTGAGTAGTGGACAGTGCGGTTAATCTGTCTCTGCTTAGCTAATTAGGTGGGACTAATTAGGGGGCGGCTGTTACAAAGGATCAGATTAAACCGAATATATATATTTATTGACTGATATATATTGCATAGTATTTGTATATATCGTTTGATATCCCTTGTATATTCCTTGTACATATACACGGAATATCCCTTTAGCCCAGACCATAATATTTCATTCTCCTATTGGACAGCGGTCCACAGGCGCCAGAGCCGTGCCTCCAGAGTCAGGTTCAAAGTCACCGTCAAGACATGTCTGTGCATGCCCGGCCTTGCCCAGGGCTACGAGACAGAAATGAGGTTGGCACTAGTTTGTTCGCCGTGCATATAAATATGGCGCAGGTGAATACAGAAGCACTTAGTCAGAAGTCAAGAGTTACCCAATAAGTTGAAGCCTCACCCACGATACTCCGTGCGGTGAAGTATGGCCTGTTTGGCCCCAAATAGAGCATTGAGACCGCGTGCGAATTAATAACTGAATTGTCAGAGTTTGGCGCTATACCGTCGAGTGCGACATATTTCTATTAAGTCAGTAATAGTCTATTTGTGTATAGTGTATCGTGCGGCTAAAGTTCTACAGTGACCAGCATCACCAACGCTTCATCGTACCAGCTAGAGTGCTTATCCAGGCTGGGCTGCTTTCATGGCGCTTTCACCCGAGGAGACCTAGACGAGAACCGTGTGGACATGTACACTGGATTAATCTACCCGACGACTACATAGCCCTTTGCGGCTGGATTATATTTGTTTTGGTCCTGTGATTTATGGAGCGGAGAATCGCCGACGCCTACACGTGTGGGATTTACCTGTGAGGAGCCAAGTCGAGTCTGCGCCTCAGAGAGCCTGAGGCCGGCTAGCTTTCTTCACTGTGGAGCTACAGTCTACGGAGAACAGCTGTATTCGTCTGTGGATCAAGAGGCTATTGCACCGTCTCCTGTACTTGGAGTCTCCTTAGTCATCGTTGAGCAGACTCTCTACTACCGACAGATCCTCTACCCTGCTGGCTTACAACCGGGGGGACCCTTCCAGTATCTCCCGCTATATATTACTAGTGTACCATAGATATAATTCCCTAAGATTCAGGTTGTATAATTACCTCCTGCGTAACCAGAGAATGGACATTCATTATTGATTTGCCTACGCACATTCCTTTGCCTTATAAGCGCATCCAAAGTATAATAAGAGAAGTATATTATGTACCTTTTGCTGCAATAAATACTTAATTATCACTTTGTGTAGAACCGATTCATTGTGGGAAGTGTTCATTATATTTATATATCATGTACTGTATGGCCAGTAATTAAAGTACATAAAGCGGTAGTGGTTTAATGATACCATACTTATCAATACAGTCAGGGAATTGTACCCCTCAGTTACAGTGTGTGTACATATTCTTTCGGACTGGGGTCTCATGGATCCATCAGCCACGCTCTTCCAGCTACGTTCTGCTAGCCACACACATGGCAAATGGTCGCGTTTTTTGCGGCCAGAGGCGTCATCATCTGCTGTTGACCTGCTAGGCCGCTAAATGTCAGACAAACTTTTGCACAGCGCCCTCTCCTGACACGGCGGACTAATTGCGCTATTATAAGGTTTAATGTGAACTTTTCCATTTACGTTTTGAGGCTTTTTTTTTTTTTTTTTTTTATGTTTGTGAGTGTGGCAAGCAGCCACTGAGTAATCTACTTATGGTAGGTTTGAGGGTTTTAGGCCCTATGGTGAGTCCCTGTGTTGTTGGAGAAAGGCCCACCGGTCCCGCACCTTTATATGTTTTTTATGTATGTTTTATGTATGGCTCAGGACACATGTCTACTACTGAAAATATTGGTTTTATGTATGGCTCTAGGTACATATGCTTAGTGGTTAAAATAGGTGAATTTGGTGTGCCCACAGGCCTTTTTAGGTCTGCCCTGTCTACACACCCCATAATATTCTATGGCTATAGCTAACTCTGAGAGCTTTAAACTCTGCTCCTGGAATGTTCGAGGTCTTCAGAAACTAGCGAAAAGGAAGGCGATTCTGACCTTTTTAAAGAAGGAGAATGTTTCTATTGCTTTATTACAGGAAACCTATATGGGACCCAACGACGCCACTAAACTCCAAAAGAGTTGGGTGGGACAGGTCTTCGCCACAAACTATTCTACATTTAGTAGAGGAGTGGCCATACTGATCAATATAAATCTCGCCTTTAGACTCATAACTTCCTCTTTAGATAGCCACGGTCGCTATGTGATTATCAAAGGGGTTCTTAAGGGTAAAGAAATTACATTTATGAATGTATACTGTCCCCCAGGCTACTCCCCTGACTTTCTATCCAAAGTATTTACTGAATTTAATGGCCTGGCCTCTGAGAATGCTTTTGTGGGCGGAAACTTTAACTGTCTAGACTAACCTTATACTGTCTCTTGACAAACTCCCACCCAGTTCGGCTCCCCCCTCTAGGCAAGCAAAAATGCTCTCCTCCCTATGTACAGACATTGGATTCTCAGATGTCTGGAGAACCCTTTGCCCATCCGAACTGAAGTTCACCTTTTTTAGAGGCCCACATAAGAGCAACAGTAGAATAGACTATTTCTTCATCCCTTCCTCTAAGCTCTTTCTGGTATAGTCCTGCACAATCGGAAGTATTGTTTTATCGGATCACGCCCCTATATATCTGGTCTACTCCTTGTCAGAAGAGAGGGCGCTGTCGAGACGTTGGTATCTTAACCCATACCTCCTCAATGATGATAGGTTTTTTTTGTTTTTTTTTTAATCTTTTTCCCCCTCCTTTTTCCTCCGATTTTCTCCCATCCCAATGTTAGTCGTTATGCCAATTCCCAATCCCCTTCCTGGTCACTGCGCACTTACCCCCCACAGTCGGTCTGGGAGAGTGGAGGCTACCACGTGCTTCCTCCGACACACGTCCAGCCAATCAACCGCTTCTTTTCACCTGGCAGCGCGGATTCTCACTGAGAGGGCGTAGCGTGTGGAAGGATCACACTATCCCACTTAGATCCTATCCGTGCTTAGCAGGCGCCCCGACCGAACTGTAGGAGTCGCTGTTTACAACGACCCGGACCCACCCCGCCAGCTTCTCCCACCCTCTAATACTGCCAATTGTATTAGTGTGAACGGCCAGCCAAGCTGGTGACAACCCCGGAGCTGTGAGCTGGATTCGAACAGGCGAATCCAGCCGCTCCGGGGGTGGTGACGAACGCAATCTCCGTTACGCCACCTGACCGCCCTGGTTTGTCTCCTATTTCTAATCGGAATTTTAAATTGTCTACTCAATTAACTCACATTCTACGGATAACCCGTCTCTGCTCTGGGAAACATCCAAGGTATTTTCTCGCGGACTGATTATGACTTACGTATCATCCAAGAAACGCAAGAAAAATGAACAAGCCAAACTTCTTGAATCCAAACTAGCCGACCTTGAGAATCAACATGTTTCAAACCCAGCCCCGGCTGTGCTTATAGAGCTTACGGCCACCAGAACTGCGTTAAACATTCTTCTGATCCAGGACGCCGAATACTCTTAAACTCTTATACTCTTACTTAAATTTGCCAGACAGAGAATGTACGAACACGGTGACAAGCCTGGCAGGTGCCTAGCTAACTTGGCAAAAAAGAGGGCTGACACCCAAGTAATAGCCTCAATCTCAGACTCAAACGGGGTCAGGTCCTTTGACACCAAAACTATTAATAAAGAGTTTGCCTCTTTCTATGCCCAACTCTATAGGACTGAACGACCCGCTCTCTCTGACATGCAAGCTTTTTTCGCTGACTTGCACCTCCCTAAGGTATCGAAAGCTCAGAACTTGTTCCTTAACGCCCCAATTACGAAGGAAGAAGCTCTGTGCGCCCTTAAGGGTATGCCATCTGGTAAGGCTCCGGGCCCAGACGGTTTCGGATGCGAATTCTATAAGGAATTCGGTCATATTCTCTTGGATCCCCTGCTGGCAATGCTTAATCATTCCTCTGAGGTTGGGACAGGGCTGTACTTTAACTTTTTTTGCACATAGCATTGGTGCTACAGAGGTTGATAGTTTTGTAGCACAGGCCAAAATCTTGTAGCACAAGTATAAAACGTGTTATATTTGTAACAGTCACAAATGTGCCTATTGTATTTGTAACTGAGGGGTACAATTCCCTGACTGTATTGATAAGTATGGTATCATTAAACCACTACCGCTTTATGTACTTTAATTACTGGCCATACAGTACATGATATATAAATATGATGAACACTTCCCACAATGAATCGGTTCCACACAAAGGTGTAATCAAGTATTTATTGCAGCAAAAGGTACATAATATACTTCTCTGTATTTTACTTTGGATGCGCTTATAAGGCAAAGAAATGTGCGTAGGCAAATCAATAATGAATGTCCATTCTCTGGTTACGCAGGAGGTAATTATACAACCTGAATCTTAGGGAATTATATCTATGGTACACTAGTAATATATAGCGGGAGATACTGGAAGGGTCCCCCCGGTTGTAAGCCAGCAGGGGTAGAGGATCTGTCGGTAGTAGAGAGTCTGGTCAACGATGACTAAGGAGACTCCAAGTACAGGAGACGGTGCAATAGTCTCTTGATCCACAGACGAATACAGCTGTTCTCCGTAGACTGTAGCTCCACAGTGAAGAAAGCTAGCCGGCCTCAGGCTCTCTGAGGCGCAGACTCGACTGGTCTCCTCACAGGGTAAATCCAACACGTGTAGGCGTCGGCGATTCTCCGCTCCATAAATCACAGGACCAAAACAAATATAATCCAGCCGCAAAGGGCTATGTAGTCGTCGGGTAGATTAATCCAGTGTACATGTCCACACGGTTCTCGTCTAGGTCTCCTCGGGTGAAAGCGCCATGAAAGCAGCCCAGCCTGGATAAGCACTCTAGCTGATACGAGGAAGCGTTGGTGATGCTGGTCACTGTAGAACTTTAGCCGCACGATACACTATACACAAATAGACTATTACTGACTTAATAGAAATATGTCGCACTCGACGGTATAGCGCCAAACTCTGACAATTCAGTTATTAATTCGCACGCGGTCTCAATGCTCTATTTTGGGGCCAAACAGGCCATACTTCACCGCACGGAGTATCGTGGGTGAGGCTTCAACTTATTGGGTAACTCTACTTCTGTATTCACCTGCGCCATATTTATATGCACGGCGAACAATCTAGTGCCAACCTCATTTCTGTCTCGTATCCCTGGGCAAGGCCGGGCATGTACAGACATGTCTTGACGGTGGCTTTGAACCTGACTCTGGAGGCACGGCCCCGGCGCCTGTGGACCGCTGTCCAATAGGAGAATGAAATATTATGGTCTGTAATAGGCTAAAGGGATATTCCGTGTATATGTACAAGGAATATACAAGGGATATCAAACGATATACAAATACTATGCAATATATATCAATCAATAAATATATATATTCGGTTTAATCTGATCCTTTGTAACAGCCGCCTCCTAATTAGTCCCACCTAATTAGCTAAGCAGAGACAGATTAACCGCACTGTCCACTACTCAATGTCTGTTGTGAGGGGTCGGGCAGTTCACAAAGTCATGGGGTCATGGTCGTCATCGATAGTATCGGGGAGCCTTGGCAGTTCTATTAGCCTCGCCACGGGTCGGGTGTAGATCCGTCCTTGGACGAGCACTTCGGCTGCTCGGACCTTTCCGTCGGCACCGGTGATCACTTTGCTTACGCGGCCAGCCGGCCACATAGCTCGGGGTAGTGACTGGTCGATAATCATGACGACTGTTCCTTCTGTCAAATTGTCTCTCTCTTTCACCCATTTCTGGCGGGTCTGTAGAGACGGTAGATAGTGGAGTAGGAAGCTGTTCCAAAACTTGTCAGCCAATACTTGACTGTACCTCCACATTCTTCGGCCGTTCGCTTCTTCAGGCCTGTACATTGTCTGTGGTAGCGCGGGGTCCAGCCGCACCATCAAGAGTGTGTTGGGGGTGACTGGGTCGACATCTGCTACATCACTTGAGACGTAACCGAGGGGCTTTGAGTTCAATACTCCCTCGATCTCCGTGAGGACTGTCATTAGGAATTCTTCCGCCACGGTCTGGGCCCCAAGCACGGCGTACAGGGCTGTCTTTATTGAACGTACTTCTCGTTCCCAAGTTCCACCGAAGTGAGGTGCGTTCGGGGGATTAAACTGGAAGTCAATCTGGGATGGAGCGAGGTGGGTCTTAAGTTCTGGGCCCATAGCTTGGAAGCTCTCTCTCAGCTCTCTTTCTCCGCCTTTGAAGTTTGTCCCGTGATCAGACAATAATATAGACGGTTTGCCTTTCCGCGATGTGAATCTTCGGAAGGCCATAAGGAATGAGTCTGTGCTCATGGTTGGAAGGAGTTCTATATGCATCGCTCGGGTGGTCATGCATTTGAATACAATACCCCACCGCTTCTCGGTTCCTCTTCCTTTCTTTATATACAGCGGGCCGAAACAGTCCATACCGGTGGAGTGAAAAGGCTTGTCGCCGAGTCGGAGGCGACAGGGAGGTAGGTCAGCCATCCGGGGTATACTGGGCTGCGCTCGCCACTTACGACAGTCTAGACAGGTTCGCTGGAAGCGCCGCACTGCTTCTCTCCCTTGCAGTATCCAATAACGCCGTCTGATCTCCGCGAAGACTCTCTCTGCCCCGGCGTGATGCACATCCTCGTCGTATTTCTTTATGATCAGCTCTGTGACCTTGTGTCGGCTGTTTAAGACTATCGGGTACTTGACGTCATCCGGTAAGTCTGGAGCTCTCCGCAGACGACCACCCACTCTGATGAGACCATGGGCGTCGCTCTCGGGGGCTAGGTGGAGCAGTCTGCTGTCTGATGGGACGGGCTTTGCTCCCTGTAGACAGTCTAGCTCATCGGGAACGAGTCTCTCTGGGCTCGTTGTAGTAGAAGAAGTTCTGCTTCTTCGTAGTCAGCTGCTGTAATGTCAGTAGTGAGCTGAACCTCTGGGTGGTGCCACAGGAATGTCTTTAGCTGCGCACTCTCTAGGGTGAGGCAATCGTCTATGTCGGGGTCTGTGGAGACGAGTGTGTTCAATCCACAGAACATAGATTTCTTGTTTTCGGCCTCCTCTTTACTGGTTTCCCGTGGGGTGGGTGTAGGCCACTCTTCTTCCGGGAGCTTGAGGAACTCTGGCCCGTCACTGTATAGGTTGTGACAGGTGAGGTCATCCAGGGACATTCCCCGGGTGATGACGTCAGCTGGGTTGTGTTTTGTGTCCACATACCTCCAGCTTGCTACTTCTGTTAAATCTTGAATCTCTGTGACTCCGACTCCCACGAAGACCTTGTATCTGCACGAATCAGACCGGATCCATGTGAGTACTGTCGTGGAGTCTGACCACAAGATTGTTCTTTGCACCGGAATGGTGAGTTCACGTTGGATTAACGTGGCGAGTTGCGCTCCTGCTAGGGCTGCGCAGAGCTCTAGACGCGGGATAGATTGTTGCTTTCGTGGGGCTATTCTTGAGCGAGCCAGGATGAAAGCAGTATGTATTTCTCCTCCCTCCTCTCGGGCACGCAAGTAGGCCACCGAACCGTAGGCTACTTTGGAGGCGTCGCTGAAGACGTGCAGGTCCATCTGGCACGTCTCCGGCCTCACTGTGGGTGGGAAGTAGCTGCGGCGTATGTTGACACCTGGGAGTGAGCTGAGTTCCGTCTCCCACTCTCTCCATGTGGATGCAAGGTGTTCGGGTATGGGGTCGTCCCAGCCCTGGTCCTTGTCCCATAACGCTCTTACAATCATCTTTGCCCTGGTGGTGTAAGGTAGAATACATCCCAACGGGTCATATTGTCTGGCGAGTGTTCTGTATACACTCCGTCTGGTGGTCGGTAGTGCAGTCGACCTTCCCTGCTCCTTGGTCAGGGGTGTGTGTTTATAATGGAGCGAGTCTGTTTTGAAGCGCCAGACTAGTCCTAATGTCATTTCTTGGGCTTCTCCTGGGATGGTCGCCATCCAGGTCTCGCTGCTTGCTGCCTTGTCCTCGGGGGAGAGGCTGCGCAATACTTGCGGGTCGCTGCTGGCCCACTGCCTGAGATCAAAGCCGCCTTTGATCAGGGAGGCGCGGAGCTTGAGTAGAAGGGCCTCGGCTTCTTCTGGCGTCGAGACGCTTTGCAGACAGTTGTCCACGTAGAAACTATTTCCTACACTTTGTCGGACCTCTTCATCAGCTGCTGGGTCCTCTGCGACGTGTTTTTGCAGTGCAAACGTAGCACAGCATGGGCTGCATGTGGTTCCGAAAGGGAGGACTTCCCATTGATAGATGGCTGGTTGCTCATCCCCAATCCTCTCTCTCCATAGGAACCGCAGCAGGGGCTTGTCCTCCTCCACTAGTCTCACCTGCAGGAACATCCCTTTGATGTCGCCGCTGATGGCCACCTTGTCTTGGTGGAAACGTAGTAACACGTCTAGTAGAGAGGGGCCGAGTGTTGGGCTGGGCAAGAGCTCTTTATTCAGATTTTGTGATCCGATCTGGTAGCTGCAGTTGAACACAATACGATCCTTGCCGTTGTGGTGGACTTTGTGGTGCGGCACGTACCATGATTCGGTCGTCTGATCGGCCTCTTTAATGTCAATTTTCTTTATGTGTCCCGCTGTGATTAGCTTGTTAATCTCAGCGCGGTACACCGTCTCTTGAGCGGGGTCTCTGGCTAGGCGCCGCTCTGTGTTCAATAGATACCGCTCCGTCGCTTCTTTTGGGGCGTGGAAGGTAGGCATACCCTCTCGCCTCAGGAGTGGAGTTGCGTATCTCATCACTCCGTTGACTTTGACTCTCTTTGTCCCCTGCTCGAGGAGGGCTATAGCGTAAATGTCTTCCTTGGAACTTTCCTTGGTCTTTCTTTTCGTTCTTAAAGGGCATTGTCTCTAGTGTCCATAGCCTCTCGACATGCTGTAGGAGGGTGGTGTCTTCTTCTGTCACTCTGGAGTGGAGGCAGTTAGTGGCTGCTGTTCGGTTAAGAGACTTAGCGAGGGGGCCTTGTAATGTCCATCCTAGGCGGGTCTCGACTGCTGCAGGACAGCCTCTGGGCCCTGTGTGGACCCGGTCTATCGGGACGATGAGGTCTGCATGGTCGGAGCCTATCAGCAGGGTCGGGGTGGCACCGTCTATGAGCGGTATAGGTAGTTGACGCAGGTGCACATATTTATCCATCAGCTTGGCGATGGGGTAGGTGTACTACGACAGGCCTATTTCTTGGCTGGTGAAAGCGTTAGTAATCCTATACCGTCTCCCTGGCTGCCCGCTTGCTGCGATAGTGAAGGAGACATTCTCGCCCTTTATCGTCTTTAGATCTCTTCTTATTGTCCGAATCGTCATCTGGTTTTCGCTCCCCCAGCTGGGCCGCAGCGGACGCGAGGAGAAGGGTCTTCTCTGACCCGTCGTCAAGGACGGCGTAAGTGTCCATGACCTTATCTTGGTAACTCAGTGTTACGCGGACCACCTTTAAGAGCACCCGGGCGCCCCCGCTGCTGGCGGGGTCAATGTACATAACACTTGCCTTTGTGCTGCTTGAGGGTGCAGGCTTTCTTCTGTTACTGTCGTGTAGGACATCTAGGTGGGCTCCGTCACACCGACTACACCTCTTCTTTAAGCGGCAATCGGCTGCCATGTGACTGCGCGCACATCGGTAACAGCGTCGGTTGGACTTTATCCATTGACTCACCTCGTCGGCGGTCATCTTCTTGAACGTGTCACATTGTGACAACCAGTGTTCCTTTTCGCAGTACGGGCACACCATCTTCCACTTCTCTTTCATCGAGGGGGTACTGTGGTTCTTGCTGCTCGGTACTGATTCTGATTGGTGCATGACGGTCACCAATCTGCGGCCATCGTTTGCTCTCCTAGGTCCCTCTCTGGAGCTTGGGGTGCTCCACATGAACGTATCCAACCGTAGGCTGTTGACTTCTCTCGCCAGGAAGTCGGCTAGGTCTAGGAGGGATGGCTCGGGACCGTTAGGATCACGGTGGTCTCTTTGCCGCCTGAAGCGCTCTTGTCGGGCGGGCGGAAGCTTCTCTAAAATCCTCTCGACATTAGAGTTCGCGTACAGTTCGTGCATACCCTTTTCTCTTTGCGCCCCCAGCATCCCTACCAGGGATTGTACCTTGATAGACAGGTCATCTAGTGAGCGATTGTCTGTGGCTGGGGGTAGGCGGTCAATATGCCTTATCTCTTGTATTACGTAGTCCCATATGCGTCCATATCTTTGGTCGAGTGCTGCTAGAGCCGCTGTGTATGGGGTAGTAGAGGTGGCATAGGCCAGCGCTATATTGTGCGCTCGGGGCACCTTGAGGTGCTTCAGTAGGATAGCATACGTACGGTTCATCAGCTACATCGGACATCATTGTCTCTAAGCACATTCGTAGCTCCGTGTACTGTGCTCTGTTCTCGTGGGTGAAGTCTGGAAACGTCGGTGTGCCAATGTATGATGCCATGGATGGCTGGCACATCGGTGAGCGTTGGAAGAGAGGCCTCCTAGGCGAGTCTCCTCTTACGCCTCTTGGTGGGCTGGTACCTGCTGGGTACCATGGCCCGCGTATCCAGGTGCTGTTCCTCGGGGCTGGTCGTGCGTCAAGCTCACCCGTGAATTGAGTCGGGGGTCTGTAGCGCAGAGCCGCGGGGGTAGAGCCTGGGCTGTACTGGACCTCCTGGTCCTGTGGAGTACTGTGCTGCTGTCGGGCTTGACTCTCCTCCTCTCCCTCTTCTTCTTCCTCTGGCAGGTCCTCTAGGTCCTGTAGTCGTCTATTTAGCCTCTCCGCGGTGTAGACCGTTTCTTCCTTGTAGCTGGGTCTCACTTGGACCGGTCGGGGAAGGGGTTCGGAGGGGGGTATAGGCTCTCTCTGGTGGTCGGGCTCAGGGTCGCTTGATCGGGTAGGGGAGGGTGCCCTTGACCCTTGTCTTGACGAGGCCCTGGAACCCCGTGCGGAGGGAGGGGGTGTTGCCCTGGTGATCAGCTGCTCCATTATCTGCGCTTGTAATCGGTCGCGCTCGGCTTCGCGCTTGGTGAGAGCGAGGTCGCGCTCTGCTTCTCTTTGGGCACCGGCAGCGGCGCGCTGGGCTTCGGCGCGCTGGGCTTCGGCCCGGTCCCTTACCATATTCTCTTCCGTCTGAAGGCGTCTAATCTCTAGACGTATACGATCTTCGTCGCTCCGTTGCTGCGCCTGAAGGTGTTCTCTTTCCATGGAAGAATGTTCGCGCTCACTAAGCGTCTGTGCTTGGAGTCGATCGCGCTCTGTTGAGGCTGCTAGGCTGGCGAGGAATGCCTGTGCCAGCATCTTGTCCGCCTCGCTGGGGGAAGACGCTGGTTGAGGTGATCCGCTCCTGGCAGTACTCTTGGAGATCTGTTCTCCTGTGGCGAGTCCTGGAGATCCATCTCCGGGGTGCTCTCCTCTTCTTGTAGCGGGTAGAGTTCCATCCCTGGAGAGCTGTCTTTATCCTGGAGCTCTCCGGGGACTACTTCTTCGGTCTTGGCGGGGGGTAAAGTCATGTCGGGTCCCTCCTGGTCCCTACCGTGAGCTTGGTCAGTTACGTTAGAACCCACTAGGGCCTCTATTGGCGGGGTAGCCTGGTCGATAGGGTCGGACATAATTTTACTATCTACTTTTTCCGTGTTTACCGTCTGTAGAAAGCTAGGTAGTATATTGGCAACGTAATCCTCTAAGTACTGAGGTGTCTGCCGTCTACGCTGCGGGCGATCTACTTTAGGAGAACCGTTTTGTGGAGTGTTCATCATAGGCCATGTCAATATTAATACCACTATATTAATATTACACTAGTTACCCTCCGGCTCGAAGGACCAATTGTAACTGAGGGGTACAATTCCCTGACTGTATTGATAAGTATGGTATCATTAAACCACTACCGCTTTATGTACTTTAATTACTGGCCATACAGTACATGATATATAAATATGATGAACACTTCCCACAATGAATCGGTTCCACACAAAGGTGTAATCAAGTATTTATTGCAGCAAAAGGTACATAATATACTTCTCTGTATTTTACTTTGGATGCGCTTATAAGGCAAAGGAATGTGCGTAGGCAAATCAATAATGAATGTCCATTCTCTGGTTACGCAGGAGGTAATTATACAACCTGAATCTTAGGGAATTATATCTATGGTACACTAGTAATATATAGCGGGAGATACTGGAAGGGTCCCCCCGGTTGTAAGCCAGCAGGGGTAGAGGATCTGTCGGTAGTAGAGAGTCTGGTCAACGATGACTAAGGAGACTCCAAGTACAGGAGACGGTGCAATAGTCTCTTGATCCACAGACGAATACAGCTGTTCTCCGTAGACTGTAGCTCCACAGTGAAGAAAGCTAGCCGGCCTCAGGCTCTCTGAGGCGCAGACTCGACTGGTCTCCTCACAGGGTAAATCCAACACGTGTAGGCGTCGGCGATTCTCCGCTCCATAAATCACAGGACCAAAACAAATATAATCCAGCCGCAAAGGGCTATGTAGTCGTCGGGTAGATTAATCCAGTGTACATGTCCACACGGTTCTCGTCTAGGTCTCCTCGGGTGAAAGCGCCATGAAAGCAGCCCAGCCTGGATAAGCACTCTAGCTGATACGAGGAAGCGTTGGTGATGCTGGTCACTGTAGAACTTTAGCCGCACGATACACTATACACAAATAGACTATTACTGACTTAATAGAAATATGCCGCACTCGACGGTATAGCGCCAAACTCTGACAATTCAGTTATTAATTCGCACGCGGTCTCAATGCTCTATTTTGGGGCCAAACAGGCCATACTTCACCGCACGGAGTATCGTGGGTGAGGCTTCAACTTATTGGGTAACTCTACTTCTGTATTCACCTGCGCCATATTTATATGCACGGCGAACAATCTAGTGCCAACCTCATTTCTGTCTCGTATCCCTGGGCAAGGCCGGGCATGTACAGACATGTCTTGACGGTGGCTTTGAACCTGACTCTGGAGGCACGGCCCCGGCGCCTGTGGACCGCTGTCCAATAGGAGAATGAAATATTATGGTCTGTAATAGGCTAAAGGGATATTCCGTGTATATGTACAAGGAATATACAAGGGATATCAAACGATATACAAATACTATGCAATATATATCAATCAATAAATATATATATTCGGTTTAATCTGATCCTTTGTAACAGTATTTGTGTTATTTAGTTGCAGTGCCATGTTTGGCTGTCATTTTCATGCTGACAAGTTGACGTCACACAGCCAGACACGTTACGTGTAAGGAATTATGGGATTTGGTGTTGGGTGTATGGACTCTACTAGGGGTGGGAATCACCAGTTTCATCACGATACGATATCGATTCTTTGGACAACGATACGATATTTGCCGATATCTGCCACGATACGATACAATGCAGGTGCCTGCAATCGATATGAGATGATAAGCCCATTTAACACAATCAGTAACATTTAGATCAACTCAAAAAAGGTAACAAATATCATTTGGAAAAAAAGAAATTTAGCTCTTCCAGACATTTAAATGAAAAACTATTTATTGTTTTTAATACAAATAGACCTCCTGTTCACTATAAAGTGCCATGTTTTGATATATTGAGCTTTAAACTTAAAGTAAAATAATTTTGGAACACGCAACCTAAAACCCCTTCCTCTCCCAAACCGTTCCTGCAATTGTTTTATGTTGCATGATGATCATGCATACATTTATTATGTATTGTATTTTTTATGTTTAAATATCAACATTATCTGTCCACCCTCAGTACATTTACTATCAATATAATATACTCGTCTGACATCATATATTTTCAAACGCACACACACAGAAGGGAGAATGCCCCCCCCCCCTCCTTCCCAGTCCCCACTCTGCTGTTCTCTATCGCTCTGAACAGGGCTTTAGCTTGTTGTTAGCTTATGCTAACATAACGTTAATTCCGGTCTTAAACACAACGTGGTCATAAAGGAATGGCGAGGATTGCAAAGCATGTTATATGCATTTGACCCGTTGCGGAATAAAACAGCAGGGATTTGTTTTGGGTCGCGAAATAGGCACACTAGCCTTGCTATGTTGCAATGTGCGTGTTCCAGACGCTACTGCTACTACTGAGACGAGTACTGCTGTGTGCTGTAGAGCGGATATGAGTCACGACACCACGGATTTTCAAAATAAGAGTATCGATATGAACTGAGCGTTGCTAGCTGCCGGAGCCATAGTTATTATAGCTGGAGCTGCGCTTAGGCGGAAATGAGACCCGCTACAGGATTTTCAAAATAAGAGTATCGACATGAACCGAATGCCTCGCACCAGTGCTACTGAAGTAAATCCATTCATCGCACAGACCGATGTTGCTGTAGCACGTGCAATATATATCTCGCACTGTACAGCCCTGTGGGATATTACCCCAGTCCCTACGGGAGGCTAATATTTGCCTTCACCTTAAAAAGGGTAAATGCCCTGAAAAGTGCGCCTATAGCCCTATAGCCCTACTTAATTCGGACCAAAAATTGCTCTCCAAGATCCTGTCCATGCGCCTAGAAAAAGTGCTCCCTTTCATTATTAACGAAGATCAGACTGGTTTTATTAAGGGTAGGAACTCTACCGACAACATGAGACGGCTCCTTAATATCATCCAAATGACTCGTGAGATAGACCAGGGGTTCCCAAAGTCGGGGTCGCGACCCACAGGAGGGTCGCGAGCCGCCGCGGGGGGGTCGCCAGATGATTTCCATTTTTTTTTTAATATAAAAAAAATATATATATTTTTTTGCTGTCAGGCCACTGAACTTAGAAGCAGGCCAGGACGCGTGTACCACTTCCGCAACGGATTTGATTTCCGGGGTTGCCCTGATTGGCCGCGACGGCCACGTGACACGCCGCGGCCCCGCGGCAGCCCCAGACGCGGCAACGCCATAGGCTGCTGTGTTTCACTGCCGCTTTCCCACTTCAACGCCGCAGCAGCATTGTCGCGCCTAGCACAGTCTCTAACAGTAACAGTAAGAAGCATTAATGTTGCTGAATTAAAGAATGAATAAGTTAAACGTGTCAATTCAGCAGTCAAAGTGTACTGTATAAATCTAACTTCATTAGACGGCCGACGTACGGCTCTCTTGTCCATTAATGGATATATAATGGATATTTTATTTATCTGCCACCGTGGTGTAATGGTTAGTCCTCATACCTCTCACGCGGACGACCCGCGTTCGAATCCCCCCTTTTTCTAATATTTTTTTTTTGCGCTGTAAATGCTTCAATCTGGTGCACTTTGAGAGCTATATAAAGAATGACATCCTCATCCAAATCCGTTGTGGAAGTGATACACGCGACCCGAGTTCGAAACCCCGCGTGTCTAATATTATTTTTTTTGGAATATAATATTAATGACTGTATACGCAACAGTAGCCTAGTTTTAAGTTAAAATATTATAAATCTACATGCATTGAGGATGTCATTCTTTATATAGCTCTCAAAGTGCACCAGATTGAAGCATTTACATCGCAAAAAAAAAAAAAAATTGAAAAAGGGGGGATTCGAACACGGGTCGGCCTCCGCGTGAGAGGTATGAGGACTAACCATTACACCACGGTGGCAGATAAATAAAATATCCATTATATATCCATTAATGGACAAGAGAGCCGTACGTCGGCCGTCTAATGAAGTTAGATTTATACAGTACACTTTGACTGCTGAATTGACACGTTTAACTTATTCATTCTTTAATTCAGCAACATTAATGCTTCTTACTGTTACTGTTAGAGACTGTGCTAGGCGCGACAATGCTGCTGTGGCGTTGAAGTGGGAAAGCGGCAGTGAAACACAGCAGCCTCTGGCGTTGCCGCGTCTGGGGCTGCCGCGGGGCGGGGCCGCGGTGTGTCACGTGGCCGTCGCGGCCAATCAGGGCAACCCCGGAAATCAAATCCGTTGCGGAAGTGGTACACGCGGCCAGGACAGTGTTTCTAGTTGCAGCAGCGCAATAGTTAGAGATAACCTAGGTAGGGAACAACCAGGAGATCACTACAACTCACACAAGTTGGAGAACTATCTCTCTCTCTCTCTCTCTCTCTTGCTCTCACACACACACACAAAAGGAGCCGCATGTGATTGGTGGAGGCGGGACCCTTACAAAAAACTGTTGTTGCTAATCATTGACACATGCTAGCCTGTAATAACCCCCCCCAGAAAAATCTACTTTGCATTTGATATATTGCAAATATATGCCATCACACACACTGGCATTTAAAGGGTTAGAATTATAAAATGTATATGTGGTGTTATGATCAGGACTGAAGTTGAATAAAAGATTGTATTATTTTCAATCTGACATTACAAAAAAATTTAAAATCCATCAAAATCAGTGTTGTTGCTAATCATACATATGCTAGCCTGTTTTTTAACAATCATTTGTGATGCCATCACAAACACTGCCATTTAAAGGAAAACTCCAACATTTTGGGAAATTAGCTTATTTAACATCTTCCCTGGAGTTAGACAAGAAGATACATACCTTTTTTGTCTCTGTGCGTGCATTTTAGCTTTGGGAATAGACGCTCCGTTAGCATAGCTTAGCTTCATCACTGGAAGTGAGTAGGGGCCGGAGCCTTACAGTGCCTTACAGTGTATTGCAAGGTCTGACATTGACCAAACTTGATATGCATGACCTTGGTGGGCTCTAGGTCAACTCCTGAAAAGGGGGTCAGTGTCAGACTTTGCAATCAAAAGTTAGGGGGCTAATAACCCTTGCCATCATTTCAGTGTGCCCCCTAACTTTTGATTACAAGGTCTGACATTGACCCCCTTTTCAGGAGTTGACCTAGAGCCCACCAAGGTCATGCATATCAAGTTTGGTCAATGTCAGACCTTGCAATACACTGTAAGGCACTGTAAGGCTCCGGCCCCTACTCACTTCCAGTGATGAAGCTAAGCTATGCTAACGGAGCGTCTATTCCCAAAGCTAAAATGCACGCACAGAGACAAAAAAGGTGTGTATCTTCTTGTCTAACTCCAGGGAAGATGTTAAATAAGCTAATTTCCCAGAATGTTGGAGTTCCCCTTTAAAGGGTACAAATAAAAAAATGCCTGCACCAGAATGCAGGAAATGAAGTCTTTGTAACAAGAAATGTCCTGGTGGCGGACCCCCAGACCCCCTGCTTAAAAAGTGGCCTGACTGGGGCTATATTTTGCACTATATTTCCTGGCCTGAATGATTTCCCCAGTCCGGCCCTGGTTAAAAGCCTCCAATGCCTATTAGTGTGTGTGCGCTTGAACGTGTGCATGTTTCAACCATACATTTCCATTTATAAAAAAATAAATAAAAAATCTAAAAAATGTTGTTTACCTCCTATAATAGTGGGGGTCGCGGCTCTCTGACCCCGTTATTTTTGGGTCGCGGCCTGAAAAGTTTGGGAACTCCTGAGATAGACCACCCCGCGGTGGTTCTGTCTCTCGACGCGGAGAAGGCATTCGACCGTGTAGAATGGCCGTATTTGTTTCTAACCCTCGCTGAATTTGGCCTAGGAAACACTTTTATTG
The DNA here is from genome assembly GCF_963971535.1 of Notolepis coatsorum. Lineage (NCBI taxonomy): Eukaryota > Metazoa > Chordata > Actinopteri > Aulopiformes > Paralepididae > Notolepis > Notolepis coatsorum. Next base: position 58,786,426 of record NC_140178.1, on the reverse strand, counting down.
ACTGGGTCAAGGTTCTTTACAACTCACGGATGACGGCGGTTCTGACTAACGGGCTTAGGTCTAACAACTTTCCTCTACAACGGGGGAACCCCCAGGGGGACCCTCTTAGCCCTTTACTATTTGACATGGCCATAGAACCACTCGCTCAGGCCATAAGGCAGTCAGCCGCGATCTCAGGTATTAGGGTGGGCGAGAGGGAGCACAAAATCACTCTTTACGCGGACGACGTACTGATCTTTCCATGTCTAACCCGCATGATTTCCACATTTGGAACCTTCTCGGGGTACAAAATTAACTTTTCCAAATCCGAAGCAATGCCACTTGGGACACTTAAATCCATCCCGATCCTGCCCGAGCCCTTCCCATTTCGCTGGTCGCCCTCCGGCTTTGTTTACTTAGGAGTATTTGTGACACCCACCTATGATACATTGTTTAAGGCCAACTTTCACCCCCTTTTAGACACCATAAGGGCAGACTTAGTTAGATGGGCACCTTTACCAATCTCCTGGCTGGGTAGGATAGCTCTCAACAAAATGAACGTACTCCCCAGACTATTATACCCTCTCCAAATGATTCCAGTGCTGCTGACAAACAAGGTTATCAAGGTGCTAGAAGGCTGGCTAAGCTCATTCATTTGGAATGGGAAGAAACCGCATCTGAAAATGGCCAAATTACAGATGGATGGTGAAGATGGGGGTCTAGACCTACCTAATATAAGACATTACCAACTAGCAGCACACCTTAGGGTACTTGTTGTGAAGGGCCAGATTAAACTGAGAATCTACCTTTATTGTTTGATATACTTTGTATATTATTTATATATATACACGGAATATCCCTTTACCTGCGTTCAGACCAGAGTAATATTCGCTCTCCTATTGGACAGCGCCCCCAGGCGCCAGCGCGCAAGCCCCCAACGGCAAGTTCAAAGACAACTGCAGGCATGTCGGAACATGCCCGGAGTCAGCGTAGTGATACGAGACAAGGACTGAGGTTGGGACTAGATATTCACTTAAGTATAAATACAGCGCAAGGTGCGTACAGCAGTAATTCAAGCTTAGTTCAATTCAGTTACGTTCAGTACCTTACCCACCTTCACCACGAGTCAACGTGCAGTGAAGTGAGCAACCTTGCGTCTAACAGAGCATTGAGAACCGCGTGCGAATAGAATGGTAAAAGTGTCAGAGTTTGATGGAGTAACGTTGAGTTCGACTTAGTCTAGTGTGAAGTAAATAGTCGTTCATTTATTGTATATTGTGCGGCCACAGTTCTTTCGTGTGTAACATTACCCAGCGGTTCGTCGTGTCTTTAGCTGGTGTACTTGACCAGGCTGTGTGGCCTAGGTGCGTCGCCCACACCCGAGGAGTCCTAGGCGGAGAACCGTTGGACATGTACACAGGAGAATCGGCGTCGGCGATTGCAGAACCATTCCTGGTTGGATTATATTGATTTGGAACGTGGTACCCGGAGAAGAGCATCGTTGATTTCCACTATCGTTTGGGATTCAACCTCGTGAGGATTACAACTCGGGTCGGCCTCGTGGACGGGGCTGGCTAGCTGTCATCAATGCTGTCGAGCATCTGGATTACAATTATTACTTTGCTGCTGATCAAGGGAGTTTACAAGGACCGACTCCTGTACCTGGAGTCTCTTTATTCCTCATTGAATCAGACGGAGTACCCGAACATTCCCCTACCCTCCAGGCCGCCTGTACGTTAATGCCAAGCAAGCAGTGCAAAAATGCTTCCGCATTCGTCACCGCACGCTAGTGCGGTAAAGCGCCCTTCTTTTCAGACAAATGCTACCGTGCGTGCACCGGCGGCGGCGTGCTCGCTCAGGTGCGTGCGTGCGCCGGCGTGCTCGCGCGAGGTGCCCGCGCATGCGCATGAGATCCCGCCTTGAGCGGAGCTCAATATATATAAGTCACCGCCCCTTATTCAGTATCTACCAATAGCTCAATTGGCAAGGACACATGGCTGTGGATCCTATGGCTTGTTTGCTGGCGAGTTCGAATCCCATCGAAAATATTTTTTAACGTGATTTTTTTTTAACGTGTATTATTTCGCCGGTTAAGGTTATTTCGCCGGTTAAGGTTAGGCATGGTTAAGGTTAAGGTTAAGGTTAGGCATTGTTTCGGAGTTGGTTAAGGTTAGAACGGTTAAGTTTAGGCGCTGTTAAGGAGCTGGTTAAGGTTAGAGTTTGTCAAAGAGAATGGCAATATAATTTCTATGGTTAAGGTTAGGCATGGTTTCGGAGTTGGTTAAGGTTAGAACGGTTAAGTTTAGGCGTTGTTAAGGAGCTGGTTAAGGTTAGAGTTTGTCAAAGAGAATGGCAATAGACAGCCTATTTCCGCGCGACCTGGGCGCTGGGCGGCGGAAAATGAAAGGCGCATTACTGCATGCCACTACGTTAAATTTTTGCACTGCTTGCTTGGCATAAAGCTACACGCCTCCAGGCCTTACACCCCCGGAGGGAACCCATTGTCTCCAGTCGGTACCAGTGTTGCCCTATATAGTTTCTACTATACGAGGTGGTGTCAACTTAGACCCATCGTAGGATTCCTGCTATTCTTAGTGACTCATGCTCTTGACTGACTTTACGTATATTCTTCGCCATACAAGCGCGACCCTAATTCTCATTCTGTAACCTAACGTTGCCTAATAATAATAAATTACCCTCAAATACTATTTCTTTGTCAATGCCGTATTCTTGTGGGTGTTCACCATCTATATTTGATGTACTGTCTGGCCAGTAATTAAAGTACATAACTAGCAGTGGTTTAATCTATCACAATCTTTAATACAGTCAGGGTTTTGTAACCCCTCAGTTACAGTACTTGTCGGTTGGTTCAGATCAGACCCACTATCAATCTGGCTAGACATTGAATCCTCGCAATCTAAGTCCCCCCTCAAAGACTTTAAGTCTGTTAGGAAAATATGCTCTCACACTATGCTCCGTCAAGGCCTGGAAGACTGTCCGTAAGGTGGAGGGCAGAGCTAAGCTGACCTCTCCTCTTACCCCGATCATAGGCAATCCTGACTTTAAGCCAGACCAAATTGGCGGCGGCTTCAAGACCTGGCATACGCAGGGCATAACTAATCTTGGCCACTTGTTTGATGGCCAGACCCTGATGTCCTTTCTACAGCAGCGGTATGGCCTATTGAAAACGAAATTTTTTAAATACTTACAAATTAGGCAGTTTATCACCAAGGACACCTCACTGTTAATTAACAGTTCCACCTCGCAGGTGGAGAAAGCCCTCTCCTTGCAGATTCCTAAAAAACAAATACCTATTTTCTATAGTACTCTAAACCTTAATTCATCTTTATCTTCCCTTGTCACTAAACAGTCCTGGGAAAAAGATTTGGACATAGGGATCACGGACGAGGACTGGCAGGATGCATGGACCTAGGGCTGGGCGATAAAACGATAACGATAACTATCGCGATAAATTATTTCCTCGAAATAAACATGAAACGTGGTCGCAAAGTTTCGATATATCGATTTTCCAAGCTTGGATATGAGCACACGCACTAACAACCAATTAGTGAAGGAGATGGCCGACAGCGAAGGAGATCCGCGGTGCACCTCTGGGTAGAGAGGTAGGACTCTAGTAGTAAACAAGGCTGGCTAGGATCATTAGATTGCACGCCGCTATTTTATAGTTTACGTGCCGAGTGGGTGTGTGGCGTGAATTCTGAGGCCACGGTTAGAGTAGTGTGGGGTATGCAGTGGACGTCGTTGCAATGTATTGGGGCGGAACGGAGTATTTTAGGGTGATAGTTAGTACATTGGAAACAAGGCTGGCTAGGATCATTAGCTTGCACGCCGCTATTTTATAGTTTACGTGCCGAGTGGGTGTGTGGTGTGAATTCTGAGGCCACGGTTAGAGTAGTGTGGGGTATGCGGTGGACGTCGTTGTAATGTATTGGGGCGGAACGGAGTATTTTAGGGTGATTTTAGTACATTGTCGTGGGATACACCGCTTGCTCTGGCTAACTGTGTTCCATTCTTATAATGCATATGATCCAGTGGCGGTAGGTTGCCCCCTGGTGGAATATAATAATCTATGCACTGGGGTAGAAGAAGGTGCGCGGACTGATGACGACATCAACTCGAGACATTCGCAGCAGCAAAACAAGTCTATTAATAGCCCGTCCATCGGCGCCGGGCATAAGAAGTTAATTAAACTTGACAGAAATTATATCGACATCGAGTTATACGAAAATAATTTTATAATTTTATCGCGATAACGTTTTTGGCCATATCGCCCAGCCCTACATGGACCTACGCAAAAAAAATCTCTGTTTGCAACGCACCAAGTCGATCCAAGTTAGAATCTTACACCGCATTCATATTACCCCTGCCCTTAACACTTTGAGTGCCAGCGACAAGAATTCTCGTTAGTTCATGCCAACCGCTGAGTGCCAACCGACGAGAAATCTCGTTTTTAATCGTTATTTTTTTATTATCGATTTCCATTCATTTTTCATCAATCTAGTCTCACGTTACCAGTGGGCATCTGTCTGAGCTCGAACAGGGAAAATACCGCCCCCTATCGTCTCTCCGGATGGTATTGCACCCCATTGGATTGGACTGAATGAAATGGATGGGGGGAAAAGAGTCAGAATTCCACATTTTACTTGTCAGGCATGTAATCCGAGCCTATTACAGTCATCGCCCACCATCAGAACAGCGTGGAATATGTCTTTCGACCACCCAGCGTTGGATCAATAAACGCGATCGATATTTGGAATGGCGATCAGGAATTGGAATAATCTTTTTGGAGAACATCTGATCTGAGGTAAGGAATCTATTTTACCAGTCTTGGGATAATCAGAGCTGTTTTCACCTATATATCAACGTGTCCCATATGTGTGTGTGTGGCTGTGAGTGTCTGTGTGCTGATCAGGAAATAAGATAATAGATTTTTCAGCCTGCTTCTATAGCGTGCATAAGTACACATATACTATCGATAATCTAGCGTTTATTTGAAAACGATTCATAAATAGGCCGAAAAATGACAACGTGTTTTGCGTATTACAGTAAAGTGCGATTCCTGCAGAATCTTTTTTTTTTTCTGAAAGTTTCAAAAAACGAGCGTTTTTCAAAATGGTATAAAATGGAAATTAACCGATTAAAAAACAATCCGTTTCGACAATGTTGACTGCAAACAAGTCATTGATAAGCGACGGTCGTATTAGACATATAGCCATAATTTAAGATATAGTTTATGCGTTCACAAATGTGAGCGCTCTGTCATTGAATAGAGCGTTGGCATCTAGGACTGGCATGGCTGGCACGGAAAGTGTTAAGAGTAAAATGGATCCCAATGCATCCCCACTCTGCTTTAAATGCAAGATAGAGATTGGAAACCACGTCCACTGCTTTTGGTCCTGTGTAAAGCTCCAGAGCTATTGGTTCGACATCGTAGAGGAACTATCTGATATATTCCAGACCCCCATCGAACTGAATCCCCTCTGCCTCTTACTAGGCCTCCCAGATATTCATATTGCCAATTTCAAACATAGGAGACTGTTCAATTTGTTGACATTTGCTGCTAGGAAAAACATTCTGTTGTTCTGGATCAAGGACGAGGTCCCATCAAAGAGGTCATGGCACAACATTATTATGGACTGTATTCCTTGTGAATACATCACATGTATGCTGCACTCCAAGTTGGACACTTTTTATGAAATATGGGACCCATATCTATCTCATATTGGACCTGCGCTATCCACCACTGTACTCACCGGATTTCCCCATTACTCTTAGCCTCCCTAGAGATCACTAATGTCTTGTGTGTAGATGCTTTGGGTCGTTGCAGAAGGTATCATAATGTACTTAGAAGTACATGCCTGTTCGCACATATACACACACACACACACACACACACACACACGAAACACGTGCACTCACACATATAAAACATGCACACATAAAACCAGACCCGGCGCCATGGGCGGGCATTGGGGGGCCTGGCCCGCCCACTGAGTCAGCTATGCCCACCCTGAGAGAAAAAAAAAATTTGTCAATCAAAGTAGACTATCCAAATGCTTAGCCCTAGTGGGCACTGATGTCAACAACAACACTACTGAAGCTAGCACGGCACTCTGTGAGGATTTGTTTTCTACCCTCAAGAACATCTTTACAGAACATCGCCTTAGTATGCTTCATCGACGCAAGGCCAATTTAATTCAGTTGGCATTTGAGAAGGACTTAACAAAAAAGTTCAGGAATGAGTGGAGGGGCAGTGTTTTAAGAAGATTTCACTCTGTCCCCAAACGCCGCTTGCCGCTCTACTAATGATGGTGAGTAGCCTGTGGAGGAATTTTGTTTGCTTTTTTATGCACTTTATTTTTGTCAGTTCAGTTCAGTTTGTCAGTGAATTCAGAAGTGTTGAATAAATGGAGACTTTTCAAAGATATAGAATAGAATAGAATATAAATGTATTATCCTGAGGGAAATTTGACACTCCAAATCACTCAACATTAAAGATTTAGACAGAACAAGTCACGAATAAGAATAACAAAACAAATGGCCTAAGAATAGAATAAAATGAAATAGAATAAAAATAGAATAAAAGATACAGTAAATAAATACAGTAAAAATATACTGAAGTCTACAGTAGGTGTAATATTGCACAGTGCTGTTTAAAAAGTAAGAGTCCAGGAAGATGGTAACTGTCACTCTTTGCTCAGTGATGCAGTGAGGCACAGTGATGCATTGTATAGTCTGATGGCTGTCGGAATGAAGGACTTCCTGTGCCGTTCAGTGCTGCATTTAGGTAGTGTGAGCCTATAACAATACATGCTCCTCCTGTCAGCCAAGTCTGTGTATAGTGGGTGAGAGGGGTTTTCCCTGATGGCCTGGAGCTTAGCAAGGCTCCTCCTCTCCGCCACCCTCGCTAGGGCGTCCAGCTACACCCTAACCACGCTATTGGCCTTCCTGACCATCTTATCCAGCCTGTCTGTGTCCCCTGCTCTCAGTCCGCTGCCCCAGCAGGTCTGTTATATATATCCGTTCAGTCTGTTTTTGTATAAGTGAATGTTCTTAAGATAGAGAAATTAGATTTTTCAATTGCCTCTCTGCTGTTTAGTTCAGCACCGTGGGCAACGCCAAGCAAGCCACAGCGCCGTTGTCCCAGCTGAAACGTATAAAAGGGAACCTGTGTTGAAAAACCATTGTGCCCCCCCGAGAACATTTTATGCCTCCCCACTAATTTGTTTCTGCAGCCTGGTCTGCATAAAACACACATCCATACTAAACGCACACATATAAAACACATATACAAAATAAACGTACACACTCCACACACAGTTTATCAGTACACTGAGTGCTATCGTGGACCAGGAGTTGACTCCCTAACCGCCACTTCTGCTGTATATACAGTACATGTGAGTATTTGAGCCATGTCTTTGTTGTGTCTTTTGTCATGTCTGATAATGTACTTTTATAGTTTATATTATGTCTTTATTATTTTTACTATCATTTCTGTTGTTATTATTGTTAGTGTTATTGTTGTTAGTGTCTCTATTATTATTACCGTAAATCTATTGTATTGTGATGTCTTGTTCTATGTATGTTTTGAAAAAGAGAAAATAAAAACATTTACAAAAAAAAATAAAAAATACCCTGAAGACTCTAGCAGGAGCACTCATTCAAGGGTACTACGACTATGCTTGCACCTCATAATAATAATAATAATGACTTGGATTTATATAGCGCTCTTCATGAGACCCAGAGCGCTTCACAGAGTCCATTATTCGTTCATACACAGTCATACCGGTGGTGGTGAGCTACAATTGCAGCCAGAGCTGCCCTGAGGCAGACTCACGGAAGCGTGGCGAATAATCATCGCCTACGGCCCGACCACCACCAACATTCATTCATATGCATACACATTCATACGAGGCAAGTAGGTTAAGTGTCTTGCCCAAGGACACAACGGCAGTGGGATGGACATGGGCTTGAGCGGGATTCGAACCACCAACCCTTCGATCATTGGACGACCCGCTCTACCCCTGAGCCACGCCGCCCCTCATGGTACCAAAGCACCTCAAAGGCACTAAAAACAAGATTACAAACATCACAAAACAAACTGGTCAGACTACTACTTGACCTTACTCCTAAAACCCACCTCACCCCTGCCCATTTTGACAACCTAGGATGGCTTAGAGTAGACGACAGAGTACAGCAACTTGCAATGGGCCTGGTCTACAAGATACACTACACCACTAAGGTACATGTCGAAATACTTCCCAAAGGTCTGTGAATTCCACGACCACAACACCAGAGGGAGTTCCACAAATCATGTCCAACCCAGATTCGGCTCAAACAAGGGACTGAACATGTTTCGCAATTATGCCACAACAATGTGGAACGCCCTACCCACAGCCGTAAAAGAATGTGAATCCCTACCCACCTTCAAAACCACTCTAAAAAAGCACCTACGGGTGACCGTAATTCGAAACTGGCCCCCGGTAAATGTCCAACCCCCCCCCCCCCCACTACCCAACCCCCCAAATGTACAGTTTCCTCCCCAAATGTATATATTCTCTTTTAGAAACTCTGTCTGTAAATAAACAGTACTGTATATTTGTATATTTTGTATGTCATAAATATCTGGATGTAACAGTACTGTATATCTGTATGTTGTGTATCATAAATGTTATGAATTGAAAATGGGGGACCCTGATGTAAACAAGACAAAAGTCTTTCTCTGGTCTGCATCCCCTTAACACATTCTCTGCCACCACTTTGATCATCCTAAACCATTCTCTGCCAGTACTGTAAGTCTATGGAGATGTTCACCTTCTTTGCAGGGCTATAACCTTTTAAATTGTTTTGCTAAATTGACATTACTATGGCCCATTCAACATCGATTAGCTATCGTTCAGGATGTAGGAACGTTTAACTTTTTCATTCACACATTCATAAGAAAATACCGTCTAGAGTATAAATATGTTTTTATCGTTTTCTGCAGTATTTCCTAGAATGTGAGATATAGACATAAATGCATATATTAGATTATCAAATGCCGTTTGATACCGATCAACGTTATATAAAAAATTTCAACTGTACATGGTCCTAAGCGTTATGACTGATCATCCGCGGGTGAACGGAGGGGGGAGGGTCGTTTATAATTCCGTGACCGACGTTAAATGATTTATGTAGTATGGGTGATATATAGATCAGAGCAGTTTGTATAAAAAATTATAAAGAAAAACGCTGAGACTCACGGCAGCTTCCTCGTAGCGTTGAGCGTTGAGAGTGGAGCAAACAGATCCCAGTTATGTGATGTGGATCGATGCGATCCAGTTCCGGTTTGTATAATACTAATATACGCCCAAATCATGTGGATTATTGAGTTATGGCAAAGATTCATATCCACGGTGTGTGTCTTGAGTCCAGGGACGATAAACGAGTGGCCGGACGGAATAGGGAGACGCACCAGTATCATAAGAGATCCACTTCCGGTTGCAACTCGCCGATCAGCCACCAGGTGGCAGTATTGAAGCGTTGCAGAGTTGTGATGGCTCCCACAGCATATGACAAGGCTCCGTGAGTGAAATATGAATACCATGACAAAAATATGAAATATGAACTTGAAACACGTCGTACGCCGCTATTGGCCGAATTCGCATGAACTTACACGCACCGTTAGCCTAGCTTAGAGTCAGTCACTGCAAGTAGGTTCCTCCATTAGCCTAGTTCCAAACGTCTTCCTACTCCTACTGCATGCACAGAGAAGAAATAGGTATGCATCTTCTTGTCTAACTCCAGGGTTCCCAAAATGTTGGTGTTAAGATACATACCTTTTTCTTCTCTGTGCATGCAGTAGGAGTAGGAAGACACGCACCATTAGCCTAGCTTAGCGTCAGTCACTGGAAGTAGGTTCCTCCATTAGTCTAGTTCCCAACGTTTTCCTACTCCTACTGCATGCACAGAGAAGAAAAATGTATGTATCTTCTTGTCTAACTCCAGGGTAGATGGTAATTTCCCAAAATGTTGGAGTTTTCCTTTAACAATTGTGTGTATTGAGCCGTACTGTATTGTACCCATTCTGCAATCTGTTCAATCAATCAATCAAAACCAGACTCATGCATGTGCTATAAGTGGTTCAAGAATGAATCGCAAATTACTTTGGGTATGCAATCGTCAGACATTTTATGCTAAATGTGCCGGATGCATAAGTGGTCAGACAAAAACTAGGAACATGGCTCTCAACCAAGGACTAGGACCATGGCTCTCAAAATCTCAGAATGTCCTTATTACTGAGTACATTTATTTTTTTACACATTCCAGGAATTTTACCCATCCTAACTACTTAATAAATCAGCATTGTTTTTTGGGGATGTCCCGACTCTAGTCTGCAAATCTAAAATACAGCACCAATCACAACTCTTGTCTTGACACCGTGAAGGAAGTGGAAAGCTGCTGAAAAGATTCCATACCTGACACCCAGCATTCTCCAGCATCTGGGCATACTTCACGGTCTTCTCCACCTCCTGGAACACACGGATCTTACACGTGATGGGCACAGAGATCTTCTCGTTTGCCAGCCTGACTGTGGAAAAGGAGAAATATTACAGAGGCCTGAAAAGGCATTGTAAGTGTTTTCCTGCACTCATTCCTTATTGGTTGTCAATACACATCTGGCTTTCTTGTTATGTGGGGTCCCTGTGGTTTCCTACTAGGGCTGAATGAAGACTTGAGGTGATCACCGTCACTTCATAAAGTAATTCCAGGGAAAATACAATGCTCTGGTTCATCGCAATGATAGAACATACTGACCAAAACAAACTGTAAGGCTCTTTGGACAACAGTGGAGTTCTATGACTATGTCTGTGCATAGCTATTTGTAAGTAGAAGAAATGCATGGTTTGTTTTGGTCTTTGCGTAGGCTATATTGACAATAATAAATACATTTTAACATGGAAAGTTCTATTTAGGCGTTTTGAACCTCCATGGAAATTGGTGCAAATACACAGCATGAATTATATACATTTTGGTGTTGGCTTCATATTTGGACCAATATCTCCCTGCAATCCACAAACACAGACAGACACATAGACACATAGACACAGACACACAGACACAGACACACACACACACACACACACACACGCACACACACACACACACAATGATATAGCTCTCCTCCTTTTCTGGTGTGGGCTCTCATCAATGCTTATCCAAAATCCAAATAGCATAGTTACACACATGAATCATCAACAGGTGAGTTTCATTCAAGCTGCACAATAAATAATATAGTTGACAGATCAATTGATACAAGAGTAGGCTACTTCAAACGCACCAAATCCTTCACTAGGAGAGTCCTTTTCATTTATATATCCAGGGACTGGAGTGTAGAGAGAAATTATAGAAATTTTCCGTTGGTTTTCCCAGCCCAGGTGACAATTTCTAGCATTTCTATTGGCTATAGGCTAAAAGCTCAATGACAGATAGATATATACAGTGGATTGACTAGTCTAGGCCTTACTTCCAAACACTGCCAGTCAACCTGTGGGCGACGGAGAGATACACTTTTTAATCATAAACAGTTCCAAAGATATTTAATGTTGGGCGTGAAACTAGGCTTTAGAGGGTTAAAGTCACCGAGTGATGATCTATGATTGGAATTCTGTCTTTAGACTTTTGCTGAACACCAGTAAGCTTCTAGTGGAGAACTGCCTATTTTGGATTAATAAACAGCAAACAATAACTAGACAATTGCTGTTGGTGGCCGAAATATCCCAGAACGGCCCAAGTTCATGTTTTTAGTTTTATGAGAATAGCGCCACCATGAGGCCAGGCAAACATATTTCTCTCTGGACGGACCAGGTGGTCAAGAAGGGGACGAGTATCACAAATCAACCTCTCCTATACAGTGATATCCAAGAGATGGCATCCCCATCACTGGACCGTATCAGGGAGTCATGGGGTAATGATATGGGTCTTGAAATCCCTGACGATTCTTGGCAATTGGCAATTAAAAGAATACACTCATCATCTGTCTGCATCAGACATGGATTACTCCAATTCAAGGTATTTCATAGACTACATCTCTCTAAGAGCAGACTTGCCGAGATCTACCCGGATGTCGATCCAACCTGCCCCAGGTGCCATCAGGCTCCAGACACTCTCTGCCATATGTCCTGGTCATGCCCATCATTCTGGTACAGATTCTGGCATTCTGTTTTTGAAACCTTTTCCTTCATCTGTGACAGGGAGATCAACCCTAACTACTTGGTTGCAGTCTTTGGAGTGCTCCCTGGCTAAATTAGGGTCTGTCGCTCAATCAGATGCTGTGGCCTTCTCTTCTTTGTTGGCTAGATGCCTTATTTTGCTTAACTGGAAGTCAGCCTTTCCTCCATCACATCGACGCTGGGTCGAAGATGTGATGGCACACCTAAAACGAGACTTAAATACTCCACCAGGGGCTCTACCCAGAAATGTTTCCAAGTTTGGCAGCCATTTTTAGATTATTTTTATCTAAAATTCCCATCTGAGGATGCTTAGGCATAAGACAGTGATTTATTAGATAGGCAATTTCTGTATGGCAAGTGACAACCTGTATAAGAACGATGCAATTTTCTTTTATTATTATTATTATTACTTTTCTTTTTCTCTTTTTGTCTACTGTATTTTTCATTTATTTTAGGTATTATGTGGTTATATGTAGTCATGTATTGTATGTATGTATGTTTGTATGTATGTATGTATATAATGTTGTTGTTGAACCTTAAAAAAAAACAATACAAACAATTTAAATATACAAATCAACCTCTCTGCGCTCTGTTCTCTGCGGTTTTCGCTGTTGCCTTCTGGCCACAGATATTTTGATTTTGATTTTATTAAGGATCCCCATTAGCTGGTGCCATAGCAACCAGCTAGTCTTCCTGGGGTCCACACACACAAAAAAACATACAAAAACAATTATTATTGCAAAAACTAAATTATTAAAAGTCAGTACACACAATGCATAATGAAACTAACAATTAACACTATGGTCGCCATAAACGCTGTAGCACGTCTTTCCCCGCCATGCTCATTCTGCCAAAGACGCCGTACCACGTCTTTGATATCAATATTTCAAAAATCTGTGATCGAAATCATATTTCTCCCCCGGAGACTTGAGATCTACTGTTGATCCCCTCTCAACTCTCCAACGGTTCAAGAGCGCCATCTGGTGGCCGATTCAATTCGGTCTGATCACTCGGTAATAGTCCCAGGACTCGAGCTAGACACAACGGATAGCAATCCGTTACCAATAACTCGATAAACAACATGATTTGGACGTATATACTATTATACAACCTGGAAATTGATTGCATATTTCTACATCCCATAATAGGAATATTTCTGTTCCACGCTCATCGCCCAACGCTATGAGGAAGCTACGGTAAGATTCAGCGTTATTTTTTAACGTGTTCGATACTAACTGCTCTAATGATCATATCACCTACACTAGATGAATCATCTAACGTTGGCCACGGAATTATAAACGACCCCCCCCCCATCCGGTCAACATCAGATGATCAGTAGTAACTTCTAGAAGCACGTCCATTTGAACAATTTTATCTCGCGCAGATTCCTATCAAACTGTATTTGATCATCAATATAATGCATTTGGGGCTATAAATCACGTTCTGGAGAAAGCTGCAGAAAACGATAAAAACATACTTTAGACCGTATTTTAGTATGAATATGTGAATGAAAAAGTATAACGTTGCTACACCCTGAACAATAGATACTTGACGTTGAATGGGCCATAGTAATGTCAATTTAGCAATACAATTTAAAAAGTTATAGCCCTGCAAAGAAGGTAAACATCCCCATAGACAAATAGAGCTGGCGGAGGATGGTATATTAAGATTATAAGCCTGGCGACCAAAGTGTTAAGATAGCTAAAATTACATTACAGTGTAAAACAAAAATACTTTACAGTGTTAAAAACAATTTAAGATTATTTTTAAAAGTGAATCTACTGTAAATGCAGCAGAGGTTTTGAGGCAGGTTATTCCAAAGAGTTAATGCTCTAAAAATAAAATATCTCCTTAAAGCGTTGGTTTTAGGACCTGGCAATTCAAGCTGCCCACTACTGGAACCTCTAGTGTAATGCTCATGCACAGTATTACTAAAAACAATCAGATTATGTATAAAAACATATAGATATGACGTTCCATTAACTCATTGGACAGGGGCCAGTTTTTAATTGCAGCCACCCGTAGGTGCTCTTTGAGAGCGGTTTTGAAGGAGGGTAGGGATTCACATTCCTTTACGGCTGTGGGTAGGGTGTTCCACATTGTTGCGAAACGTGTTTAGTCCCTTGTTTGAGCCGAATCTGGGTTGAACATGATTTGTGGAACTCCCTCTGGTGTTGTGGTCGTGGAATTCACTGACCTTTGGGAAGTATTTCGACATGTACATGGGTATCTTAGTGGTGTAGTGTATCTTGTAGACCAGTTGTAAGTTGCTGTACTCTTGTCGTCTACTCTAAGCCATCCTAGGTTGTCAAAATGGGCAGGGGTAAGGTGGGTTTTAGGAGTAAGGTCAAGCATGCCAGGTTGAGTTGTCAGTGTACCAGGTGATATGTAAATTACTGATATGGACCCACATCAGTCACCTAAGACTAATTCCTGGACATTCATTGTATTGTGGCGAGTAAGTGATCATAATATTAATTCAGCATTAAGGCAGACTTACCCATCTTCTCCAGTAGCACCCACTCATCTTGAAGGAAGACTCCGTAGTGCCCTTAGAAAGAAATCAACCACATATGTTAAAGGGACACTTAACGCTCGGCAATCTCGCCGGCGCGATTACCGCGCTGACGCCAGGCAGTCAGGTCCTGTTTGGGCAGTTTTCGGCGGAAGGACACCATTTTTGGACACCATATTTGGAAGACTCATCACCACCATCACAGCAAGTATCAGTCTGCAGGTCCTAGAGGGACTATATATATGGCTCCCGAAGCCAGCGTTGGAGTTTTTTGATTTTTTTGGTTTTTCCAGAGCGTTCGGTCAAAGAATAAATTTCTCCGGGGAATCCGCGCTTGTTTGTGCATTTCAAAACGACTGTGTAAGTACTGTTTATACTAATTTGTTGGACTTATTATAGCATTCGTTAACGTTTATGACCGTCTATAGTGTTTGTGAGATGTTTTTCCAGAGATTCTGGTCATATTTTCCACTCAAAAAGCTTGTTTCAAAGGTACCGATGTGAAGTAAAAAAATCACCCAGGATGCCATGCTTTGTGTCGCGGTAACTTTGGAACTAGCTGCGAGCTAACGTCTGACTAACGTGAACACAATTGACATATTTATTTCGCAAATGCAGTGTTTTCAAATAGCCACATTGCTGTATTTAGTGTATTCATTAGTGGGTCATATTCGTATATATAACATATTTCATTTTATCAACCTAGAATTGACGACAAGGCCTAGCTGCTGGACGCTAGGTCCCATGCTAGCGTTGGCTAACAACATCAAGCTGAGAGCCATGGTCTTCACGCTACCACCCTACCCAGGAAAGATGGGTCTAGAGCGGCAGAGAGTATGGAGGAAGACAAAGCTCTAGGAAGAGAATGGGGTAAGTTTGAAGAAACATTTTAACACACACATGAACGTTTTATAATTACCATCACATCTAATCTATCTAGTCTAATTTCATTAATTAATTCATAACTTTTGAACAATAGATGCTATTTCTAATCTGTCAGCTGTTCTATATTGCCAACAAGATTGTCTACATTCCATTCATTACACATACATTTAAAATAAGCAAGGAAAGTGCTTGAAAATAAATGTTTATCGGGCGGCCGGGTGGCGCAGCGGACTAAGCGTCTGCCCACCACCACAGAGACAGTGGGATCGAATCCAGCTGTGGTGCTTCCGGGTTGGCCGACCGTCCATACTAACACAATTGGCAGTGTTAGAGGGTGGGAAAAACCCAGCGAGGGTGGGTCCTGGTCATTGTAAACAGCGACTCCTACAGTTCGGTCGGGGCGCCTGCACAGCGAGGGAAAGAACTGGGGGAGGTAGTGTGATCCTTCCACACGTTACACTCTCCCAGTGAGAGTCCACGCTGCCAGGTGAAAAGAAGCGGTTGACTGGCTGCACATGTGTCGGAGGAAGCATGTGATAGCCTCCACTCTCCCAGACCGACTGTAGGGGGTAGGTGCGCAACAACCAGGAAGGGGATTGGGAATTGGCATAACAACTAAGGCTGCGGTTACACCTTAGTTTCGTTTTCAGATGAGTTTCGCTTTTCCAGGTCGCAACGTAGCGGTAGCCGAGTGAGACATACGTTTTACAACCTGAGTACAGTGATGTAGTACACTGCCAAAGCAGTAGGTGGCAGTAGGTGGCGAACATGAAGGCAATTTTCAACCAATCAGAACTTGAATGTGCCAATACACTTCCTGCAAAGAAAATGTCAACAAGGTGCCGCCATCTTTAAATGCCTATTTACCCAATGCAGCACTTATTTTTCAGCAAAGTGTAATAAAAGTGCAATAAACAAAACGGATACATTCACTGTGTGTTCTGCCTCTCATTTGTTGATGAAACAAAACTAACATCAACACAAGTGACCACCAAGAGCGGATAGTTTACATAGGCAATGTTGTTAGCTACATTGTTAGCTACATGCTAACGTGAATGGAGTATGCCAGTATAACAGTATAGCATTGTGGCTAGAAGCTAACGCTAGCTCACGTTAACCAGCCAGCACCAAACTGATGATATCGGGAGCTATCAGTAGCTAGATAACATTAGAGACAACGCTGTGTGTATTAAACAAAGGTGAATAGATGACTGGGCCATTTTGTTTAATGCTTGTTAAAGGATAACTCCACTATTTTGGGAAATTAGCTTATTTAACATCTTCCCTGGAGTTAGACAAGAAGATGCATACCTTTTTTGTCTCTGTGCGTGCATTTTAGCTTTGGGAATAGATGCTCCGTTAGCATAGCTTAGCTTCATCACTGGAAGTGGGGGAGGACAGTAGCCTTACAGTGCCTTACAGTGTATTGCAAGGTCTGACATTGACCAAACTTGATATGCATGACCTTGGTGGGCTCTAGGTCAACTCCTGAAAAGGGGGTCAATGTCAGACCTTGCAATCAAAAGTTAGGGGCGCACTGAAATTATGGCAAGGGTTATTAGCCCCCTAACTTTTGATTGCAAAGTCTGACATTGACCCCCTTTTCAGGAGTTGACCTAGAGCCCACCAAGGTCATGCATATCAAGTTTGGTCAATGTCAGACCTTGCAATACACTGTAAGGCACTGTAAGGCTACTGTCCTCCCCCACTTCCAGTGATGAAGCTAAGCTATGCTAACGGAGCATCTATTCCCAAAGCTAAAATGCACGCACAGAGACAAAAAAGGTATGCATCTTCTTGTCTAACTCCAGGGAAGATGTTAAATAAGCTAATTTCCCAAAATAGTGGAGTTATCCTTTAAGATTGAAAGAGGAGCTTGAGCTAACAGGGTCTGATAGCTAACACTAGCTCACGTTAGCCATCTGCAGTGCTCATGCAATCGGTAATGCTAGCAGAATGAATGGATGTAAACTTTATTTAACATATTGCATAATGGGTACAATACAATACGGCTCAATACAAACAATTGTTAAGGGAGTGCAGACAGTTGTAGCTTGGACTGGGGTCCTTATAACAATAACTTGACAACACATGGTAGCTGCAGCTATTTGGGACAGCTCTGTTGTCACCGGAAGGGCACACAGATGGTATCTACTGCGCATGGGCGTTGAGCAACAACGGCTCCGCGCAGATTACACGACATGTTGTCGGCGAGTTTTTGCCGCTATTCCAAAACGGAAACACAATTTAGCGTTTTCAGTAGGGCCACAACGTTTCCGGCAAAAACGGCATTTCTATGTAATAGGGACAGCAAACGTATTCAAAAACGTATAAAAACGAGCACAAAAACACTGTGTGTAACAAGGGCCTAACATTGGGATGGGAGAAAAACGGAAAAAGGAGGGGGGAAAAGATAAAAAAAATAAAATAAAAAGAATTACATTTTTATCTTCCAAGTTTAATTTCAACAAGTTCAAGTGCAACTACATATGAACCATAATAATAAAAATTATGATGATAATCATACACTTATTTTATATCATTGGAAAGCCCTAGTTGTTAGCTTCAAAATGGTACCAAATAGAGGTAACTAATAATCACAAACTGATGCAAATTCATGTTCAGGGATTTCCTAAATAGGCCAGGCAACCCACAAGAGTTAAAGGGATAGTTCGGAGTTTTGGACATTAAGTATGAAATACTTGCTAGTAGTGAAGCAAAGCTATTGGCTTACTTACAGAGTCACGTGGTGGGAGTTCTGGCTGGGTTCTGAGCAAGCTGGGAAGCTTTAAATGGCAGAAATAGGGTCACGAAAACAAAAAAATTCTAATCCACATTACAACATGCAGGCAAAGGGTTAGCCACCCCCAAAACAAAACCACAGTCCGCCAGCATTGAAACAGACCATGTTACCAGTGAAACAGCTCTAGCATGTAGTAATACTCATTTTCCCGATTCTGAATTGATCTTCATTTGAATTAGCGATTATCGATTAAAAAAAAAATATTGTTATGGCAATTCCCTTCCTGCTTGTTGCGCGCATTTATATTTTATAGCATTTGTCACGTTTTAGACTCGGATACGTGAAAGTTGCAATAAGATATTTAAAGATAAAAGAGACTAAACACTTTTGACAGTATTTATTATAAAAAGTGAATAAGCAAGGTATTATAAAAAGTGAATAAGCAAGGTACAATTGAAATCTAGTTGGTACAACCGGCCGGTCGTGTAGAAAAGAAAAACAGTCAAGTCATTGTAGTCCAGGCAGTCAGTGAAGTCCAGTCCGTCCACTCTCTTGCCTCTTAGAAACATCTTGCCACATTTTCCGTGACTTTGTTGGAGCAACTTTGTTTATCACATTCGTTCCCACTTAGAAAGGTTCTAAAGGACTACAGGTTTCCACTACAGCTGGCCTTACTGTGGTAAAGTGGTCATGTAATGTAGAAAAGCAGATGAAAACCATCATCTAACTCAATGAATGTTTGTGAAAAGAATTGTAAGATTCCTTGATGTTACATGAATTCCCGAGAGAGTTCATGAAATTCCCTTTCCCTGTCCCGATACCACTTAAGTACTACTACTTACATTTGGGTACTTGTTGATACAGTACCAATATGAGTACTTTTATACAATGGCATGCTAATTTCTTGATTGATTGGCTGAAACAGTTGTTTCAGACGTTGTTATTTCGTATAACACACTCCACGTGACCCCAGAACCCGCCCACAATCGAATTATTTTTTTATTATTAATCCGCCGTTCGTCTTTTCCGAATGAAACCAAGATGTTTCAAGTTTCAAGTTTCTTTAATAGTTGTCATACAGAAGTACAGAATACTTTTATACAAAATGCTTCTTACTGTTGCGCTCCAGAGACTGTGCAAGACAAGATAAGTATGAAATAAAATAACATAGTAAAATTAGAAGTAAAAAAAATGAGGTCACAGTGTTCAGTTTAGACATATGTACAATGTTCGATGCAGAATAGACGTAGTTACCATACAATATACAATACTGTGCAGTGTACTAATATACAATACTATATAGTGCAAGGCAGAAATGGAGAAATGGGACGAGGTGCAATTTAGGTACAATTCACAGTAGGTGTACGAGTTGTAGTGCAAATCCTTTATCAATAAATATAAAGTGTAAGTGTGTTTGTGTGATCTAAAGTGTGGAGAGTGGGTGCTGCAGTGTGTTGTTTGTTTGAGTGAGTGTGTGCGTGTGGGTGTGTGTGCTGTGTGCATTTGATGGTTGTTGCATAGTGATTATTGTTCGTTTAGCAGCCTGATGGCCTGGGGATAGAAGCTTCTTCTGAGTCTTTCTGTGCTCGCCTTAAGACTCCGGTATCGCTTGCCTGACCGCAGCAGTTCAAAGAGGCAGTTGTTCGGGTGGCTCGAGTCCTTAATAATTCTCTTAGCCTTCCCCTTGCACCGCTTGTTGTAAATGTTCTGGAGGGTGGGAAGCCCCCCTCCAATTGTGCGTTCGGCTGAACGTGTCACTCTTTGTAGTCTGCTACACAGGAAAAACTGGGGAGTCATTTTCCCAGAGTAATTATTACGGAGTTATTATTTTCCTCTCAAGTAGTCATATTTACTCCATTTGGGGCATAATCATTGCCTGTGGCCAATAGAGTGAGAGTAAAGTTCCAGAAGAGTTTCTATTGGAGTAATACAGCATTGGTCACGCCTACTATCAATATAATTTCCAAATGTGAAGACGCCATCTTTCTCTCTCGGCAAGTCCGTCGCTTCAAGCTCAGGTGTGCAGCAAGAGCGCAATACAGCGATATTTTCCTTGGAAAGTTGGATGCCAAATACCAGGTAAGATTATTATTGTTATTTGTTAATTTATTAAACAGCAATGTGTGTAACTAATTTGCAACATTACAGCTAAGCCACAGAGCCATCTATCACGATGTTCGCATGTTAGCTGCTATACGTTTGCACACACGCTATTAAATAAACGTTTTACAGTTTTATGGACAAGTATTCAATTATCAACAGTATTGCTATCAGGGACAGTGCACATTAATCAACATGTCGGTTTTCATGTAAAATGTATATGAGCTAGTGTATAGCCAGAAGCTAATTTCCACCTGTATAGGCCTGAGACCATACCTGTAGACCATGCCTGTAGGCTGTTGTTAAAAGTAGTGATATAACTATATCCATACAAAAACTGACTTATTAAGAACATACAAGACAAGTAGACATAGTACAGGAGATGGAACAATTATATGTTACATGTTGGCGGATTTTGCTGAAACGGTGGCAGAGACAACGTGTGTTTTACTCTAAATAGAGTCACCGTACATTACAGCTAAGCCACAGAGCCATCTATCACGCTGTTAGCATGTTAGCTGCTAGCACGCACGCTATTAAATAAACGTTTTACAGTTTTATGGACAATAACTTAAGAACAGGTACGTCGGTGCAACACGAGTATTCAATTATCAACAGTATTGCTATCAGGGACAGTGCACATTAATCAACATGTCGGTTTTCATGTAAAATGTATATGAGCTAGTGTTAGCCAGAAGCTAATTTTCACCTGCATGCGGCTATACCTGTATAGGCCTGAGACCATACCTGTAGACCATGCCTGTAGGCTGTTGTTAAAAGTAGTGATATAACTATATCCATACAAAAACTGACGTATTAAGAACATACAAGACAAGTAGACATAGTACAGGAGATGGAACAATTATATGTTACATGTTGGCGGATTTTGCTGAAACGGTGGCAGAGACAACGTGTGTTTTACTCTAAATAGAGTCACGTAAATTTGCCGCGATGTGCTGTAGGTTGACTGTTTTACTAGCGGTAAATGGACATAACAAGTTAATTTGACGCACTGTTCGGTTCAACAAGTGTTTATTTGAACCATTGTACTGGGTTGACTAATTTGAATGAATGCCCAACAATTCGCCTCTAGATTGTGGATTGACTCTAGTCTTAATGCGGAACCAAACTGTTAGCGCTTGTTTCCGCCCAGACACTTTTCACTGTCGCTCGTTAATGGGTGCACGTGCACAAAGATTTGTGAGACGCTCCATCACCGTAATGTTAGGTATGTGTGTTCTGCCTCCATGTATAATATAATGGAAACTTGTGGAACTAGATAGCCTCACAGTAAATTTCACAGAGTAAATTTTACTCAAACTGAGTCAATTTGAGCCCAAGACGTGAGTAAAGTTTTACTCAGTTTGAGTAAAATGTACTCAGCGAAATTTACTGTATGGTGCTTTTGTAATATTTTCTAATTGTAACACTCCTCATAATGCATGAGTTGTTGTGCCCTATATGTATCATCTTAGTAACTGTTATTATTTATTTGCCATCAGATGCAGGCTGTACGTGTTAAACACGTTGACCGGCAGAAATTCATCTGTTTTGAGGGCCAATTGACCTTCACAACTTTTTTGGAGTGTGGTGAGTGAAACATTTTGCACAGCGTGCCGTTGGTTCTCAAAATGGCATCCGCCTTGATAGTTAGGAACCAAATGGACCCTTATTGGTCTGTAACTCTGACTGTGTACAAATGGACCCCAACGTCCATTGTACACCGTCAAGAGTTAAATTAACATTGATTTTACAATATAAATTGGGGTCCCAAAGATACAAATGCCATTAAATGGGTGCCCTTGGAATTAAAATGGTTGAGAATCACTGCTAGAGCCGTACACATATTGTCTTATGGGGGTCCATGGCACATCTTTTCAAATGGGGGTCTGTGGGCTAATTGTCAATTTGGGGGGTCCTTGACATGAAATGTTTGAGAACCACTGCCCTATGCAACAACATACTGGGTATCAGTTTAGGCTTTCCCTGCATGTTAATTTAAGCTGTAGGCCTACAGTACAAAGCACAATCCATTTTATTTAGGATAGAGTGAACCAATCAATGTCTTACACCCCTTCCTGACAGGCAGCGACGCGAGCGAGCGTGATTGCGAAAATGATTCAAATGTATTCGTTTCAATCAGACTATCCTGACCTGCCGCGAGCGACAGCAAACTGAGCGGCGATGTCGTTCCCCCCTCAAATATTCGCTCGCTGTGTCTCTAGTTGAGCGATTACGCGGCCGAGTCACGCCCCTAAACACTTTTTATTGGTCAAGAATCGCAGGCTGCTTTGCCCCCGTGTGCTTCCAGGTAACACACACACAGACACACCCGGACACGCGCCGCCTCATATCAGGACAGTGTCGCGCACGATTTAGTCTCCAGTTCGCACGCTCGCTGCCTGTCAGGAACCGGTGTTAAGTATGTCAATTAAGGCTGTCAATCTTCCTCATATGATCACATTTTCAGTGGCTATTTTAATATCCCATTTTATGACATTTTAATTAATACAAATTAAATAAATTGCACAACAGATTTATCAATAAGCTTGTGCAATCTAGTTTTGTCTATAGTTGCCAAGAAATTTGAAATTCCTAGTACCTTGGACTTAAAGGTCTATGATGACTCAAACACTGAAGTCGACGACGAGGCGTTTCAATTTCTTCTAAAAAAACCAGACCTGGGTGTGTTGGAGATTTCTTCACCCCAAGACTCAAATCCTGAAGGTGAGTTGCTAACATGGAGCCTTATAGCCTCATCCATACAGTCCTGGCTGCTTGAAGCCTTTTTACAACGTTTCCGGGTTCCCGTTTTTTTCGCTCTGATTGGCCAGGTCATGTGACATGAGCGGCAATCGTGGGACGGCAAGTTTCTACACTGGTTAAGGGCACTCTTCGAAGTTGGTTAAGGTTAGAGTTTGTCTTAGAGCATGGCGATAGAACGCCAGGTAGTTTGCAGGCTGTTCGACGCGGAAATGGGCAAACACGCTATTGGGCGCACATGTCACATGACCTGGCCAATCAGAGCGCCGGAAACGCGGATGCGTTGTAAAAAGGCTACACGTGTCCTGGCTAACCTAAAATGTCACACAGGTACTGTATATTTTTGTACTTTGAAATGATCTTTGTATATATGCCCAATGTAACGTGTGGATCCTTCCTAATCTAATGTGGCCTTTTTACATTACACTTGTCACAAACATTCCTATCTAATCACACTTATATGTCTACATGATTGTTAGATTCAGTGAGGACCTCTGCAAGCAACTCCAGCCAAAGCTCCGTTCTCAGCTCTGGTGCAGACAATGAGGGGGAGTCTGATGACACCATCATTTTGCAGTCTAGTCCTGCTCCAAGAAACGGTGCTGACCTGACTCGTATCACTCTGGTAAGCTTTGCATATGACTGTTTGAAATGGAGATGGTGACTCTGATAAAGGGGTAGCATGGGCATTGGGGATGGCCAAGTACAATTGGGGAGAAAATGGGGGGGGGGGGGGGGTCATGGTTTACATTTGTCACCTTAACCCTTTCACTGCCGCACAACAGCAGGTTAACCCTTTCACTGCCGCACTACAGAAGGTTAACCCTTTACTATCACACTACCGACGGTAACCGTCAGTAGTGTGATAGTAAAGGGTTAACCTTCTGTAGTGTGGCAGTGAAAGGGTTAAATATACTTGGCCACCAAATTTAGGGGCCTGTGGGAACAATGCTTAAAAATATGACTGTCTATCCATGTGTGTGTGTCCCCCCCCCCCCCCCTTTTTACTCCCGCTTAGATGACTGAAAAGATTCTGAGGGACACAGCTGGAGGAGAGAGGATCATTGCCGATTATGCTCGGACAAAAACCCTAACGGATACCAGAAGACGCGACATGGTGAAGATATTGGTTGCGCACATGGCAAAAGAGCATGGGTAATTATGTTGTCATCTAAACATTACGCACCCAATACACATTTTTGGTTTTTACTAAGATCCTCCTTTTTGCAGAATTGGTAAATGATAAATGGTTATCCAAAGCGCTTTACATAGATTGTGCAGAAGGCATTGGCACAGCAATACTTTTGTTTGGATCTCATACTTGTGTATGTGTGCACTGTAGGACGAGTCCTTCAAGGCGTGTTAAAGAAGACTACGCAAAGGGCATCACTGCCTTATTCCCATACCTGGCCGATCCCCAGGGCAATTTGGGATATGTAAGTACATCAGGGAAAAGTGCAGAGAGACATTTCATCGGCGACTCAGTGCATGTGTGTTCCTGTGGGTCGCCCATCTTGCGTGTGTGTTAAAACTGCATGACAAATAAAGACTTCTAGTCTAACAATTATTGTAACTGAGGGGTACAATTCCCTGACTGTATTGATAAGTATGGTATCATTAAACCACTACCGCTTTATGTACTTTAATTACTGGCCATACAGTACACGATATATGAATATGATGAACACTTCCCACAATGAAATCGGTTCCAGTCAAAGGTATTAATCAAGTATTTAATGGAGCAAAAGGTACATAGGATACTTTACATTATTCTTTGAATGCACTTGTAAGGCAAAGGAGTATGCGTAGGCAAATCAATAACGAATGTCCATTCTCTGGTTACGCAGGAGGTAATTATACAACCTGAATCTTAGGGAATTATATCTATGGTACACTAGTAATAGCGGGAGATACTGGAAAGGGGTTCCCACTGGTTGTAAGCCAGCAAGGGGGTAGAAGATCTGTCGGTAGTAGGACGTCTGGTCAACGATGACTAGGGAGACTTCAGGTACAGAAGCCGGTGCAGTAGTCTCTTGATCCACAGACGAATACAGCTTGGTTCTCTTGTAGACTGTAGCTCTACAGTGAAGAAAGCTAGGCGGCCTCAGGCTCTCTGAGCGCCGACTCGACTTGACTCCTCTCGGGGTAAATCCAACACGTGCAGGCGTCTGCGATTATCCGCTCCATAAATCATAGGACCAAAGCAAATATATTCCAGCCGCAAAGGGCTATGTAGTCGTCGGGTAGATTAATCCAGTGTACATGTCCATACGGTTCTCGCCTAGGTCTCCTCGGGTGAAAGCGCCATGCGGTCGGCCCAGCCTGGATAAGAACTCTAGCTAATACGAGAAAGCGTTGGAGATGCTGGTCACTATAGAATTCTAACCGCACGATACACTATACACAAATAGACTATTAAAGACTCAATAGAAATATGTCGCACTCGACGGTATAGCGCCAAACTCTGACAATTCAGTTACTAATTCGCACGCGGTCCCGATGCTCTATTCTGAGGCCAAACAGGCCATACTTCACCGCACGTTGTATCGTGGGTGAGGCTTCAACTTATCGGTAACATACTAAATGGACGAAGGGTACGGAGGTAAGGGGCTAAGGGGCTTCTACATTCACCTGCGCCGTATTTATACGCACGGTGAACAAATAGTGCCACTCTCATTTCTGTCGCCGTATCCCTGGGCAGGGCCGGGGCAAGTACAGACATGTCGTGTCGGTGACTTTGAACTTGGCTACGGGGGCCGGTCCCTGGCGCCGGTGGACCACTGTCCAATAGGAGAATGAACTATTATGGGCTGGACTAAAGGGATATTCCGTGTATATGTACAAGGAATATACAAGGGATATCAAACGATATACAAATACTATGCAATATATATCAATAAATAAATATATATATTCGGTTTAATCTGATCCTTTGTAACAATTATTATGTTTATAGGTCATTCTTGTTATATAATTTCTAGGGATGTTCGATATTGGCTTTTTTTTACCGATATCCGATATACCGATATTGTCCAACTCTTTAATTTCCAATACCGATATCAACCGATACCGATATATGCAGGGTTTCCCCCCCCCCCCCCCCCCCCCCCCCCCCAAAAGGAATAATTTCAGGTAGTTAACATTAGGCTACATATCTCTTGTCGTGGAATTAACACAACATTATGCATAACATTATCCAATCACATGCATGGTACATAAAACACCAACCCCTTTACTCCTCACTTCTCTGGAATTGCTTAAAAGGGCTGTGCGGAGTACGATTTCAACTAAATATTTGTTAACATTTCTGTATGCTGACCATTTCTCCTAACCTCAACAATTTCAGAACCACAGATGTCCTACCTGTTGACCTTGATTTTAGCAATTCTTCAGAGAAGGGCATGTGTTAAGTTTTAAGGAGAGAAATAAACACATTTACACATGCCCATTTAAACCAAATAACACGTTTTTTTTCTCTTTACTTCTTGTGTTTTAGGAGCAGTATTACAATCCAGTAGATGGGAGTGGGTTTCTGGCATGGAGGGTGAAATCACTTCAAAAGATAGCATCAGAGGGACAAAAGAAGAGCCGTAATGTTCAGCCACTGATCGGTATGTAATTTTGATTGTCCCAGTCCACTGTTTATCTAGCAACTGTGAAGATGGATCATTATAGTAAATGCATATCACTGGAAAGTATTGCAGCAGTATGTGTGGTTTCTACACTGTTACAGGTGGTCCAAGTTCTGGCGACAGAGCCCCCTTCTCTGAGGAAAACCAGCTAACCACAGACACCCAGTTTCGTGAGGCCAGTGCACTGATGAAGCATACAACTGATGAAGCAATCATCAAGGAGAAGATGAAACAGACCTTCACCCATCGCCAAGAAATGATGCATGACCCAATCAAGTCCTCTGAAATATTCACCACCTTTCCACGATTCCTAGACATCACAGGAATGGTATGTGGCTTGCATTAAAGTCTAACTGAAATAAAAAATGACCTTTTTAAACAATTTAGATCACATCCCTGGTCATAGGGTGAACCTATTTAATAGGGCTGTCCCTGACTAAGGATTTGGATGGTCGACTAGGATTGTTAAAAAAAAAAAAAAGTATATATATATATATATTTTTTTATCATTCCATTTGGGCTGTGGGGGGTGCTTAATGTCTGAAGGAGTCAACTGAAGGCTTCTTGTCCTCTGCAAAAGCATACAATTGGTCCACTGATGAAATCCTCTTTCAGTGCCTCTGTGCCTGTTTTCGTAGGCAGTTAGCCTCTGGTATGCCTGCCATTAGCGTTAGCCACGCTTCTATGCCTCTTTTCTTTTGAAAAAAATTATAATATATATATATATATATATATATATATATATTTTTTTTTAATATTATATTCGACTAAGAGGTTGGCCAGTCGACTACGGCCCCTTTCGACCGATTAGTCGACTAATCGATTAATAGGGGTCAGCCCTACTATTTAACAATGTATGACAAAAAAATTTCAACCATGTTTTATTCCATCTTGTCTGCACATTGAGCAGGATTTCAGTCTGATGTTTGGTGATGACATCTCTGCAAAGTTCCTGGAGAAGTGGCCTACTTTCTGCAGGCAGAAAGTCCTTGAACAAAGCTGTGGCCTCACCCAGACCGGCGACCTTCAAGACCTGCTTCAGAATGCTGAATCCACAACAGACACAATAGAACTGAACAATGGTATGCTTGAATTAAAGGAATATAATAATGGAAGGGTGAATTGTTTTTTAAACAAATGGAAACACAGCTTTTAGTCAAATGTATTTCTGATTTTTTTTTATTTAATTTTTTGTATTTTTAGCATGGGACAGTGAGATGTCCTCCCTCTTGCTCCTTGTCCACCTCCTGCCACCATCACCTCAGGGACGCAACAAGAGACCGGGAAAGCTCTCAGCCAGAGAAGCCATTGACTCCCTTGTGAAGTTCATAAAGGTAAGGTTACAGTTGCCTATATTATCGGCCGATATTGGCATTCAAATGTGATATAGGAAAATATCGGTAAAAAATAAATTTATTATTCTTTTTACATTTCTATAACCAACCTTTATTTACCCAGGCAAGTAAGAACAAATTCTGATTTTATTTATTGTCAAAAGTATGCATAATGTTGTTAATTCCACAACAAGACATATGTAATGTTAATTACCTGAAATTATTCAGTTTTTTGGGGGGGGAAACCCTGCATATATCGGTATCGGTTGATATCGGTATTGGAAATTAAGAGTTGGACAATATCGGTATATCGGTAAAAAAGCCAATATCGAGCATCCCTAGTTACAGTTAAATTAAAGTATAAGAAGGATCACTGTTCTGTCTAGGGGTGCATGATATTGATTTGTTGACCCCGATATCGATACCAATAACTTTCTGCTCCTCAAGGTCGATACCGATAACCGATATATATATTTATTGTATTATAATTATTTATTTTTTTATGTATATTCCTGTAGTTTTGACCTAACCAGATTTATCATGACATGAGCGTTACTATATGAACAAAACAAAGCCAAGAGAACAGTTTTGACTCTTCAAATAAAGTGACTATTTATTTTTCCAAATAAATATAATTTGAGTCGATCACAAAATTCACAATCCGTCAATGTCATTAACAATGTGTTTCCCTGAACAACTAAAAACCAACAGGTATTGTGCTTTGTCAGTAGGGATGCTGTTCACATTTGAACCGATACGGTACCGGTACCTGTGAATCGATACCGGTACCCAACGGTACCTTTTTCGGTACTTTAGTCTCTAAAAATGTAATCTACCTACCTCAGTTGTGAGAAGAAAAAAATCCAAACTTCAAATAACCACATTTTCGACCGTTTTTTGGCTTGCCATTGCCCCGACTGCTTTGTTGTTGAATCAAGTCAAATCCTAAATAAGCATATATTGTGCGTGTGAACGTTGACATGAAAAGAAAAAAGTAAAAAATATATATATATTTTTTTTATTATCAGAGCTATCAATACTTTTATCGGGATGACATCATAATTGCTGATATCGGCCTGATAATTATCGTGCATCCCTAGTTCTGTCCCTGATATTGACCTGCATGATTGAAATCATGCAAAGACCACGGTTTGCAAACCGTGACTAATTTTAATAGCAAGACTAATGAAGTTATCTTGTCACAGACTGGGACCAGTATCCAGGGGCATTTGGACAGCATCACGGAGAGCCTTCAACCCTATCTGCTTGCTGTGGGGACCCAGAGGAGTGTGATTCACAAGTACTTCATAGTGATTGACAAACATGCAATCCCTTGTAAGTCACCAGACTCTCTTGCCTCTTTTGATGAGCTTTTCAAAGCTCATTTTGTCTTTGGTACCTCATACAACCGGGATCTGGCCAATATGTACAACTTCTTGCAAACCGCCATTTACAAGATCGATGCTGCTACCACTAATGTCAACCCCAGGGTTAAAGAGATGAGGGCTCGGATGCTGCACTGATTTCTTTTTTATACTGAGAGGATATTTTATCTCGGGCCTCTGATGCTGCACAGACTTTTGATACTGAGAAGATATTTTATCTTGAGGCCTCTGATGCTGCACAGACTTTTGATACTGAGAAGATATTTTATCTTGAGGCCTCTGATGCTGCACAGACTTTTGATACTGAGAAGATATTTTATCTTGAGGCCTCTGATGCTCCAGTGTTTTTTGATAAGATGTTGTGTTTCATTTGCAAAAACTCTCAGGCAAATGCCAATTCACTGATGAGGCACTTGAGGATGATCCACGGACTTTGTTCAGGAAGGACACTTCGTCTTAAATGTGGTCAGCCTGGTTGTTTACATGTCTTTTGCACTTTTTCTGGGTTTCGAAAGCATCTTAAAGCACGTCATCAACCATGTGATGATCCTGGTGAAGGCCGCTCTACAGCTGAACATTTAGCTGAAAGTTATGTTGATGACTTTCCATCAGGCAGTGCCCCTTCTGACCCAGTCCTTCCAGTCCTTCTTAATAATAGTCTTGTAGACAGCTGTGCTGCAACAGTAGCTGAACTTAAAGTGGCAGGTGTAGGTGAAACAATAATCAACTCTTTGGTAACTTCAATGGAAGTGATTGTTGATGATATCCATAATCAAGCAAAACAATATGTGAAGCAGTGTCTATCTTTACAGGAACCTATCAAAAGTGAGGTTGAGTGTAAAATTGATCAGTGTTTTGAAGAAATTGAAAATCCCTTTTGTATCTTAAATTCTGAAACTAAGAGAAGGCAATATTTTACAGAGAAGTGGGGAAGGGTAGACCCAGTTGAATATGTCCTTGGTACAAGATTTGATACCCTGCGCAATCGGACTACTGGAACTTATGATCAGGCTGTTGTTACTGATAAATGTGTTTATATCCCAATTTTGAAAACATTAGACTTTATTTACAAACACCCTAATATAGAAGAGATGATGCAGAGTGATTCCAGTTTAAGAGAAGATCTTCTTAATGACTTGTGTGATGGAGAGTTTTTCAAGAGTCATCCTCTATTTTCAAAACAGAAGCATGCAATTCAGGTGCAGCTTTTCTATGATGATTTTGAATGCGCGAATCCGTTGGGGAGTAAAAAGGGAATACATAAATTAAGAGCAATCTATTTCACCTTGCGTAATTTTTCTCCAAAGTACAACTCAATTCTGCTTAATATTCATTTGGTCGCTTTATTCCATGCCCAAGACATTAAAACACATGGCTTTTCTAAAATACTTGCTCCACTTGTGGAAGATATTAAAATACTGGAGAAGGATGGAATTAAGGTCCCATTGTATGATCAGCCAGTGTATGGAACTATTGTCCAAGTTACAGGTGACAACCTTGGTATTCACGGTTTGTTTGGTTTCGTAGAATCATTCAGTGCCAGATATTGTTGCCGCTTTTGTCTTGCTGAGAAAGAGGACTTTCAGACAGAATTCAAAGATTCACCCAAGATAGTTATGCGAACTCGAGCACTTCATGCAGAACACTGCCACACAATGGAGACTACTATTGGTCTTCCCTATGTGATGGGAGTTAAACGTTCTTGCATTCTAAATTCCTTGCAGTACTTCAATACATGTGACAATTTCTCTGTCGATATTATGCATGATATCTTGGAGGGCGTGGCACAATATGAAATGAAACTGCTAATACTACACTTGATTAAAAACTACACAACATCAAAGGAAATAGACTTGAGAATTAAGAGCTTTAACTATGGTTACCTGGAACAAAACAACAAGCCACCTGCATTGAAGTTAGTAGAGACCTCAAATGACTTGGGGTTAAATGCAATCCAATCTTGGTGTTTACTTCGCAATCTACCACTTATCTTTGGAGACTTGGTTTGTCCAAATGATCAACACTGGTATTTGCTTCTGCTGTTGCTTCAAATAGCAGATATTGTATTTTCTCCCAGGTTATCAACTGGCATTACTATTTATTTAAAACACTTGATTGCAGAGCACCACTGGTTATTCAAGCATTTGTTTCCCAACAGGAGGCTACTACCAAAGCATCATTTTATGGTGCACTATCCTACATGTATTCGTAAAATTGGACCACTTTTGCATGTCTGGTGCATGCGCTATGAAGCGAAGCATAATTTCTTTAAAAAACAACTAAAAAGCTTCAAAAATATAACTAAAACGTTGGCAAAGAAACACCAAAGTCAAGTAGCATACAATTGGCAGACATTTGATCCCAACAGACTGGTGCTTGGTCCAAGTAAAATGGTAGCATTAAATGTGATGGACAGAGGCTGTGAGATAGCGGAGACTCTTCAGGTACCAAGTGACACCAAGGTGTTAAATGTTAGATGGGCCAAACACCATGGAAATATGTATCGTCCAGGTTTAGTTGTTTGTCTTAAAGTTCTTAGTGAGGTTCCAGTTTTTCACAAAATCCACCGTGTTGTTCTTAAAGATGAGAGGTTACTGTTGTTTACATTTGCACTACAAACCGTGTCTCTGGATGACCATTTTTATGCATTTAAAGTTGTGTGTACTACAGATGGACCTCATGTAGTTGATGTCAAAGAGCTTTTGTTTTACAAAGCATTCGATATACAGATGTCATACAGTGATGACGATTCAAGCTCATTTATTGTTCCATACTGTTTCCTGTGATTTAAAAAAGGAAAAGAGAAAATCACTAAGCTCTTGAACTATTGCACTGGGGATGAACACTATTAGTTTTCTTTTATTTCTTTGGGGTGAACAGATGCTGCTGTCACTTTATATAGAGGCCAAAATGTAATTGATCGATTACTCTCCCCATGAAGCCTTAATTGAAGTCATGGTGATTTCTTTTTGTTGCATTCCTGAGCCAATAATTTGATGACTGGCTTGAATTATTGGCTCAGGAATGCGACAAACAAACAAATCTCCATGAATTCAAGGATTCATGGGGTGTGTAATTGGTAGATTTCTTTTTTTGGGTGAGCTATCCCTTTTTAAAAGGGTGTACAGATGCTGCTGTCACTTTACAGAGGCCAAAATGTAATTGATCGATTACTCTCCCCATGAAGCCTTAATTGAAGTCATGGTGATTTCTTTTTGTTGCATTCCTGAGCCAATAATTTGATGACTGGCTTGAATTATTGGCTCAGGAATGCGACAAACAAACAAATCTCCATGAATTCAAGGATTCATGGGGTGTGTAATTGGTAGATTTCTTTTTTTGGGTGAGCTATCCCTTTTTAAAAGGGTGTACAGATGCTGCTGTCACTTTACAGAGGCCAAAATGTAATTGATCGATTACTCTCCCCATGAAGCCTTAATTGAAGTCATGGTGATTTCTTTTTGTTGCATTCCTGAGCCAATAATTTGATGACTGGCTTGAATTATTGGCTCAGGAATGCGACAAACAAACAAATCTCCATGAATTCAAGGATTCATGGGGTGTGTAATTGGTAGATTTCTTTTTTTGGGTGAGCTATCCCTTTTTAAAAGGGTGTACAGATGCTGCTGTCACTTTACAGAGGCCAAAATGTAATTGATCGATTACTCTCCCCATGAAGCCTTAATTGAAGTCATGGTGATTTCTTTTTGTTGCATTCCTGAGCCAATAATTTGATGACTGGCTTGAATTATTGGCTCAGGAATGCGACAAACAAACAAATCTCCATGAATTCAAGGATTCATGGGGTGTGTAATTGGTAGATTTCTTTTTTTGGGTGAGCTATCCCTTTTTAAAAGGGTGCAGATGCTGCTGTCACTTTACAGAGGCCAAAATGTAATTGTCTTTTATTTATGACCTTTTTTCTATCGATTACTCTCCCCATGAAGCCTTGAAGTCATGGTGATTTTTGTATATAATGGAGTTGTTTGCAGAGGGGCTCACTGAATCTAACAATCACGTAGACATATACCAAGTGTGATTAGCAAGAGAGGAATGTTTGTGACAAGTGTAATGTAAAAAGATTAGGAAGGATCCACACCAAGCAAGTTCTTCCTCAGACGTGTTTTTTTTTTTTTTTTACTATGTTACATTACATTGGGCGTATAGAAACAAAGATCATTTCAAAGTACAAACATATACAGTACCTGTGTGACATTTTGGATGAGGCTAGGCTCCATGTTAATAAGCAACTTGGGGTGAACAAATCTCCAACACACCCATGTCTGGTTTCTTTAACTGAAACGCCTCCTTGTCGACTTCAGTGTTTTAAGTCATCATAGACCTTTAAGTCCAAGGTACTAGGAATTTCAAATTTCTTGGCAACTGAAAACAAAGATTGCACAAGCTTATTGATGAATCTTATTTTATTAATGACCTTTTTTTTTCTATCGATCGCCCCTTGAAGTCATGATTCTCACACGCTGTTGTAAAACTGTTTGCATCCCAAAGGATATGCCTGCATGTTGCAAATAAAAGTGCATTGTTAAATACTGATTTCTGCTTTGCCCCCGTTTATTTTAAATGTATTATTCCAGAGTAAATTATTATTTAATTCTATATTGAGTGAAATATGATATTCTATATTGAGTGAAATCTATTCTATATTGAGTGAACTACAACTCCATATTGAGGGAATTACAACTCTATATTGATTAAAATACCACTCTATATTGAGTGAAATATGATATTCTATATCGAGTGAAATCTATTCTATATTGAGTGAACTACAACTCCATATTGAGGGAATTACAACTCTATATTGATTAAAATACCACTCTATATTGAGTGAAATATAACTTTAAGTATATCTATATTGAGTGAAATATAACTTAAAATATCTCTATATTGAGTGAAATATAACTCTATTGAGTGAAAATATAACTCTATATTGATTAAAATACCACTCTATATTGAGTGAAATATAACTTAAAATATCTCTATATTGAGTGAAAAATAACTATAGATTAAAAAAACACTCCATATTGAGGGAATTATAACTCTATATTGAGGCAATTACTGATGGGATCACAACTCTACGGAGTAAATACAACTCTGTGTTGAGTGAAATGATGTTAGAGTTGTTTTTACTTTATGCTAAATGGAGTAAATTGGTATTTTGTAGAGTTAAATGTTAACACTAAATGGAGTAGAAATAACTCTGAAGATTTAACTCTGTGACAAGAGTCATTTTCACTCTATTTGGAGTCGGAGCCAATACTGTCTTTTTGGGAGTAAAATTTTACTCAATTTGAGTAAATTTGACTCTGCGAATTTTCCTGTGTACGGTCTTGTGCAGTGCTATTCCCAAACCAGGAGGTGATGTTGCCGGTCAGGATGCTCTCTATTGTACATGAGTAGAAGTTCCTAAGGATCTTCTGACTGACTTGGAACTTCCTTAGGCGCCTGAGGAAGTAGAGGCGTTGTCGTGCCTTCTTCACAACACTGTCAATGTGTGTGGTCCATGTCAAGTCCTCGGATATGTGGGCTCCGAGGTACTTGAAACTGTTCACTCTCTCAACCGGTGCCCCGTCGATGCTGAGGGGGCTGTAGTCCTTGACCCCCGACCTCCTGAAGTCCACAATCATCTCTTTTGTTTTGCTGACGTTCAGGGAGAGGCAGTTCTCCTGACACCACTGTGACAGGTTCTCTACCTCTTCCAGGTAGGCCCTTTCGTCGTTGGCAGAGATCAGGCCCACCACTACTGTGTCATCAGCAAATTTGATGATGGTGTTGTTGTTCCGCTGTGCTACGCAGTCATGTGTGTACAGGGAGTAGAGGAGGGGGCTCAGAACACAGCCCTGGGGGGCCCCTATGTTGAGCGTGATGGATGAGGAGGTGCAGTTGCCGGCTCTTACCACCTGGGGTCTGCCCGTCAGGAAGTCCAAGACCCACTGGCAGAGGTCATAGTTCAAGCCCAGGTCCCTGAGCTTGGCTATGAGTTTGGAGGGGACTATGGTATTGAATGCTGAGCTGTAGTCGATGAACAGCATTCTCACATAGTTCCCCTGCCTCTTGTCCAGGTGTGATGCTGCTGTGTGCAGCACATGGGCTATGGCGTCCTCCGTGGACCTGTTGGGGCGATATGCAAATTGCAGAGGGTCCAGGTTGATGGGGAGGGAGGAACAGATGTAGCCCTTCACTAGCTTCTCAAAGCACTTCATGGCTATGGAGGTGAGGGCTACACGATTTTATAACGATTAAAACCCGACTATACTCGTGATTGGCGCTCAATCGTCGGCGAGTTAACCCGACTATCATCGTGACTGGCGTCCAATGAGTTAAACAATGATTGGTGTAAACCGTGTCGGTGCCCGCGGCTTTACATATTCGGGGTAACATCATACATGTACATAGATCAAAATGTACAATGATACGTTCGTTTTCATCAATGTCAGCATGTCTTTTTTCCTTCTCCGGCTTCTCCTGTTGTATACGTTTCCAGACTTATATTATTCAATGAGACTGCCAGCCAGCTTTTGCGCGACGGACACCGACACAGAGAGCACTCCGCACCCCCCGCGATTTATATTTTGTTTTACAATGGGTCATGACAAACCAATTACATAATCCAACATTGTGTAAACAACTAACATATTCCAGGTGAGTATCTTTTTTTAATTAGTCGTTATGATGCAATCAATACATCCATTCATAAAGATTATTGTCCGCCATCTGCGTGCATCAATGTGCAATCGATAGGAAATAAACTGGACAACATCAGAGCACGGATCCAATTCCAGAGGGACATTCGGGATTGTAACGTCCTCTGTTTCACAGAAACTTGGCTGGGTCCAGATGTCCCGAATCACGCAATAGAACCGGCAGACCACTTCTTCGTTCTCCGCAAGGACCGGACGGCAGAAGAGTCACTAAAGAAGAAAGGAGGCGGCATTGCCTTCATGATAAACAAGGAGTGGTGCGATTTAGGCAACACAAAGGAACTGTCTAACCACTGCTCCCCAGACCTGGAGTTTATCACGATAAAATGTCGACCCTTCTTCCTCCCAAGAGAGTTAACGTCATCGGAGTGTACATTCCACCACACGCGAACACTGGGGTCGCACTTTCAAAACTTCACGACGAGGTAAACAAACTCCAGACAGCTAATGTTGACGCTGCCATTTTGGTTCTGGGTGATTTCAACAGCGCGCGTCTTAAAAAGGTGTTGCCGAATTTCTATCAGCATGTGACCTGTCCCACCAGAGGCGAGAACATATTAGACCATGTATACTCGCAATTTAAGAATGGGTACAAGTCACAGGCTCTTAGTCCATTCGGTAAAAGCGATCACGCCGCCATCTTTCTTTTGCCAAAGTACAAACAAAGTCTCAAGCGAACGCCGGTTGTAACTGAGGGGTACAATTCCCTGACTGTATTGATAAGTATGGTATCATTAAACCACTACCGCTTTATGTACTTTAATTACTGGCCATACAGTACATGATATATAAATATAATGAACACTTCCCACAATGAACCGGTT
This sequence comes from Notolepis coatsorum, assembly GCF_963971535.1. Lineage (NCBI taxonomy): Eukaryota > Metazoa > Chordata > Actinopteri > Aulopiformes > Paralepididae > Notolepis > Notolepis coatsorum. The sequence continues at coordinate 58,749,314 of NC_140178.1, read as the reverse complement.
CCACACAAAGTGATAATTAAGTATTTATCGCAGCAAAAGGTACATAATATACTTCTCTTATTATACTTTGGATGCGCTTATAAGGCAAAGGAATGTGCGTAGGCAAATCAATAATGAATGTCCATTCTCTGGTTACGCAGGAGGTAATTATACAACCTGAATCTTAGGGAATTATATCTATGGTACACTAGTAATATATAGCGGGAGATACTGGAAGGGTCCCCCCGGTTGTAAGCCAGCAGGGGTAGAGGATCTGTCGGTAGTAGAGAGTCTGGTCAACGATGACTAAGGAGACTCCAAGTACAGGAGACGGTGCAATAGCCTCTTGATCCACAGACGAATACAGCTGTTCTCCGTAGACTGTAGCTCCACAGTGAAGAAAGCTAGCCGGCCTCAGGCTCTCTGAGGCGCCGACTCGACTGGTCTCCTCACAGGGTAAATCCAACACGTGTAGGCGTCGGCGATTCTCCGCTCCATAAATCACAGGACCAAAACAAATATAATCCAGCCGCAAAGGGCTATGTAGTCGTCGGGTAGATTAATCCAGTGTACATGTCCACACGGTTCTCGTCTAGGTCTCCTCGGGTGAAAGCGCCATGAAAGCAGCCCAGCCTGGATAAGCACTCTAGCTGATACGAGGAAGCGTTGGTGATGCTGGTCACTGTAGAACTTTAGCCGCACGATACACTATACACAAATAGACTATTACTGACTTAATAGAAATATGTCGCACTCGACGGTATAGCGCCAAACTCTGACACTTCAGTTATTAATTCGCACGCGGTCTCAATGCTCTCTTTGGAGCCAAACAGGCCATACTTCACCGCACGGAGTATCGTGGGTGAGGCTTCAACTTATTGGGTAACTCTTGACTTCTGACTAAGTGCTTCTGTATTCACCTGCGCCGTATTTATACGTTAGGTGAATAAACTAGTGCCAACCTCATTTCTGTCGCGTATCCCTGGGCAAGGCCGGGCATGTTCAGACATGTCTTGACGGTGACTTTGAACCTGACTCTGGAGGCACGGCTCTGGCGCCTGTGGACCGCTGTCCAATAGGAGAATGAAATATTATGGTCTGGGCTAAAGGGATATTCCGTGTATATGTACAAGGAATATACAAGGGATATCAAACGATATACAAATACTATGCAATATATATCAATCAATAAATATATATATTCGGTTTAATCTGATCCTTTGTAACACCGGTGGTCTCGCGAGAGGTTAAGCGTTGGGCCGTGACGTCAGAGGAGTCACTCCAAGCTGCACTTGGATGCACAGACTGGAGTGTATTCCGTGATAACACAGCCAATATTAACGAATACACCGAAACGGTGATTGACTATGTCTGTACTCTGGTAGAAGAAACAATCCCCTCCACCAAAATTAAAATCTACCCAAATCAAAAGCCCTGGGTAGACAAATCCGTCCGTGAGGCTCTGAAAGTGCGCACATCAGCATACAACACCGGGCTGGTGACAGGCAACATGGAAGAACACAAGATGGCAAGATACAACGTCAGGAGAGCAGTAATAGAGGCAAAACGGCGTTACAGGGATAAAGTTGAACTTCAGTTTGAACAGGCTGACTCTAGAGGCATGTGGCAGGGCCTCAGAACAATGACAGACTACAAAGGCACCCCCCTCAAACTGAACAGTGACATCTCCTTAGCAAATGATCTGATGAAAAGTGAATATCAGGAAGGCAGCAGGACCGGACGGCATCCCCGGCCGCGTCCTAAAAGTCTGTGCCGACCAACTGGCCCCGGTATTCACTGACATCTTCAACCTGTCCTTGGAACAGGCTGTCATCCCCACCTGTCTGAAGAAGTCCACCATCATCCCTGTACCCAAAAAATCTACGCCCGCTTGCCTCAACGACTACCGCCCTGTAGCCCTCACCTCCATAGCCATGAAGTGCTTTGAGAAGCTAGTGAAGGGCTACATCTGTTCCTCCCTCCCCATCAACCTGGACCCTCTGCAATTTGCATATCGCCCCAACAGGTCCACGGAGGACGCCATAGCCCATGTGCTGCACACAGCAGCATCACACCTGGACAAGAGGCAGGGGAACTATGTGAGAATGCTGTTCATCGACTACAGCTCAGCATTCAATACCATAGTCCCCTCCAAACTCATAGCCAAGCTCAGGGACCTGGGCTTGAACTATGACCTCTGCCAGTGGGTCTTGGACTTCCTGACGGGCAGACCCCAGGTGGTAAGAGCCGGCAACTGCACCTCCTCATCCATCACGCTCAACATAGGGGCCCCCCAGGGCTGTGTTCTGAGCCCCCTCCTCTACTCCCTGTACACACATGACTGCGTAGCACAGCGGAACAACAACACCATCATCAAATTTGCTGATGACACAGTAGTGGTGGGCCTGATCTCTGCCAACGACGAAAGGGCCTACCTGGAAGAGGTAGAGAACCTGTCACAGTGGTGTCAGGAGAACTGCCTCTCCCTGAACGTCAGCAAAACAAAAGAGATGATTGTGGACTTCAGGAGGTCGGGGGTCAAGGACTACAGCCCCCTCAGCATCGACGGGGCACCGGTTGAGAGAGTGAACAGTTTCAAGTACCTCGGAGCCCACATATCCGAGGACTTGACATGGACCACACACATTGACAGTGTTGTGAAGAAGGCACGACAACGCCTCTACTTCCTCAGGCGCCTAAGGAAGTTCCAAGTCAGTCAGAAGATCCTTAGGAACTTCTACTCATGTACAATAGAGAGCATCCTGACCGGCAACATCACCTCCTGGTTTGGGAATAGCACTGCACAAGACCGTAGCAGACTACAAAGAGTGACACGTTCAGCCGAACGCACAATTGGAGGGGGGCTTCCCACCCTCCAGAACATTTACAACAAGCGGTGCAAGGGGAAGGCTAAGAGAATTATTAAGGACTCAAGCCACCCGAACAACTGCCTCTTTGAACTGCTGCGGTCAGGCAAGCGATACCGGAGTCTTAAGGCGAGCACAGAAAGACTCAGAAGAAGCTTCTATCCCCAGGCCATCAGGCTGCTAAACGAACAATAAACACTATGCAACAACCATCAAATGCACACAGCACACACACCCACAGGCACACACTCACTCAAACAAACAACACACTGCAGCACCCACTCTCCACACTTTAGATCACACAAACACACTTTACACTTTATATTTATTGATAAAGGATTTGCACTACAACTCGTACACCTACTGTGAATTGTACCTAAATTGCACCTCGTCCCATTTCTGCCTTGCACTATATAGTATTGTATATTAGTACACTGCACAGTATTGTATATTGTATATTGTATGGTAACTACGTCTATTCTGCATCGAACATTGTACATATGTCTAAACTGAACACTGTGACCTCATTTTTTTACTTCTAATTTTACTATGTTATTTTATTTCATACTTATCTTGTCTTGCACAGTCTCTGGAGCGTAACAGTAAGAAGCATTTTGTATAAAAGTATTCTGTACTTCTGTATGACAAATATTAAAGAAACTTGAACTTGAGAAACTTGAACTTATTTCTTTTATTAGCAATATCCATTCATTTTCATCCATCCAACCTGATGTTATCGTTGGGAATGGGTCTGAGCTCGCAAAAGGGCAAATACCGCCGCCTATCGTCTCCCGGATGGTATTGCACATCATTGGATTGGATTGGCTGGGACTGTGCATCAAAAAAAATAAAAATTCGGTCCAGGTTTTCCTTCTCGGGCATGCAGTATCGTTATACCACATTGACTGAGGACACTCTGACCAGTGTGGATTATGTGTTTTGGATATATAACGTTGGATCAATAAACGCGATCAATATTTGGAATGGCGATCAGGAATTGGATTAATCTTTTTGCAGGACATCAGATGTGAGGTAAGGACTCTATGTTACCAATCTTGAGTTAATCAGATGTTTCTTTCACAGCGATCACAAAGTGTCTGTGTGTGTGTGTGTGCCGTTAGCACCGACCAATGCACGGATAAGCGATTTTTCAGCCCGCTTCTGTATCGTGCATGAGGACACGTATACTATCGATAACCTAGCGTTTATTTGAAAACGATTCATAAATCAGCCGAAAAATGACAACGTGTTTTGTGTATTCCACTAAAGGGCTATTATCGCATCTTTCTCTGGAATTACTAGAAATCAGTGAAATCACCAAAACTATACTCATATTCAAAACGGTATAAAAAACAATCCGTTTTGTACATGTTGACTGCAAGCAACTCATTGATAAGCGACGGGTGTATTAGACCCATAGCCATAATTTAAGATATATTTTAAGCACTCGCAAATCTCCCACTCCTCACATTGATTAAATCGGTGGCGCTCTCTTAAGTGGTGGCGTCCAATGAGTTAAGAAGCACAGTGAAGTTACCGGTTGATTGATTGATTGATTGATTGGTTGAACATTTTATTAACAGATTGCAGAATGGGTACAATACAGTACAGCTCAATACACACAATTGTTAACACTTTGGCTGCCATGGGTTAAATTCATTATCAACCGTAGGTTGCCGGCTCTATTTGTATATAGAGAAAGTCCCCTTCTTTGCAGGGCTATAACTTTTTAAATTCTATTGCTACATTGCCATTATTAGGGCCCATTCAAGTCCTATATGTATTATTCATTGTGTAGCAACGTTAAACTTTTTCATTCACATATTCATAGTAAAGTATGGTCTAATGTATAAGTATGTTTTCATCTCTTTCTGCAGCTTTCTCCAGAACGTGATCTATAGCCCCAAATACATTATATTGATGATGCAATACAGTTTTATGGCAATCAGCGCGATATAAAAAATTCCAACTAGACGTACTTCTAGAAGTTACTACACGTCATCTGATGTTGACCGGATGGGCTAGGGGGCGTTTATAATTCCGTGGGCAGCGTTATACCAATCATCTAATGTGGGTCAAATGTTGATAATAGCAGTTAGTATCGAAGACGGTAACTTTACACGCTAAAACTCACCCCAGTCTCCGCGTGCCGTTGGGCGATCATCGTAGAGTAGAAATTTTACCATTATGGGATGTCGATTTACCCGGTCCATCTCCAGCTTGTATAATGGTATATACGTCCAAATCATGTTGTTTATCGAGTTATTGGCAATCGATCGCTATGTAGTGTGTCGAGATCGAGTCCCGGAACCTATAGCTAGTGCCCGGAAGTAATACGGCCGACCAGCACAATCTCCATAGCACTTCCTGTTAAGCGATTGCGCCGATCGGCCACCAGATGGCGCTCCTGAACCGCCAGAGAGCTCAGTGGGTCCTCCTGGTGGATCTCAGGCCAGCGGAGGGGAAATATGAATCCGATCCCAGATTTTTGAAATATTGATATTAAAGACGCTGTAAAGCGTCTTCGGCAACTTGAGCATGGCCGGGAATGACGTGTTTAGGCGTTTTCCGGCAGCCAAAGTGTTAAGGGGATGCAGACCAGAGAAAGACTTTCGTCTTGTTTACATCAGGGTCCCCCATTTTCAATGCATCATAACATATATGACATACATGACATACAGATACAGTACTGCTACATCTATACATTTATGACATACCAGATTTACAAATACAGTACTGTTTGTGATACAAGAAGAGTCTAAAAAAGAGAAGAGTATATACATTTGACGAAGAAACTGTACATTGGAGGAGGTTGGTAGGTAGGAGATTGGTAGGTGGGGTGGAGGGTATTTCGTATAACACACTCCACGTGACCCCAGAACCTCAATGTAAATAAACCATAAGCACCCTACAAAAACAGTACTGTATTTGTAAATCTGGCATGTCATAAATGTATAGATGTAGCAGTACTGTCTATCTGTATGTCATGTATGTCTGTAAACTTGTGCATAACGGAGTGTGGCTCTATAGCAGTCATTTTATATGAAGTTTGTAGTTAGATGGCATGCTTTGTAGCAACCTCCCTCTGCAAAAGGACACTGTCGCACGAAGCGATTTCACTGGATGTCCCGGACACAATGGAAGTATGGATATATTCGTAACGAATAATTAAAAGAGGATACAGTTAACTGGAATATGTTAGTTGTTTACACAATGTTGGATTATGTAATTGGTTTGTCATGACTCATTGTCAAAACAATAATACATCGCAGGATTTATATGAAGTTTGTTGTTAGATGGCATGCTTTGAAGCAAGCTCCCTCTGCTTCTAGACACGGAGGCAATTATTTTTTTTTTGGACCTACTTTTTCTGCGGATGGTTTTGTGAATAAATCTCCATTATGCTTCAATTACTGTGTTTATTCTATAGCAATAAGGTTGGGTGAATTTGGCCATTATATAAAAGACATTACATCACTTGAAGTCGTGTGTTATACGAATTAGATCATGCCTAGGGGGGTCTAACGACCCTCCGCTGCGCGTTGGGCCTAACAACCACCCCTAGGCATGATCTAATTCCTATAACACACTCCGTCGCGTGATGTAATGCTTAAATAGATATCATTACACTTCCAACAATGAATTTAAAAACATGTTGAAAACTTTCCGACTGTAACAAATTAAATATACAATGTGACCCTGTTGCTGACATTTTAAGTTAGAATAATACAAATAATATAAATATAATCAAATCTTTAACATTCAACTTCGTGTTTTCCTGAACAAACATGGCCCTGATGATCAAACATGTTTGATTACCGCACTTTGAAAAACTCTGTTTTTGTGAATACTGTCTGACTCTAGACTGTTCAGCATCAACCACAGACGTTAGCAACAGTCTCCAAGACGCAGCCTTGCAGCAACGTGGGCTTGTTTTGCAATGAAAACAGTGTTGGTTGTGTGTGAGTGTGTGTGTGTGTGTGTGTGTGTGTGTGTGTGTGTGTGTGTGTGTGTGTGTGTGTGTGTGTGTGTGTGTGTGTGTGTGTGTGTGTGTGTGTGTGTGTGTGTGTGCGTGTGTGTGTGTGTGTGCATGAGTGAAAGAATGATAATAATAATAATAATACCAATAATAATTTATGCAAACAAAAAGTTTCGATGACCTAAACTAACGTTAGCTGCTAATGTCAAACAAGCTGGTTCCCGAGAAGTTTATTTCTTCTACAGTGAGGGTGAGTGTGAGTGAGTCTCTCTCTCTCTCTCACTCTTTTTTTTGCATGATTAAAAACGATGTTTCGAAGATCCTTTCGAAAAACCCTGCCAAAGTTTTAATCCTAAAAACTCTTCGGGGACAGCTCTACTATAATTATGATATGAAATTTCCATACTGTTACATCTATAAAAGACAAATGCACACACTCTCTATCTATGTGTGTGGAGGTAGTACCTCTCTTGGCGATCATCTGAGGGCAGCCCAGGTTGAGGTCGATAGCATCACAGTAATCCTGAGCCAACAGGGCAGCCTGAACGAACACCTCTGGATTGTTGGCACAGAACTGACACACACAGACAGACACAGACACACACACACAGAAACAGGAGTTACACTCTGATCGTGATGAATGTGGATATTCTGTTAACACATTCAGCGCCAGGGATTAGTCTGGTCCTTGTGGCTAACGTGCCACGTTTCCATAACATATTTTCACTGTGCGTCACTATGTTTGGAGAGCTATATATATATCTATATTCTATATTATAGCTATGGAGACAATACTATAGTCATTTGACAGTAACTTTCTTCTGTCGAACATGCAAAAAAGAGATAATTTTTTCATGCATACGTTCGTGCGTTATCCCGTGGTGAATATAAGTATAGTTTAGGAGTGATCCGGGATCATTCCTGGAAAGCGAGTTATAGGGCGCTACGTGTATTCTACTATAAGCGTTGGCATTTCTTGCCTGGACACGCTACTATTTCCAAATCAAATGTATATAATAGGTATTATGTTTCATCATGAATGCATGAAAAGGGGGGGGGGGGGGGGGGGGGGGGGTCGTTTTTTTATGCTTTGATGGCCAGTAACGGCATTCGTGTTGAACACAACAGACGCTGATCAGCTGGATCGATATGAAAACATTGTTGGATCAAGCTGAAATTGATGTCAGATAGTCCTTACCTTTGGTCTGGGGTAAAAAGGGCTTTTAATTAAATATGCTGCTCCTTCATCCTGGAACAAGATACAGGAGGACCTAAAATTACCAGGACAGGTCACCCTCCGAGAATTTAAAGCCATTTTAAAATCCTACGAATTCAGTTCCCTCGGACAGTGCAACTGTGTTTGATAACTTGCCTGTTTGATAACTTGCCTGAAATTGTGAATTGTGAATGTTTTATCTATATTTTATTGTGTTCTTTTTTATGTTGAAACTTTCTGCTGCCTTGCTTGGCCAGATCGCTCTTGAAAAAGAGATTTTAATCTCAATGATGCTTATCTGGTTAAATAAAGGATTTGATTGATTGATTGATTGATTCCAAAAAGAATATTCCAATTGTCTGATCGCGATTTCCAGTATTGGTGTCCATCTGGTCCCGGACATAATTTGGCACAACTTATGGATCGAGTGTGTCAATTTGCCAATTTTTGTTTACCAATCCTATCGTTCTGTTGTGAGGAGGATAATCAGACATAAAACGTACCATAAAACTCCACCGCATGACATCACCCAGAGGAGCAGTGTTATGTGTGGGGTCTGTGTGTGCCTTGATCAGGCGTTCCTAGTGTGATGTGTTATGTCTAGCTGTAGTTCCCTGTACTGGTTTTGTAGTCCTTATCGTTTCCCCTTCCAGGTGTACCCATTGGTAATCAACCCAGGTGTGTCTCGTCTCGTCATTCCCTCATGTATAAGTGTTTTGCCTTCCCCTGTGTCGGATGCTGATCCTGTCTGTGCAGTTATGTGTCATTACTTTATATTCCCTTTTGTTCAAACCATGGTAATTATTAATTAAATATTCTTTGTTGGTTATTTTGGCTACCGTCTCCTTATTATGTTACATTGACCAGACATCGAGCCTTCTTACAGTCAATGGTAACGTAATATATGGGGGCTCGTGCCAAACTGATTTGAGCAGAAATTTGGTGTTTACCGCTGAGCATAATCCACACTTTGAAATATGGTTGACAGGGTCGTGTGTGTGGCCCATGTTTTATACCCTCTTGTTAAATAATTCTCCAATAGGGAGCGTTTTCATCCAGCTAGGGCAGCTGGACCATTTTCTATGGTTCCTTCCTTCGCCTGGTTGGCATACCGTCTATGCTGGTCGGGGTGTTAGGAAAACCCTGTCAGGCTCCTCCTAGGCCGGCGTATGTCAGCGTTAGTTATATAGGGGTTTTTATAGTGAGGGATGGAAACGTTTAAGGGATGGGCTTTAGATTTTTAGTAGTGCTGTCAATCGATTAAAATATTTAACTCGTTTAATCGCATGATTGTCCATAGTTAACTCGCGATTAATCGCAAATTAATCGCTTTTTTTTTTTATTAAATTTTTTTTCTACCTTAAACAGATCTTTTTCAAGTTCCAAGTTGTAATACTCTTATCACCATGCGAATCAACAAATGCTTGCTTTGTGCAGCCATTTAACACAAAAGGATGACCCTCATGCATTGCAAATTTGCATCAAATTCAAAGCAGAGTGATGCACAAAATAACTTAAAAGAAAATAATAATTTAAAACAATGAATAAAGTATGCATGAAATAATAGGGGAAAGAAAACGTTAGGAACTTGTTACATTCACCCACACAAGGGCTGAGTAATCACACCCCCCCCCCCCTCTCTCACACACACACACTCTCCCAGCTCTCTTTCACTCTTGCCCCTTCCTCATCTCTCTCACCCCCCTCTCTCTTTATATCTCACACACACACACTTCAGAAACAAACATAGTATCAATGAGAGCATCAATAATACACCTGAGTGAAGTCTAGTAAAAAAAAATTAAAAAATGTCTTTATTTAATCGTGAGTTAAAAAAAATAGTGCCGTTAATAGAATCGGGCGATAACGCGTTAATACCGCGTTAACTTTGACAGCCTTAATTTTTTGTTAAACACACGTCATTTGTTAATTGCTTGTGAATATTTTTAAGTGTGGATGCTTAACAGGGTAATACCTTTGCTATTTAGTGTATAGTTGTAGTGTTTAGCGATTGGGGTTGGGACGATCCTAAACACTGCAGTAGTGGAGCGATGGCCAGAGCAGCGTTTCCGTTAGCCGGTAATTACCGGTATTTGACCGGCAAAATCTGTTGAAGTCCGACATATTTAATCTCTCCGGTCTTAATGTCCGGTGAAAATAATTCCCTGAGTCTAAGCACAATTTGATTATTTGAATTGTATTAAAATAGGCTAAAATTAAATAGCCTATGCGATGAACGAAACAATCATTACATTTGTTTCATCGTTGCTTCTAATAATGACAACGACGTTGTCAGCGAGAGCTTAGTGCTGGGTGTGCGAACTTTTGTGAAGCTGCAGAGCCGGAGCAGCAGCAGCACAATGCAGTACTCCAGCAGTACTCCAATTCAGCCATTTTCAATTCAATGTTGGGTGGGGGGCGCTGCTGTGCGGTCCCCAGAAAAGAGCCAATAACAGCTGAATCTGCTGCTCTGCATCGACATACTCTCGCAAATAAGTCATTGGGAGGTGGAGAGAGAGAGAGTCGTCACGCAAACCCACGATAATGTTGCCGTCTCTCTCTGCCAAATTTCTCAGTTCTTCGCTTGATATAATTAATACAAATGTCCAATATAACGGAATTCGTTAGCTCATAAAAATGTGATTATAACAGACTGTTGTTTATTAATGTCGGGCGACTGCCCACAGACACCTATTTGATTTAAAGTCGGCAGCAGCACGAGTCTCGGGACTTATTTTATTTGGAATATAATGACTTTATACGCAAAAGTAGCCTAGTTTTAAGTAAAACTATTATAAATCTACATGCCTTGATGATGTCATTCTTTTGTTTTGTTGTCATTCTTTTGCCTATCAATTGTTTTTAAGCTCAATAAACTCTGACCGGAATTTCTCTCATTTGACCGGTAGATTGAAATCTACCGGACATTGAGGCCGGCAACAATTTTTTCTAACGGAAACCCTGGGCCAGAGTCATTGGGAACAGACTGTACAGACATTTAGGGTGAAGCCATAAATTTGTGTATATATTAGTTGTTTGTCATACTCGCTGTTCTGTTTCATGCTAGCTTCCGCTCAGCGTCATATTGCATATATCTCGCTTCAGCGTATATACACTGAATAATTTCAAAATGTACCTTTACAGTTTACATACCAACATCCGTCTGACCACACCCCCATCTGCTGCCTACATAAGCAGGGGTGGGGCCACACACTCATCTCCTTCTCAAATTTCATCCACAAGATAGTGCCTGTATACCAATCACTTGGCGAGGATAAGAAAGTATTAGCTGGAGAAAGGAAAACAGAAGAACAAGGAGATACGTTGACATTATATCTTTATTTTCTCTCTCACTATTTTCGAGAAAATACGGCGATATTGTCTTCGTCACTGGAGTGTCTGGAAGATGATGATCATTCTGACCTCCACCGGCTTTTTCGTATTAGGGGCTCGCGCCGCTGATATACTCCCCAACTGCAGTCCTCCTTGCTGCGGCTGGATGGGTATTGGCCCTCCGGTCATACAGCTGGACTGTGGGAGGCACCGGCTGTTGTGAGAGCTGGGTGCTTCCGTGTTGGGTAAGTACTGTTTTGCTTGCGAGCGCTAGTTGTCTGTTAACGCTTGGGGGTTAGCTGAAAATTTTACGAAAGCCGACCCCGGACTAGGGTCCTCTGTTCGGCTTCTTAAGCGGCGGACGGAGGATCTTGGTCTGACGCCCATGATGGTCAACCTAGTGGGCCGCGACCGAGACCTGGTTAAAACCCGGGATTCTCTGGACGAGCGGATGCTTCTCTGTCCCGTGCAGGCCCCATCTTTCACATGAATGTGGAAGTACACCCTAACGAGGAAATGTGGGCATGGAGCTTCGTTATCGGAAGATCCATGCTCAAGTCGGCTGCAGCCCGGATGGGATTTGTGCCGGCTCCGCTGTATGTCTGGTAAATCACAGTTGAAAACTGTGTTGACATTTATTTTTCTCTTCCCTCTTAGGATGGGGAGGGACTCAGGCGGTGGCCTGTCTGAAGTGTGGCTTATTATGTCGTTGTGTACAGTTCAGGTGATAGCTGCTTAGCTGGCGTGCTAGTTTGTGGCCTACTGTGTTAGCCAGTCAGCTGTTAGCTGCGGCGCTAGCTTGTTGTGTTCACTAGGCTAGTAAACATTAGCTTGTTGCTATCAGTCGGACGGCTGTTAGCTTAATGCTACACTGTTGAAACGTTACTGTGACTATAACATGCCTTAAACACTCTGACTACGACGTCATCTTTGACAGAGGATGTTAGTCGACCCTACACCCGGGTGCCAGTGCCAGCGAGGACTTCGTCAACATGGAGAACGGCGGCTGGGTGGCGTAGCGGACATACCCTCGTCACCAACGCAGGAGATGCTGGGTTCAACTCGGTGTCCCGTTAACCAGTGTTGCTGTTCTCTCGGCCTGCGCTCAGGGTGAAGGTAGGAGTCCTGACCGGACTTTAAACACTTCTTCTTTTCTTCCCTTCTAAATGTTTTGTAATAACGATGTTTCCAAAACATGTGTTGCTACAATACATTGAGGATACGACGCGTGTTGTGTGTGAATTGTCTTGTCACTGGTATAGCTTCTATCTCCATAGTGAATCGGCGTTGTTTTTTTACATGTGTAAAAATGAACTGGTTGGTTGTGATGAGAACATGTGTGTGGGAGCTATTAACTATTTTTACATTTATTTAATATATTTATTTGTTATGTGATTTTGTAGTATTAATTTGTTTACGGCCATATTATTTAAGTTATTATGAGTCGCAGCTAAATGCTTTTACTTTGAAGGGGTTCTGGGCAATTGGGAAGCACAGCTGGGTGTATTTAGGTAATTAGAGTCAATAGCACAGTGGGCATCAGGGAAGGTATATGGTTTTTATCAGCGTCAGGAGATCATATAGTTTCAAACATAATTTTTCTGTATTCTTTGATTAACAGACAATAAATGCCACAAAACTGTCAAATGCTGTCTGGACAATGGACTTCCTGATCTGCGTGAGATTCGCTGCCCTGGTGCTTCAGTGGCTTTTTAGTTTTTATTAGTTGTTGTTGACAAATAGCCACTACAATGTGTTCATGTAACGTTGTAACGTGGGTGAACTCACAACTAAGAGGGTTAGTAATAACCTGTGAAGCTATGCTTAGTGACATGTGATTGAGGAATGAATCTTTTTCTCAGCCTGTGATGACAATGAACAGCATGTTCACACATTAACAGAGGTGCCTGTTCACCTTGGCCGTATCAAGGGTAAGATAGGAGGGGTGACCCCCCGGTTTCCCTGGGGCTTCCCCCCCCTCCTCTCAGACATGTTGTTTACAATATATTGTGTCACTGTGTTTGTGGGGATACGATGTAACCCTCAGCTTAAGTTGCTGGGGTTGTGCTTTCGCTTGAGAAACAATTTTTTCCTAAAGAAAAGGTTGTTTGGTCACTTATCATGTGTGCTTAGCAAGGTCTGTGGCCATTACATAATCGAGGACTTGTGTCTTCTCTCGTTATGAAAAACGGCGTTCCTCTGTAGTAAGAGTGTACTTGTGCCATTTTTTGTTGTGATGAAGGGTTGTGTGTGTCGTTGTGATCTACAACTGGGTTAGGTTTGGTCCACAGAAGCACATGTGTAAGTCTGGACCGGGGCTCTTAAAAGGGCCCTCTCTGTTCTGTGTTTTTTTCTTGGTAAAACTCAGATAGCAGGTTAGCACATGAGCTATGTGAAGCTGTTAATGCTTCATGTAGCAGGCTATGACTGGGTCATGGCTCTACTTTGTCATTACATCGTATTAGGGGCGAGGGGTCGTAAAGGGGTGAACTGGTAATCCTTTCCTCCCCTTTTCTGATTGGTCAGGGGTTAAAACCCCCTGTCCTTCAAGGTTCCTGTCACGTTGCTGTTCGGCACGTTACAGGGTAAGGGGGGGGGGGGGGGGGGGGGGGGGAGTTTCCTGGTCCCACGCCCTGAAAGATTGGGCGTGTGCACCGCGGAAATTCCCCCGCCATAGAGTAATGTCACTGAGCGTGTCTCTATTGGTAAGACTTCCGTGAGTTGTTCAGGTCCATGTTATGGATCTGTTTCAGGGAGTTGTCAGAGCTCCTCCTCACGAAGCTCCTCTTCAGGGAGAAGTGCCTTCTGTGAGTTCGGACTCTCCTTCCCAGTGAGGGAGCCTCCTCAGAGTTTCAGAGCCTCCTCCTCAGATTGTCAAGGTGAGTAGAACTTCAAAAAAGGAGTTCTGCTCTATTGTGTGTGTATTCGATTCAATTCGATTATTGAGTGTGTATTGGTTCAGTGCCTCCTCCTCGGAGAGCCCTAACCCAAGTGTTACATAGCTCAATGTTGCAATATTTCTTTTCAATCTATACAGCTCGCGTGGGAAGTCTCTCTGGGGATTCCCGTCTCCTCCCTGTGGCGAGGGTGGCGGGATGTAAAAATGAAAACAATTTTTACCCTCAGCTGCGTCACGTGGGATTCATGTCAGTCTGTTTCTTTCTTTTTTAAATAAAAAGAGGAAAGAATGTGAAGCACGACGGCTCCTTGTCGTTCTCCCAGGCGACTTGGAGGAACAATGTCTGGTGTCTTGTTAGACTATCCATTGATGTGTTTGGGTCTCGACTAGGGATGGGTACCGAATTCGGTACTTTTGAGGTACCGAACCGAAACACGTCGGTACTACCGAGTATCGATTCAAGTGAGATACCAAAAAAAAAATAAAAAAAAATTACTTTTTTCTTTTCATGTCAACGTTCACACGCACAATATATGCTTACCTAGGATTTGACTTGATTCAACAACAAAGCAGTCGGAGCAATGGCAAGCCGAAAACGGTCGAAACTGTAGTTATTTGAAGTTTGGATTTTTTACGACTGAGGTAGGTAAATTCAATTTCTTGAGACTAAAGTACAGAAAAAAGGTACCGTTGGGTACCGGTATCGATTCACAGGTACCGGTACCGTATCGGTTCAAATGTGAAAGGTACCCATCCCTAGTCTCGACGCGTACATGGTGCTGGCTCGGGGTGTTTCTGATAAGAATCACGCAGGGGGCTAGTACGCCTTGTTTGCTCGTTATTAAAACAGCGTTTTTATAGGGCAACTGGGATGGAATTTGTCTCTTCCGAGCGCCAGTTTACTAGGTTGTCTCGATGAATTCTCGTTCATATCTGGGGGATGTTAATGGAATAGATCAGAACATAGGTAGAGGGGTCTCACGCCCTTGGGGTGGGCCACTGAGCGACACGCATATCGACACGCATACCTACCCCCTCTCCTGGAGTGGGCATGTGGGCGTGGTTAGGGCACGGGACTGGTTCTGGTCGCGCTGGTCCAGGTCAGTTAACCCGTTGTCCGCCGGGGACGCAGATCTGCTGTTCTGGTACCCTGAGGGACTTGTGCTTTTTTCAGGGGGAAAAATGCCGGGTCGGCCCGGGTGTCACAGGGTTAGGCGTTATGGAGACCCTTGTTGGGTACACGTTGTACCTGGCACTATCATGAAGGGGCTGATTCTCCTTTCTTTTCACTCCTCTCTCACGCATGGCGAAGAGGGGGCTGTTGGGGTGGTCTTTTGGACCTCCTCTGGTAACCCTGTGTGCTTCCCGAGCCGCCGGGCCCGGTCCGAAGTAGTGTTTCGTCGACCCGTAGGCCTGGAATAAACCCTTTTTGAAAACTGAAACACTTGTACTGCGGTATAGCCAGTGTATACCCGCAGGTGTGTTTGAGTTTTTTCTTGAGGGGTTATAGGAACAACCACCGCATGTGGTACCAAGAGGGTGGTTGATTCTCTGGTGTGTTGGAGCAGAGTCAACTCCCGGGTTACCCGGTTGAGTGTGCCCCTGCACGTTCATGACGTCTGCCAATCGTGTCAGCCTTCTCTGCCTCGACCCCTCTGGGTCGGGGTTTTTTGGTGTAGGCTTTGTCATGGTGCGCAACAATGCCAGCATACGCCCCTTCCGCCGGGGTGCTGTTTTCAGTTGACCCCTTTGGCGCCTGTCTCGCCCGCAGTGCTCCAGGCTCTGGTCTAAAGCCTGCTGCCTGGTTTAAGGGATCGCACCCTCTGGGGTCGTCTCCCTGGTGCGCTGCCTGCTTCCGTTATGGTTAGCCTTTTGAGTGCTTCAAGTTACGGCCATGCTGACTGCCTGTGTTGCAGGGTCAGTGTGCCAGGTGGCGTACTAGTGGGGGGGATGACCCGCTCTTGGAGGGGCCCTGTCCGAATACGCTGGCGATGTGGGGGGCGGTGTCACTAAGTGACCGCCTGGTGAGGTCTTGATGCCTGGCGCCATTGACCTCTCCGGGCCCCCTTTTTCCGGGGGATCCAGTCCCTTCAGTGGGTCTGGGTCTTCCTTCGCGCTCCGCTGCTACGGCCTTGCCACGGGGTTGAGTTTGCTCTTGACCCCGTGATTTTGGGGGCAGTAACGAGGTTTGTTCCTTCCGTTCGTTCCCTGGTGGCATGTGGGTTGTGCGTGTGCGTAGTCGTGGGGTCAAGCCACGGTCTGCTCACCATGTGCGTTGAGTTGCTCGAGTTCCTCTTCGCACGGTCGGATCCGTCTCCCTCCCGTCCTCCAATAGGGAGGGTATCCCTCCATTAAGGAGGGTCGGGGGGCTCGGTCCTCCCCGGTTCTGATGGTTGTGGGGGGCCTCAGTGGGGTACATCTGTCGAGCTTCTAGCTCCCGCTCAGCTCCTGTTATGCAATATGACGCTGAGCAGAAGCTAAAATGAAACAGAACGTAAGGTTATGTATATAACCAAGTTCTGTGAATGCTAGTGACGCTCAGCGTCTAGGCGCCTTGATCTTTCATTGTGGTGAAATTTGTTGGGAAGGAGATGAGTGTGTGGCCCCACCCCTGCTTATGTAGGCAGCAGATGGGGGTGTGGTCAGACGGATGTTGGTATGTAAAGTAGGGGTGGACGGTATAAACGGTATACGGTATAAATTTTCTCTACGGTATGGATTTTGACTATACCGTGTAACCGGTAGCGCAGCTCTAAAATAGCAATGACGTCATGTAACCACAGCGCGACTATTTCAATCGCATTTGCCCCTAAAAATAGATAGAATTAGTCATAGATAATAGATATGTGCAAACTGGAAAAAGTTATCTAGGAGGCTTCGCGCAGTGGGCGTGTCAACACGCAATTGTCATTTCATAATAAACACATATCACCACGGCGCACAGCAAGTTTCAATTTCAGTTCCTGGCATTTTTAACCAGTGGAGAAAGGTAAGAGATGTCCCTATCGTTTTTCTTATATGAATTATTCTACGTTAATAAAACATACCGGGTGATCAACTACAGTTTGCTGTAAACATTATGATATGCGTGTAGTGTTATGATAACGACGGCTGCAGCGGGAGCCGGGAGGACGGCGTGCAGCAGTGGATTTGCGAATAGCATGCAGCTGCAGAGCCGCAGAGCCAGCGGCGCTTTCAGGTCTCACAGGCCCGCTCAACAGCGCCCCCCACCCAACGGCTGAAAGCTGTGACCAGACCTGAAAGCGCCGCTGGCTCTGCGGCTCTGCAGCTACATATGCTTCTAGCAAAATCCAGCATCCAGCCCGGCTGTTTGCAATGGGAGCAGCACGGACTCTGGACTTATTTTATTTGGAATATAATGACTTTATACGCAAAAGTAGCCTAGTTTTAAGTTAAAATATTATAAATCTACATGCCTTGAGGATGTCATTCTTTATATAGCCTGCCTATCAGGCAAAAAAAATTATTCTAACGGAAACACTGATACCGTGATATATACCGTTACCGTCTATGCTTCAAATTATACCGTGATATAAATTTTAGACCATACCGTCCACCCCTAATGTAAAGGTACATTTTGAAATTATTCAGTGTATATCCGCTGAAGCGAGATATATGCAATATGACGCTGAGCGTCACTAGCATTCACAGAACTTGGTTATATACATAACCTTACGGTAGGAGTGGTTCTTTTTTTTGTTTTCTTCCTCCCCCTGTTTTTCCGAGTTGTGCGACGGTACTAGGGCAAAAATGCCTGTGAAGTTGTGTGGATTAATGCACTAAGGATTAATTGTCGGGGATAACGGACCACTATGGTGTTAAGCTGGTCCCGGCAATGAAAAAACAGCAGCAGAGGCTGGCGCTGGTTGAGGCTTTGACCACCCAGGACGTTCTCGAGTGCTCTGTGTGCGACCCTGGGGAGGAGGAGGAGGTAGTCACAGGTGACCCGGTTTCTGCGAACCAGTTAGTGCTGAGGAAGATGGAACTGGAGTTTAAGTTCGAGCAATTAAAACATGCAGAGCGGTATCAGTGAGCTGGATGCAATCCTACCTGGAGGGGAGAGAACGGTACACTAACCCCCCCCAGTGAGCTGTGGTGTTCCACAAGGAAGCATACTAGGACCTTTACTGTTCCTAATTTATGCAAATGACATGTCATCAGCTTGTGACTGCAACTTGTTCCTGTTCGTAGTGTGGAATAATATATTGATTCCCCAACTCTCATGTAAAGACACCCCCCTCCCCTCCCCTTTGTCCCCTATCCTGTGTCCCCCCCCACCCCCCACCCATTTGACCTATCAAATGGGACCCCCTCCTCCCCCTTTTAACTATATAGGGCTCCATCCAACAGCATTCTTGATCTCTACCTGGGTCATTTCAGCTGATCACCTAGGGCGAGAGCCTCAGCCATTCTCTCCCTAAATACTATGTGTATATTTCTATCTGTCTGGTTAATAAACCTTGTTATTAACTGGGCCTCAGTTGACTGAGAACGTTCTTCAGGATATCCACAATATCCCACAGCAGACAGCTGGTCTCTGACAGGGACAAGTTGCAGGTTTAAAAAGCCCTCAGCTCAGAACTCTGTAGAATCTGATGACAAACTATCATTACACCTGGGTAAAACAGAGTCCATTCTCTTCGGATCAAATAACAAACTCAGCAAGGCCAACGGCTTCCCTGTTACAGTTGGGGACATTATTGTCATAAGGAAAGATGGGATGCACCGAATGGGAAATTCTTGGCCGAAACCGATACCGAAAATAGGAAACAGTTGGCCGAAAACCGAATGCCGAAAATGATTCATAGAATAGAATTTTTTTTACCAATGTTGTTCAGCTACCTGATTATGGAAAAATATATGATTATGGCAAAACTTAACTTAAATAATAAATAATCACTATTATGGGTCTTTTTGTATCACAAACAGTACTGTATTTGCAAATCTGGTATGTCATAAATGTATAGATGTAGCAGTACTGTCTATCTGTATGTCATGTATGTCATATATGTCCTGATTAATTGAAAATGGGGGACCCTGATGTAAACAAGACGAAAGTCTTTCTCTGGTCTGCATCCCCTTAACAATTGTGTGTATTGAGCTGTACTGTATTGTACCCATTCTGCAATCTGTTAATAAAGTTTTCAATCAATCAATCAGAGAGAGAGAGAGAGAGAGAGAGAGAGAGAGAGAGAGAGAGAGAGAGAGAGAGAGAGAGAGAGAGAGAGAGAGAGAGAGAGAGAGAGAGAGAGAGAGAGAGAGAGAGTGAGAGAGAGAGAGAGAGAGAGGCGGCACCTTTCTAGTCCCCAGATGAACGCGCTCTCTTGACTTTGGCACAGTAGACGCGCGACAGACAGCGTCAATGTGAGAAACACAATCCCTCCCCCTCTCGCTCTGAATAATATGCATATTAGATCACTCAGTGATTAACCGCGACGGGCATATAGTAAATAAGGATAAAGCATGTTAAAGACATAGAAACAGCAGGGCTCGAGACTAACGATGTCCCGTCGTCCCGGGGACGATCAAATATTGATTTGGGACGAACAGAAATCTTTGCTGGGACGCAACCGGGACGGAGAGGATTTTATTTTTCACAGGAAATGTCAATTGGCCGACTGTCAGTGCGCGCATATATTGCTGTCAAATGGTGAATGTCTCGTGCTGACTAAGTTCACTGAAGTCTAAACGTAGCGTGATTTGCCAAATCCAATGACTATCTCCGCCTCCCAACGCAGCGATACGCTAATCCAGCATCAAGTTCCTACCCACCTCTCCTCAGCCAGTCGCGCTGCAGCAGCGTCACACCCCAAATGAATCTTGCATCGAAAAAGAAAAACGTGTTAACAGGTGAGGGAAATCTCTCTTACCTAGGCTTTCTCCACTGGTATTTAACCCTGGTTGACACAGTGAATGACAGCTGGTAATTGACAGTCGCACGGCACGAGACCACTGTACAAGAACCGCGGAAATATCAGAATGTTATAAAAAAAAAAAAAAACGTGCGCTATACTGTGGCATGTGGCATCCTCTCAGTGAAGAGAGCACCGCAAACATGCTGCGCTATTTGAAGAGGATAAACACAGACCCAAAATGACCAACAGGGAACTGCATCCAGCAATACTACCCCCGAGTCTAAGGTGAGGACACATTTAAATCACAGAAGTGTAATGTTAGTCTATTGGAACTGTATACAGTTATCGACGCGTTCTAGTTATAGCTGCTTATTGCTAGCTAACGTTACTGACTAACGTATCAGACTGCCACTGATTAATCCATAGTTCACACTATTTTATTCTTATTTTTAATATTATTATATTGTTATTCCTATTTTAGTCCTATTGACCTAAATGTTTATTGTTGTTCAATGTGAGCGATACATAGTCTGCTCTGTAGTGCCGAATTTCCCTCGGGATTATTAAAGGATTTCTATTCGATTCTATACTAACACCAGGGTTTCCGTTAGAAAAAATTGTTGCCGGTCTCCGTGACCTGCAAGATTTCAACTACCGGACAAATGAGATTAATTCCGGTCATAGTTTATTGAGCTTTAAAAAAATTGATAGGCAGGCTATATAAAGAATGTCATCCTCAAGGCATGTAGATTTATAATATTATTACTTAAAACTAGGCTACTTTTGCGTATACAGTCATTAATATATTCCAAATAAAATAAGTCCCTCGATACTCCGTCTCCGTGCTGCTGCTGACTTGAAATAAAATAGACCGCGTATGTGGCAGTCGGTCCGACAATAAACAGCAGTCTGTTATAATCACATTTTTATGAGCTAACGAATTCCGTTATATTGGACATTTGTATTAATTATATCAAGCGAAGAACTGAGAAAGCAGAGAGACTGCAACATTATCGTGGTTTGCGTGACTACTCTCTCCACCTCAATGTCACGCGGTCGAAAAGGGCGCTTGTCTATTGGACAGTGGAAATGTGTGTGTGGCTGCGATCCTGTGTGTGCGCGCGCGCGTGTGTGTGTGTCTGGGTGTGTACTGCGGAGCCCAGATCAGCGGAGCCGAGTTTTGACATGGCATTGATCCATTGTTCTATTGAAGCACATTACCACCATCCTCTCGCTAAACATTATTATTATTATAAATTATTATTTATTATTATTAGACCACGGTGTTTTTATGAGTGCCCACAAGTAGCCGTTTTAATAATATAATAAGCCGCGCGCCTCGGTAATAATAATAAGCCGCGTTTTTTCTTCCTTCTTCCCAAGATGCACAGACATAGATAGATAGATAGATAGATAGAGAGAGAGAGAGATAGATAGATAGATAGATAGATAGATAGATAGAGAGATTAGATGCAGTGTGCTTGTTTTGCAGTGAGTGCTGCGAGCAGTGGTAATAATAATCACTTCCTATATTTGGTTCGCGTTTGGTCCGATGAAGCGAACCGAGACCTATGTTTTTAAAGCTCTCGCTGACAACGTCGTTGTCATTATTAGAAACAACGAGGAAACAAATGTAATGATCGTTTCGTTCATCGCATAGGCTATTTAATTTTAGCCTATTTTAATACAATTCAAATAATCAAATTGTGCTTAGACTCAGGGAATTATTTTCACCGGACATTAAGACCGGAGAAATTAAATATGTCGGACTTCAAGAGATTTTGCCGGACAAATACCGGTAATTACCGGCTAACGGAAACGCTGACTAACACGTAATGTTAGTTTAAACTACCATTGCGAGTTAATTGGCATAACGTTACATTTATCTAAACGAACGCGGAGAAATAGACGACAGGCTATAGGCAAACTTCACTTCAGCTACACAATGAATCCATATTCAGTGAGGAGGGCCCGCTGGAATTTAGCAGCAATTATCAATATCGACCAGGAGGACAGCGCGATCTAAGGGACATGTTTCATTACTAGTCAAGTGTCATTACTTTAGTTATCAAAGGTGGAATCTCTGGACGCAATGACATTATGTAGTTTAAAGCTAAACTACGTTTTTCTTTCTTGTTAGAAGAGGGATAACTTATTCAGTTAGATTTGATTTGATCTTTATTTATCTCTAACATTTTCAACCATAAACACACATTTGTAATAACAAAAAAAACTAAAACGAAATAAAATACATTTAAATATATTTTCCTATGGAAGGAATAATCAACATGGCTCCAATTGGTTGACTATAACAGCACCGTGACCAAATATCCCTATACTAGCACCTTGTTAAACACTTTTTTTTTATATTTATTTTTAATCATAATTATTCTTGTGAAATCTTTCCACCATGGGAGCCTTTTGACTAAATCAATTTATTCTCCCCTTCTCTGAATGGTGTTTCTTATGGCAATAACAACTATAGACGACAAAACCAAAGTAAAGAAACTACATTTGATTTTTGGGACGGTTACATTCACTTTGGGACGGTTATAATTGTATTTCGGGACGGTTCTGGGACGGTGGTGAAAAAAGTTAGTCTGGAGCCCTGCTCCCGAGTCCCAAGAGGAGTATCACGCAGGACTGAAGAGCTCACAGCGCGCATGTAATGACTGAATCCGCGTTTTGATGACATCATCACAACAACACGCGTTAGGTTACAGGTTGTTTCTGTTTCGGTGAAAAAACTCTTTCGGCCAAAAGCCGAAAGGCCATTTTTGGCCATTTTCGGCCGAAAACTTTCGGTGGCCGAAATTTCGGTGCATCCCTCAAATGACCTACCTGGGTTCCATCCTAGAGGCAAATATTTCATGTGACAAAATGGCAACCAATGTAATCAAAAAAGTCAACCAACGAACAAGATTCTTGTACCGGATCTCCTCTCTGGTAAACAAGAATACCTTGAAGACTCTAACAGGAGCACTCATTCAGCACTCATTCAAGAAGACTATGCTTGCACCCCATGGTACCAAAGCACCTCAAAGGCCCTTAAAACAAGGCTACAAACATCACAAAACAAACTGTTCAGACTACTGCTTGGGCTTAACTAGGGCTGAACGATTAATCGATTTTAAATCAAAATCGCGATTTGAAATGATGCAATTAGCAAATCGCAAAAAAAAATGTTTTTTTTTTTTTTTTTTTTAACCAGGAAGTCCCATTGAGATACAAGATCTCCTTTGCAAGTTGTTGTTATTGTTGTAGGAACAGTTTGGGAGAGGGAGGTAAGGGGTTTTAGATTGTGTGTTGTGAAGTTTAGACTTCAGAGAGGGAGAGTAAAGTACAGAAAAAAAGGTACCGTTGGGTACCGGTGTCGATTCCCAGGTAAAAAGAAACATTTTCAGGCTCGGTGTCCCGAACAGACCCACGTGTAGGCCAGATGCAAGCCACATTTTACAATAAACCTCTGTGGGGCTGCTTAAAAAAAATTATTATGATCGCAAATTTAATCGCAATCGCAATATCTGTCAGAAAAATCGCAATTAGATTATTTCCCAAAATCGCGCAGCCCTAGGCTTAACTCACAAAACCCACCTTACCCTGCACATTTTGACAACCTAAGATGGCTTAGAGTAGAGCAGGGGTTCCCAAAGTGGGAGCCGCCGCGGGGGGGTCGCCAGATGATCAAAAAAAGAAATAAAAAAAATGTAATGCAGTCAGGCCACTGAACTTAGAAGCAGGCCAGGTCGCCTGATAACTTTTACCAATGGATTTCCAGTTCCGCGTTCGCGTTCTGCGATCTGATTGGCCACTGACGTTTCTGGTCGTGTGACATCTGCGCCAATCATGTTAAAAAGAAATCCGGTGTGGGTGGATTGGGATGAAGGGCATTTGTTTTTACTGTAGGCTCCTCCCGTTTTGCCAGTACTGTGGTCAGTGGCGGCTCGCCACTAGGGGTGCTCGGGCGCCGACCCCCCTGGTTAACCCTGGTTAAAAGAGAGATGAACAAGAAATATTTTTTTTTGTTTTTTGTTTTATAGCCCTATAAATAATATAAACATGTTTAACACTATGGGTGCCGGCCAGAAATCCGGAAAATGACTGTGGATTGCCAGCGCTATTTGTCTATGGAGAAATTCCCCTTCTTTGCAGGGCTATAACTTTTTAAATTCTATTGCTACATTGCCATTATTAGGGCCCATTCAAAGTCCTATATGTATTGTCCATTGTGTAGCAACGTTAAACTTTTTCATTCACATATTCATAGTAAAGTATGGTCTAATGTATAAGTATGTTTTCATCTCTTTCTGCAGCTTTCTCCAGAACGTGATATATAGCCCCAAATGCATTATATTGATGATGAAATACAGTTTGATGGCAATCGGGGCGATATAAAAAATTTCAATTGGACGTACTTCTAGAATGATCTACGTATGATCTGATGATGACCGGATGGGCGGGGGATCGTTTATAATTCATCTAGTGTGGGTGATATGTTCATCATAACAGTTTATATGGAATACGATCAAAAATAACGCTGAATCTTAACGTATCCTCCTCGCGCCGTTGGGCGATGAGCGTGGAACAGTCATTTACCTATTATGGTATGTAGAAATATCGGGTCCATTTCCAGCTTGTATAATAGTTAGGGATGCACCGATATGAAAATTGGCCGCCGATACCGATACCGATTGTTCAACTAACACTATCGGCCGATACCGATACCGATATTTGTATATTTGTATATAAGTATTTGTAAAAAAAAAAAAAAAAAAAAAAAAATTAATGAAACTACTGTATATTTGTATGTGTATGTTTGTATTTGTAGGCCTCTTTACTTACTTAAAAAAAGGAAACATCAAGAAATATGTTTATGGTATCACTATCTCTCTCCCAGTATCGTCTTGCGGCCTGCAGAGGGATACTATTTTCTCAACCAGAGCTTTCAACCAATGCAATGGAACCATTCTTGCGGCCTGCAGCGGGATACTATTCTCTCAACCAGAGCTTTCAACCAATGCAATGGAACCATTTTGATTGACAGTCGATTCTGCCAATTACGCCACACCGCTAGCACCCACCTCCCGCTTGCCGACCAATCGGCAAGCGTTTATAAATTTTTCTACTTCCGGGCATGCCGCCATTGTTCTGTTTGCGAGAGCAGAACACACTTAACGTAGCTACGTTAGCTGCCCGGCCCGCCGACCGGCGCTCCACGCATGACCAAATGAGACATAATGATTTTACTGCAACAAATGTTATAATAAAACAAAGCCTTTCTATACATTTGTCTGGTTGAAAACTTTATTAACAGATTGCAGAATGTGTAGTTGGGTACGGAATGAGCAACGGAATGGAACCGAGCTATGAACGGACTAACGGAGTAATGCCTTGTTTACTGCTATGTTCGGGTAAATAATATGCTTGTTATTGAACGTGTAACACTTCATTTTAACAGCAGATACTTTCTTCAATGCCATCTTCCCGAGAGAGGGTGTTGCGGGGAGTTGTGTTATTAATAGCATTGAACAGCTAACCGAAAGCTAGCGTTAACTATTGTTAAAGGTTTAGCCATAACGTTACCTTGGCTAAAGTTGGGGGTATTCATAATGCAGCAATAATGACTGCAGACCTGCAAGCAAATTACAGTAAGTTGACAAAGGAGTATTCCAACGCAAATCACATTTTCACCAGTAACGTTAGTCTTGCATCTAATAGCTAATAACGTAGCTACGTTAGCTGCCCGGCCCGCCGACCGGCGCTCCACGCATGACCAAATGAGACATAATGATTTTACTGCAACAAATGTTATAATAAAACAAAGCCTTTCTATACATTTGTCTGGTTGAAAACTTTATTAACAGATTGCAGAATGTGTAGTTGGGTACGGAATGAGCAACGGAATGGAACCGAGCTAATGAACGGACTCGGAGTAATGCCTTGCTGCTATGGGTAATAATAATATGCTGATGTTATTGTCCGTGTAACACTAACTATATAACGCTAATGCCACAAAACGAATGCCTTGTTAATCATAAGTAGTTACTTTGATGCAGTAGATTGTGTGTGTGTGTGGGGGACGGCGGGCGTTGTGCAGGTAGGTCTTGAGTGAACTTTTGACGCTACACAAATTGATGGGTATTTATCGCGACTAACAAGGCACTTATCGGCCGATACCGATACCCGACCGATATATCGGTGCACCCCTAATAATAGTATATATGTCCAAATCATGTTGTTTATCGAGTTATTGGCAATCGATCGCTATGTATTGTGTCGAGATCGAGTCCCGGGAGCCAAACAGAGTGCCCGGAAGTAATATGGCCGACCAGCACAACCTCCATAGCACTTCCTGTTTGGCGATTGCGCCGATCGGCCACCAGATGGCGCTCCTGAACCGCCAGAGAGCTCAGTGGGTCCTCCTGGTGGATCTCAGGCCAGCGGAGGGGAAATATGAATCCGATCGCAGATTTTTGTAACTTGAGCATGGCCGGGAATGACGCTGTAAAGCGTTTCCCGGCAGTCAAAGTGTTAAAATGAATAATATTTACTCATTTTAAGTATGTTTGTGTTTCCAATGCACAATATAACGTTAATAATATCAAATATAAATAATCGTTTTCCTGAACAGGAAGTGACTCACGTTCCGTTACCGTAGCCGCATTTCTCCTAGCCTTATTTCTCTCGTCTCGGGCTAGACGCAATAGCGCTCTGAGTGCGCGTGCACGCTGTGCACTGTTTCATCGCTGTATCCGTCGCAGCCAATCAGTGCGTAACGCGCTGTGCGTTGAAATATGATGTTTATGATGGAAGCCGGGCGCGATTTGAAGCGGTCTAAGCCAGCAGCCTTAGCAGCGTCTATAATTTCCGTAGCCGCATTTCGCGGAGACGCTCTCTGATTGGCCGACGTCAGTTTTTTTTTCGTAGCCGCATTTCGCGGAGACGCTCTCTGATTGGCCGACGCCAGTTTCTGTTGTAGCTGTTGTGTAACTTGTGTTGTTGTGATGCAGCTATTTGTCTTAGAGCGTGACGGCAAGTTCTTTCGACGGTTAAGCTTAGGCACTCTTTCAAAATTGGTTAAGGTTAGAGTTTGTCTTAGAGCATGGCGATAGAACGCCAGGTAGTTTGCAGTCTGTTCGACGCGGAAATGGGCAAAGAAATCATCACAGTACTTGTGTTGTGTGGTGCTAAGCTAACACTTGGCTAACAAGAAGCTATAATATGGCGGATGCAGTCTGGACAGTGGTCTGGATATACATCAACAGTCTGGGACTGTGGGACAGTGGATTATACACTTTATCAAGCCCTCCTGCCCTGGACGTTTAAACTAAACAGTGAGTCTCTCTCTCTCGCTCTCTCTCGCTCTCTCAACACAGCGATGCTGTGTTCCTGTGTCTCCGAGAAATGCGGCTACGGAAAGTATTGACGGTGCTGCCTTGCTGAGATGATAATAGCGCTTCAAAACGCGCTGCTGTGTTGTGAACTATAACATTAATTTCGCTGCTGCTGATGCATAATGTATGAATGAATGAATGGTGAGTTGTTTAAAATGACAACATATACATGTGTTAATTATTTTATTAGATTGATCCGAGAGACAGAGAGAGAGATTGCTCCAGAGCATTTATTAACGTTACATTTTCAACTCGACCTAACGTGAACCCTCTGCGACCACCAGGGTTTCCGTTAGAAAAAATTGTTGCCGGTCTCAGGGTCTGGTAGATTTAAATCTACCGGTCAAATGAGAGAAATTCCGGTAAGAGTTTATTGAGCTTAAAAATAATTGACATCCTCAAGGCATGTAGATTTATAATATTTTAACTTAAAACTAGGCTACTTTTGCGTATACAATCATTATATTCCAAATAAAATAAGTCCAGGCACTTCGGATGTATATTTTTTTGTATTATCTCTTTTTACTACACAGTTCTGTATATCTGTTTGTCGTGTATGTCATGAATGTCATGATGAATTGAAAATGGGGGACCCCGATGTAAACAAGACGAAAGTCTTTTTCTGGTCTGCATCCTCTTAGCAGTTTGTTTTGTATTGAGCCATACTGTATTGTACCCATTCTGCAATCTGTTAATAAAGTTTTCAATAAATCAATCAATCAATCTACAACTGGGCCGCCTTTTGCTTTTTCCAAATCCAACTGTGCAAAAATGCTTCCGCATTCGTCACCGGAGGTACCGTAGTGGCGTGCGGTAATGCGCCTTTCATTTTCCTTCACGCAGCGCCCAGCGGCGGCGTGCTCGCTCAGGTGCGTGCGTGCGCCGGCGTGCTCGCGAGGTGCTCGCGCATGAGATCCCGCCTTAACAATATATATAAGTCACCGCCCCTTATTCAGTATCCAGAAATAGCTCAATTGGCAAGACTGCATGGCTGTGGATCCTACGGCTCGTTTGCTGGCGAGTTCGAATCCCATCAAATATTTTTTTTTTAACGTGATTATTTTTTTAACGTGTATTCTTTCGCCGGTTAAGGTTAGGCATGGTTAAGGTTAAGGTTAAGGTTAGGCATTGTTTCGGAGTTGGTTAAGGTTAGAACGGTTAAGTTTAGGCGCTGTTAAGGAGCTGGTTAAGGTTAGAGTTTGTCAAAGAGAATGGCAATATTCTTTCTATGGTTAAGGTTAGGCATGGTTAAGGTTAAGGTTAAGGTTAGGCATTGTTTCGGAGTTGGTTAAGGTTAGAACGGTTAAGTTTAGGCGCTGTTAAGGAGCTGGTTAAGGTTAGAGTTTGTCAAAGAGAATGGCAATAGACAGCCTATTTCCGCGCGACAGCTCCCAAAGCGGGCCTGAAAAGAAAGGCGCTTTACCGTAGTGGCGTGCGGTGACGAATGCTTCCGCATTTTTGCACTGTTGGATTTGGAAAAAGCCACACGCAACTGGGCCATGGCTGGCCTCATTATCACTCAAGAGACTAACAATTACAGAATCATCTGCAAATTTGACGATGTGTCTATTGGAATGTTGACTTCTACAATCATATACAGGATATACAAGAGTGGGGGTAAAGAACACAACCATATGTGTGTGTGTCTCTTTACCTGTGTGATGAGGGGTCTGTCTTCAGAGCAAACCTCATTGTAGAGGTTGTCCCTCCGGTAGTTGGCATCACGCACGAACACCTGTGCATGCAGCATGGGCGTGTAACAGAGCTGGGCGCCGTGACGACGGCACAGCAGGCGCCAGGCGAGCTCACTCTGGTCCACCATGGGCGCCACCACAAAACGTGCCTGCTTCAGGGTGCTTTTCCAGAACTCAAAGCCTTGGAGCTTGGCCATCACAGCTGCCTGCGCTATCCGAGAGAGAGAGTGATCTGTGATTTCCACCGCAATTTCTAAATGTTAAGATATTGTTTATTTAAATGTATTTTTAAACATTCAAAATTGCAGCGCAAAACACAACTGTTTAAAGGGGAACACCACCTGAATGAATAGCCATCAGGCTGTCTCCCCCGTTCCCCCCATGGTCTCATGTTCCTTTGTTTTTGTTTCTTTGTTGTTTTGTTTTGTTTCTTTGCTTTCGTCTCTTTGTTTGTACCCCTGCTCCCGACTACTGTCAGCGACTTCGGGTTATTGAGAAGCGCTATATAAATTAAATGAATTATTATTATTATTATTATTAATTCCAATGTTATTTCCACAGCCCAGGAAAGTTCAATCAATATTTTAATTGGGAACATGAGCTCCTCTCTCTCATGAAGCCAGAAACCGGAGATCAAACTTGTGATGTCATCAAGTATAAAAGTGTGAAGCTGCTCACACTGTGTTCGAGCCAATCAGCAATAGTACATGAAATTTATTTTTCAATAGGATACTGTGGGTTGAAGTCCCTGATACTGTGGGTTAAATTAATTAAAGGCCCTGTGATCATAAATCACTAAAGCAAATTGAATGTGCATAATGCTTCATGTTTTGATTTGTGACTACTGTCTTTAATGGGACAATTTGAGCTACAGATGTGCATCGGTGGTAGTCAAGCCGTAAACAAGAAGGCCTATTGGAGGATGTCTGTTTTGTTCTTGTTTTTGTTTTTCGTTGTCTATTCTGGTGTTTTAGCTCATTTCTTATGTTTTTTTTCAGTACTGTATTTGCAAATCTGGTATGTCATAAATGTATAGATGTAGCAGTACGGTCTATCTGTATGTCGTGTGTGTGACGTCATATATGTTATGATGAATTGAAAATGGGGGACCCTGATGTAAACAAGACGAAAGTCTTTCTCTGGTCTGCATCCCCTTAACAATTGTATGTACTACTGTACCTGGCCCACTGTACTGTACCCATTCTGCAATCTGTTAATACAGTTTTCAATCAATCAATAAATGCGGCCATACTAGGCACTCCCGTGAGTAGCATGGCTGTTGAATGCTAGTCTTTCACCTTTGACATATCTAGCTTTGGCATGGATTGATTGTTTAGATCACATGAAAACCTCTTTGAATAAGAAAAATATTTGTTAATCACAAAGTGAGGCCAATTGGACAATAAACGCACCTGGCTCATCAATCAAAGTGTTCATGTGATAATACTGCTGTGTTTGGCACGCCGTCATCCCGTCGCGTACACAACATGTGGAAGTACGACATGTAGCCCGTGAATCTCGTGGAAAGGTGGAGATATTACTAAATAAATGTTCTGCCAGAATTGATTGATTGAAAATTGTATTAACAGATTGCAGAATGGGTACTTTCGTCTTGTTTACATCAGGGTCCCCCATCTTCAACTCATAATGTCAACGCGATTGCGATTTGATACTATGACAACAAGAGTTGACGCCTAGTTCACACAGAGCGCGACAAATTAGAATGCCACAGGGGTGAAACCCCCTCAACAAATTGCATTGAGCGTTTTATGGCTGTATCTGGAATACATGCAATGCATGGAATGTCATTCTAGGGCTATGGAGTCTGGCGAGAGGGTCCAGCACAGGGCTGCCTCTCTCATAGTAGCTGAGCTAACGTTGCCTCAGATCAGAGATGGACCACTAGCCCAAGTACCTGCCTGGGTATGCGTGTGTTAACTAACACCAAATCATTTGCTAGTTTTATCCAAACGTGACAATGGTTCTCACTCACTGGCTAGCTATTTCCTGGTAATGTGTGTAGGCTAGTACATAAAACATTTTAATCCATCCATGCTGTATCGACTAGCTAAGCTAGCTAACGCTATAACGTCACAGGCAGTTGACATGGGGCACATGCCGACAAGACACAGCCCATTCCCAAAATAAAGAAATCGACTTCGCGAGCAAATACAAAAACTCTTTGATTTTCTATTCTATGCCGAAACAAGGATTTCACGAATAATTGGTTTACCTGTTCTAAAAGTGTGGAATTTACTATCGTGTTTCCCTGCCGCAGTAGTTTCCAAATTGGTGTAACAGTTAAATATCACCGACAGGAAACAGACTAACAAATCTAGGTAGGTTCGTGTGTGAATCAATAGGGGGTATCTGCAGAGCCGCAGAGCCAGGCTGGACGGGTTGGAGGCGGTCTGGACAAGTATTAGTGGTCTGGACAAGTATTTGCACTACTGCGCACCATTTTCAACTTCACTTTCGTCTCGTTTAAGGTACATAGACAGTAATGTTACATCTAGACATTTATGACATGTAATAATAGAGTAAACTTGTAAATAGACAGTAATGTTACATGGACATACACAAAAATATAAGAGAAATAGTAACAATGTTTAATAAAACTAATAGTGTAGAGGTAAGGATTACTGTAGGTAGGCATAGGTTTTTATAGGCCTGCTTCTGCTGCAGAAGCCAGGTTCTATGGTGTAATAGTTAGCACTCTTGACTTGGAGCAATTAAGAGTTCACTATTTAAGGTGGTGGGTGGCAGTTTAATATGATTATTGGACAAATCATGCATGGTTTCAGTCAAGGCGGCTAAACTTGAATTTAAGACATTTTAAGACTTTCTAAGGACCCAGGCATGCAATTCCACTTACTTGTCATTGCTGGGGGCAGACCTGAACCCGCTTCAGGGAGCACACCTTGAGCTGCTTCCAGTGACACTGTAAGCAGATGACAAACACAGCTTAGTAAGGAACAGTGAACTTGATGAATGAAGACATTTATACATTATTTCCTAGATCAATTAAAAACAGGATTAATGCATTAAATATCTTTAATGCAAGTGCAAGTAGAAAATGTACCCAATACAGCCTGGTGGTAGCTGTTTATTGCCACCGCTGTCGTCCCAAATAACTTTTTGATGTTGTCCATTCGCTTCTTGTTTTTGTTGTTGTTGAAGTGTTCTAGGCAGTGTTGCAGTGCTGGTATAACTCGGTATAACGCCGTGATACCTCACTCACTGAGGCTGAAGTACGCGCAATCGCGCACGGAAATGTTCCCGCGAGTAGTCGTTATAAACGGATCATTTTGACAACAACAGTATCATGTTGGAACTTGTTCATCTACCTGCAACGCAACATGCCACCGCCGTCCAAGAGAAGAAAGATGCCGCTTCAGCAGCTCGTCCAAAGCAAACTCAGTTTCGCTTTACCTCCAAAGCCTCCGAGTCCACTGAGTCCAGCAGTCCTCTTGCCACTCCAGTACAAGTTCAACAAGGCAAGTAGTAACGCATTTAAAAGAGCTTTTCTTTTTTTCTTTATTCTAGGATGTTTCTCATCAGGAACAGATGGGTCGATGGTAGTTGCTGCGTTAAAAAGTAATTGTTCTTTCTCATTTGTGCAAACAGTTGTTCTGCAACTTGACTGTTTACATGTCCTGCAGTTTGAGGGACTATTATTATTATTATCTGGTATGTCTAGATGTAACATTACTGTCTATTTACAAGTTTACTCTATTATTACATGTCATAAATGTCTAGATGTAACATTACTGTCTATGTACCTATGTAAACGAGACGAAAGTTAAGTTGAAAATGGTGCGCAGTAGTGCAAATACTTGTCCAGACCACTAATACTTGTCCAGACCGCCTCCAACCCCTCCTCTGCAGATACCCCCTACTCGTGTGAATCTCGTTTATGTGGAAGAAATCTGGACGCGCCACTTTGAGAGCATTAATCAACTGGTATTCTATATAAGCATTTGTCTTCTCTTAGCCAACTATTATCACCAATGGAATGACAACTAATAAAGTTAGTAATAGGCTGCGAGTCCTATTACTTTTACTTAATTTTAATTTGGCTTATCATTTAAACTATATTGTGCAATGAATGAATGAAAACTTTATTTAACAGATTGCAGAATGGGTACAATACAGTACGGCTCAATACACACAATTGTTAAGGGGATGCAGACCAGAGAAAGACTTTCGTCTTGTTTACATCAGGGTCCCCCATTTTCAATTCATAGTGACATTTATGACATACACAACATACATGACATCATGACATTTATGGCATAGCATAGGGACATACATGACATACAGGTATATAGTACTGTTACATTTGTGACATATATGATAATGCAAATATACAGTACTGTTACCCATAGATCCTGACAGAGAGTATATACATATGATGGGGAGGAGACTGTACATTAGGAGGGGGTGGGTGGGTGGGAGAGAAATATACATACGGTGCGGAGAGAATACATACGGTGGGGAGGAGACTGTACATTAGGAGGGGGTGGGTGGGTGGGAGAGAATTTGAGAAATATACATACGGCGGTGGGGAGAGAATATATATACGGTGGGGAGGAGACTGTCTATTAGGAGGGGGTGGGTAAAACGAGTTAATCTGCAAAATGCAAACTGAATAACATGAATCATGAATCATCTTATACCACATACACTGTCTTCTGGATACATCTGATATGAGACACATGTGCTACTCTCTCTCACTAGCTGTGTCCATTAGTGGTGGACAATGTCCTTGTGGTTTTATCTGATTTCCAACAGGACATTTGACATCTTTGTGCTGGGATGAGGTCAGGTTGCTGTGTTCTCTACCAAGTGGTCATACTAAGCTGAATCACTATACAGATGTCATGACACACTGTACAACTGTACAAGCAAAACTGTACATTGGAATATTGACAAAACCATACTAGGTAATTTACTGTACATTGGAGGGGGTTGGGTTAGGACATTTACAGGGGCCAGTTTCGAATTGCAGTCTCCCGTAGGTGTTCTTTGAGAGTGATTTTGAAAGTGGGTAGTGATTCACATTCCTTTACAGCTTTGGGTAGGGCGTTCCACATTGATGTGGCATAATTGCGAAACGTGTTTAGTCCCTTGTTTGAGCCGAATCTGGGTTTAACATGATTTGTGGAGCTCCCTCTGGTGTTGTGATCGTGGTATCCGTCCGCACCGGGGCCAGCAACACAAACCGCTGCGCCAAGAAAGGAATTCCTCTCTAAGCGCTCAGTTTGGATGCCTCTGGGGAGTGAGTTTTACTTCCATGTACCGTAGTCACACTATCGCGGTACATATCCGTTACACTAGGTAGTCAAAGTGGGCAGGGGTGAGGTGGGTTCTAGGAGTAAGGTCAAGTAGTAGTCTGACCAGTTTGTTTTGTGATTTGTTTGTAATCTTGTTTTTAGCGCCTTTGAGGTGCTTTGGTACCATGAGTGAGGTGCAAGCATAGTCGTAGTACCCTTGAATGAGTGCTCCTGCCAGAGTCTTCAGGGTATTCTTGTTTACCATCCTGATCCTCTGACTTCCTTCAAGTTCACACATAGCTGCATAGCACAACCATATCCTTCAACCCCAAATCCTTCTTAAATCTGTCACTCTGTTAAACCTTAAACGGGTAAGACTACCAGTTTAATTACATTAACAATTGCAATTGAATGTTCATAGCAGAATATTCTGCATGCACTGACCTTCTAAAATAACTGAACTCCTGCAGTTGTCTACACATTTTTGTCAAATATATATTTTTCACATTGTGTTTATTAGCACTGAAACTGCCCTCACCAAAATAATCAGTGACCTCAGGCTAAACTCTGACGAGAATAAGATCTCCATCCTTGTCCTGCTAGATCTCAGTGCAGCATTTGATACAATCGATCACGATATTCTAATCGATCGTCTTGAAAACCTTGTCGGTTTCTCAGAACATGTACTAAGCTGGTTCAAAACATACATCAGAGGGAGGAAATTCTATGTTAGACTAGGAGAGCACATGTCTGATATATACGACAACAACTATGGAGTTGCACAAGGGAGTTGCTTAGGTCCTTTACTCTTCTCCCTTTACATGTTACCGCTGGGTGATATCATCAGAGAACATAATGTAGATTTCCATAGCTATGCGGATGATACACAACTGTACATATCTGCTGAACCAAATGATACAGCGATCAGCTCCATTACAGACTGCTTACTGGCAATAAATAAATGGATGAGTAAGAACTTCCTGAAACTAAATGAGAACAAAACTGAAATTCTAATTATCGGCCCCAAAACTAAAAAAGAAACGTTAATAAAGAACCTAGGAGGACTAACCCCTTGGATCAAATCTGAGGTCACTAGTCTCGGTGTTATCATATAGATTCAGAACTGAACTTCAATTCTCATATTAGCAAAGTAACGAAAACATCGTTCTTCCATCTCAGAAATATAGCAAAAGTACGACCATTTATTAATTCATATCTAGCCGGTTAGACTACTGTAATGCACTTTTCACAGGTATCCCTAAGAAAACCACAGAGAGGCTTCAGCTAATCCAAAACTCTGCAGCCCGACTGCTAACTAGAACCAAAAGGAGAGAGCACATTAGTCCAGTCTTAGCTGCTTTACACTGGCTTCCTGTAACATTTAGAATTGACTTTAAGGTCCTTCTCCTTACATACAAAGCTCTAAATGGACAGGGACCTAGCTACATCACCAACACTCTAATAAATTATACGCCAGTGTAGCAGGTATATATAAAATATACTGTTATGTATTCCACAAAGAATCCCTCCCTCACGTTTTATTTTAATTTGTTTATTTTTATCTTTTACTCTCATAGCCTTTTATTTTGAAATCGTCACTTCCTGCCGAAGTGACGTTTTTCCCCTTGCACCTCCCCTCTCACGCCAGACTATCTGGAATGCTGACAGGGGTAAGACGTTCGTTCAGTGTCTGTAAATATATCTGGTCTAAAAGAACGTATGATGGTTAAAATATTGTAAATAGGTTGCCGGGCAATGAACCGGAGTTGTATATAGTGGTAACTGTGTTAATGATGAACAATTCTGCACTTGTTGTAATGTGGTTTAGCCAGTGGTGCAGTGGCAAATTGACAGTAGGTCAAACGCTCCACGCGCGTGCACGCGTGCGCGTGCGCGCGCATGCACCGTTTTTTTGGCACAGATTATTATTTTTTTGTCTTGAAATAGAGAAGCTGAAAAAGGTAGCAGCGTATGAAACTTTTGTATCACAAACAGTACTGTATTTGCAAATCTGGTATATGTCATAAATGTATAGATGTAGCAGTACTGTCGTGTATGTCATATATGTTATGATGAATTGAAAATGGGGGACCCTGATGTAAACAAGACGAAAGTCTTTCTCTGGTCTGCATCCCCTTAACAATTGTATGTATTTAGCTGTACTGTACCCATTCTGCAATCTGTTAATAAAGTTTTCAATCAATCAATCAATCAATCAATCAATCAATCAATCAATCAATCAATCCCGCAGTGCAATACTCCAATTCAGCCATTGGGTGGGACGGTCATGTGACCCAAATCAGCCAATGGAAGCGAGGGTCCTTAAAGTGTGGGTCCTTAAAGTGTTGCGGTCCTGAGAGTGTTGGTGCTCTCGTCCTGCAGCTGGATACTATTGCCTCACAGCGCGGCCGTCAGTGCGCGGCCCAGAGAGCGCCGCTGGCTCTGCGGCTCTGCAGCTGCATGCTTCTCCGGGAGTCCGGTTGGATAATGCCATGTAAAAAGTTGCATGCCTGACATATCGGCATGTAACTCGAGAACCGAGGCACGGATTTTGGCGATCCAGATGGCATTCGAACGGCAACGAAAAGCGCTTTATTCTGTAATTTATATGTTCGGCGAAAAATGCAGCCCCGAGCCTTCAGATGCTCGCAAAGGGCCGTGAAACTGAAACTGAAAAACAGTGAAACCCCGGACATTTCGATCAATTAATAAACCCCCCCCGGACGCCCCGGACAGGGCGTGAAAAGAGGACATGTCTGGGCAAAAGAGGATGTTTGGTCAGCCTACTCTACCTGTGCTTTTGTTATGTAAAAACGGTGGCCGCGGCCGAGCCGGTACTTAGTTACAACGAATGGGAACAGCAGATTTTTGTGTGCGTGACTGCGCGTACACGCGGGAACATATCCGTGCGCGATTGCGCGTACTTCAGCCTCAGTGACCGAGGTAAAACGCCGTTATACCGCGTTATACCAGCACTGCACCGTTGGGTTTAGCTGTGGTGGCGAACTGTTGCAAGGACATGTGGTTGAGCTAGAAGTAATGGCTGAGCAAAATGTGTAGGCCTCGGTCTGAAATGTGATTGATATTCCCCCATTGCAGCATATGTGAGCTGTTGACGCCATCTGCTGGCCAATGTTAATATGTGCCTATCTGGGATGTTTCAACAGGTAATTTGAGATGTCTTATTGTTTATTTTGTATTATTTCATTGTGTATTTTATTTTAATGTGATATCTCAGTGGATGATTGTAAACTTCAGACTATCTGGAATGCTGACAGGGCATATGTGAGCTGTTGACGCCATCTGCTGGCCAATGTTAATATGTGCCTATCTGGGATGTTTCAACAGAATTAAATGCTGAAATGGATCACGGCCTGTCTCTTCACTTCCCATACACGACGACATTAAAGAGGGTGGCCTTAGACCAGTTACAGTGGTGCCGTGACCTGGATGACGCAAGTGCCAACACCAGCTTGGTCGCCGGGAAGAGTCGTCGAAGTGAATTTCTTTTTCTTCTCTCTTTAATTTCTGATTTCTGGTTTTTCTCTTTCCTGGTATAGGAATAGCCAATAGAAAAATATTGTGACCAACTTATATATTTTTCTTCTCCTCCGTTGGTATAGGAATAACCAATAGAAAAATATTGTGACCAACTTATATATTTTTCTTCTCCTCCTTTGGTATAGGAATAACCAATAGAAAAATATTGTGACCAACTTATATATTTTTCTTCTCCTCTTTTGGTGTAGGGATAGCCAAGAGAAATATTGTGACCAACTTATATATTTTTCTTCTCCTCTTTTGGTGTAGGGATAGCCAAGAGAAATATTGTGACCAACTTATAAATATTTCTTTTCCTCTTTTGTGGTGGAATAGCTAAGAAAAATATTGTAATCAAATATTTTTCTCCTCTTTTGGCGTAGTATTGGTAATGACCAAGGTAAAAATATTGTGATCCGTAGAATATATTTAATTTTTTTCCCTTCTTTGTTGATAGCTCATTTTATAGAAAAGAAATGGATCACAATAATGTAGAGGAGGGGGCCGTCGCAGAGAGCGGGTCTGTTGTAGAGGGGGGAGCCATTGGGGAAAGGGTGGTCCATGGCCCTAGTGATTTTGCGTCCGGGAGGGGGGCACAGCTGTTGGCTCGATTTAACTCGCCGGGTGTTGGTTTGGGGAGGGGTTCATCGCTGCTTAATTCTTATGGGAGAGGGTTACAGCTATTTAATTCCCCAGGGCCGAGCCCAGGTGAGGGGAGGTCACGAGCGCCCAGTCAGACCCAGCAGGTTAGTGCCCCGGGCAATGAAGGTTCCCCAGTCTTCACCTCAACCCATCTACCGAGCCACACACCCTTTGCCCACAGACCTACCTTTTCACCTGCGGCCATTCCCGACAGGAACGACCCAGCATTGAGTGACCTGATATCACACATCGCCCAGCAGGTGGGACAGTCAATATCGGCTCAGATGAGAGGAGAGAGCCGGGCGAATGAAGGCAGTCAAGAGCGGGTTCAATACCCGGGTGGGAGCCAACCAGGCCATGTGAGCGGATCGGAGCGTGAGCGGCGCGGGGCGCGGAGCGGGCTGTTTTGACGTGAGCGAGGAGTGGGTTTTAAAATGAGTCGGCGCGACGTCCGGAGCGAGAGTTCTCCTCCGCTCCAATCCACTCCAGGCCGCTCACAGTGGTTTAACACTGTTGATGTAATATATACATGCAGTACAATGCCAAAGCAACAGATGGCGATGTACAAACATGAAGGCCATTTTCAACCAATGAGAAGGGTTCAGGCTTCGTCACTGTAGAGACGCCCACCATAGATATCTATGACGCCCACACTCACTCCTGTTAAAAAAAGTATCGACGCCATTGTTGTTGACGTTAGCTTACATGCTAACGTTAATGGCAGCGACCATAGCATTGTGGCTCGGCTAGCCTATCATCGCTTAATAGAACTAGTGAATGGATAAACAACGTTATTTAACATTGCAGAATGGCTACAATTACAATGCGGCTCAATACAAACAATTGTTAAGGGGCCCAGGGGGTGTAGACTGTTGTAGTTTGAGCTCATTTACACCATGCTCCAAAAAAGAAAAAGAAAAACTGCCGAGCGATCTGGCGCGGGGAGCGGGGAGCGCTCGATTCAAGGTGAGTGGGGAGCGAGCGGAGAGCGACTTGGGAGCGGGGTCAACATGAGCGATTAGCGGAGCGGACCAAGCTTTAAAGAGCGAAGAGCGGATTTCTCGGCCGCGCCGATCCGCTCACGTGGCCTGGAGCCAACCACGCGTCGACTCCACACTCAACCTGACTGGTGTAAAGCTGGTCATGCAGTCGGATGTGAGGGAGCCTCCAGTGTACAGAGGAGATGGGTCTGACAAGCTCTCAGTGCATGAGTGGGAGGAGCTCATGGACACCTACCTGAGGAAGAGAGGTATAGGAGTGGACAAGCAGCATCAAGAGATGTTGTCAAGACTGATGGGCAGAGCCAGAGACGTTGTGAAAGTAACGCTCCGCAGCAACCCATTACTAAAGCCTCAAGAGAACCCGAGGGTTGTAACTGACATACTGAAACAACACTTCGGTGGCGTGTCATGCTCAAGTATGCCTCTTGCGGACTTCTACA
This sequence comes from Notolepis coatsorum, assembly GCF_963971535.1. Classification (NCBI taxonomy): domain Eukaryota; kingdom Metazoa; phylum Chordata; class Actinopteri; order Aulopiformes; family Paralepididae; genus Notolepis; species Notolepis coatsorum. Next base: position 58,709,178 of record NC_140178.1, on the reverse strand, counting down.
ACACTGTGCCTGTGACAGGGGAGGACCCTGTCGAGTATTGGATCCGACTTAACAAGGCTGTTGATGCAGCAGAGGAGGGCCTGAGCAGACATGGGCGACATATTGATGACCCCCGTCGAGAGGTGACCATGATGTTCGTGAAGTATTGCCCTGATCCTTCCCTTGCGGCAATCTTGCGGTTCAAAGCGCCAGAGAAGTGGACAGCTGGTGAAATACAGGAGCATGTTGACCGTCATCAGATCAGCATGAGAGGACAGCTGGACGTCAGAACAAACCGTGCGGGTCTGGGGAGACCTTTAACAGTTCATGTCCAGACACCGGTGTTTGAGGAGGTGTCTACACCTAGCCTTCCAGAGCCACCCCCTGTCGAGGTCGGAGCGAGTGTCACGTCTGCTCCTCAGATAGATGGGAACTGTCTGATGACTTTGATTGGCCTGCTTGACCGGACACTCTCTCAGAACAGTCAAGCGATGGCTCAGAACAGCCAAGTAATGGCTCAGAACAACCGACCGATGGCTCAGAACAATCAGCCGATCTCTCACGACAATCAACCGATGGCTCAGAGCTACCAGCCAATGGCTCAGAACAACCAGCCAATGTATGGACGACAACAGTTTAACTGCAAGATATGCAGATCGGCGGAGCACTCCACTGTGGCACACTGCATGCGGGAGCACCTGTGTTTGGGTTGCTTTAAACCTGGCCATATTCGCAGAGACTGTCGCAGTTCCCCTCCCAGACAGAGAGACCAGGTCGCGCGCTCACCCAGAGAGCAGCAGTCTTTAAACTGACTAACCCGCATTGGAGGAGGGAACGTGTGGGTCAGGACAGTCAGACCCTCAGTGCTGAAAGTGAACATGAACAGTGTTATGTGAAAGAGTGCAGTGCAGCACCGGCTGGTGTGAAGATCATAGCACAGAACACGCAAAGAGTTGAGCCGTATAATGAGCTGTTCTATGCTCCAGTCAACGTGAATAATATGTTTCAGATGCAAGGGATGCTCGACTCAGGCTCCATGGCCTGTACTTTCAGTGAAGATGCAGAGGAAAGGATGTTGAAGGGAAAAGTATTGCAAGAACCAAGACCGATGACTGAGGACGTGGTTTTAGTGGGGTGTGGAGGAAAACTCACTAAACCGAAGTGTGTGTACGAAGTTGAACTGAAAGTATATGGGGTGAGCTGCATCGTACCAATTCTTGTGGTGCCGGGCCAGAGGGATGATCTCATCATCGGCACGAATGTGATCAAGTTCCTCATGCACAAGTTGAAGGACAGTGACGATTACTGGCGGCTCATCTCCGTCTGCAGTCCATCCTCATCCCCAGGGTGTGAACAGTTCTTGGACCTCATGGCGAATACGTCTCGTTGGAGGGGTGGAGAGGTACCGGATAAGATCGGCACGGTCAAGCTCAAGCAGTTGATCACTCTTCTGGCGATGCAAGAACACCTCGTCTGGGGTAAACTACCCAAAAATACTATCATGTCGCCTGGAAGCACCGTGATAGTGGAGCCGACATCATCAAGGTCCATGCCACGTAATATCATGGTTGGTCGGGTCGTGACACCTCTGTGGGGTGATGGGTGGGTCCCCATGAAGGTCACCAACCTGTCTGATAGACCTGTTACGCTGAAGAGGAACTGTAAGCTGGCAGATGTGTCTCCCTGCTTAGCTGTGGAGGATTTGGAGCTACTCCAAGGCTGTAGTCGGATCGACAGGGCTCCTCCGACTGAGCACCATACGGCAACCAGTCCTTCTGACTTCAAGCAGAGACTACGTGATGTTGGTCTTGACAAACTCGATATCCAACCCTGTCATACCAGCAACGCAGGAAAGGAGAAGTTGGTCCAGCTGCTCGAGTCTTACACCGACATCTTCTCCATGAGATGGACTGTGGTGAGGCAAAGGGCTTCGTCCACCGCATTCGACTGACCGATGATCGTCCATTCCGCCTTCCTTACCGGAGAGTTCCCCCCGCTCACTACCAGAAACTACGACAGGTCTTGACAGACATGGAGCAGCAGGGGATAATCCGAAAATCAGTGAGTGATTATGCTTCACCGCTGGTGATGGTATGGAAAAAGGATGGTAATCTGAGGATCTGCACCGATTTCCGATGGTTGAATGCGAGAACACTCAAGGACGCCCATCCTCTTCCACATCAGTCGGACTGTCTGGCCGCCTTGGGAGGGAACACCTTCTTCAGCACGATGGACTTGACGTCCGGCTTCTACAACGTTCCCATGGCTGAAGAGGACAAGAGATATACAGCGTTCACTACACCGATAGGCCTGCATGAGTATAATAGAATGCCGCAGGGACTGTGCAATAGTCCTGCCTCATTTATGCGCATGATGCTGAGTATATTCGGGGACATGAACTTCAGCAGCCTGTTATGCTATCTGGACGACCTACTGGTCTTCGGGTCGACGGAAGATGAGGCGTTACAGAGACTGGAGGTCGTCTTTCAGCGGCTGCGAGACCACAATCTCAAGTTGAGTCCGAAAAAGTGTCATCTGATGAGGTCGTCTGTCAAGTTTCTGGGCCATATCATAGATAGTAGCGGAGTGGCTGTGGATCCTGCGAAGGTGGAAGTCATATCCAGCATGTCTAGGACGGATCTGATGGAAGAAGACGGGTGCACACCCTCAGTACGGAGGATCAAGTCCTACCTGGGAATGGTCTTCTTCTATCAGCACTTTATCCCTAATTGCTCTTCCATCGCAAAGCCGCTATTCGCTCTGACTGGGGGACAGAAGAGGAAAGGAAGGATGAAGGTGAAGGTGAAGGCGGGAACATTCAGGAGACTGGGACCCGATGACTGGACTTCAGAGTGTGACGTCGCCTTCGTCAGTCTAAGAGAGAGTCTGCTGGACTGTGTGGTTCTGGCGCATCCTGATTTCTCACGTCCCTTGATTCTGTCAACCGATGCTTCATTGGACGGGCTCGGAGCGGTGTTGTCACAAGTACCAGCTGGTGAAAGTAAAGCGCGCCCCATAGCTTTCGCAAGCAAGACCCTGAGCAGTTCTCAGAGGAATTACCCAGCCCACCGGCTCGAGTTTTTGGCACTGAAGTGGAGTGTGTGCGACAAGTTCAGCCATTGGCTGAAGGGCAACTCCTTCACTGTATGGACGGACAACAATCCACTCACTTATATAATGACCAAGCCTAAACTCGACGCTTGCGAACAACGGTGGGTCGCTGTTGTGAAGGATCAGATTAAACCGAATATATATATTTATTTATGGATATATATTGAATAGTATTTGTATATCGTTTGATATCCCTTGTATATTCCTTGTACATATACACGGAATATCCCTTTAGTCTACTATAGCCCATAATAGTTCATTCTCTTATTGGACAAGGACCTGGCGCCAGGAGACAAGCCCCTTGGAGCCAAGTTCAATGGTACCGACGAGACATGTCTCTACTAGCCCCGGCTCTGCGCAGGAATACGGCTACCGAAAGGAGAGTGGCACTATTTGTTCACCGTGCATATAAATATGGCGCAAGTAAATGTAGAAGACCCTTAGTCCTTTACCCTTCTACCCAACTAAGTAACAGAACGTGAAGCCTCACCCACGATACCGCGTGCGGTGTAGTATGGCCTGTTTGGCCTTAGAATAGCATCGAGACCTCGTGCGAATTAATAACTGAATTGTCATAGTTTGGCACTGTACCGTCGAGTGCGACGTATTTCTATTAGGTTAATAATAGTCTATTATGTATGGTGCATCGTGCGGTTAGAGTTCTAAAGTGAGCAGCATCCCCATCGCTTCCTCGTGTTATCTAGAGTCTTAACCAGGTTGGGCAGACCACACGTGGTGCTTTCATCCGAGGAGTTCTAGGCGAGGACCGAGTGGACCTGTACATTGGATTACCTACCCGACGACTGCTGAGCCCTATGCGGCATGGAATATATATTTGCTTTGGTACTTTGATTTGTGGAGCGGATAATCGCCAACACCGGTGAGTGTTGGATTTACCCCGAGAGGAGTCAAGGTGAGACGGCGCTCAGACCAGACTGAGGTCGCCTCGATTCTTCTTCATTGTGGACCTACAGCTACAGCTACAGCCTACAAGAGAGCCAAGGTGTATTCATCTGTGGATCAAGATTCTACTGCACTGTCTTCTGTACCTGAATTCTCTCTAGAAATCGTTGACCAGACGGGCTACTACCGACGGCTCTCCTACCCCCCCTACCGGCCTACAACCGGGAGGACCCCTTCCAGAATTATCCTGCTATATCATTAAGAGTACCATAGATCTAATTCCCTAAGAGCCAGGTTGTATACTTGCTTCCTGCGTAACCAGAGATTGGACATTCAGTGTTGATTTGCCTACGAGTACTCATTTGTCTTACAAGTGCATTCAAATCATAAATGTAGTAGTAACTATTATATGTACCTTTTGCTATATATTAAATATTTGATTATTACCTTTGTGTGGACCCGATTTCATTGTGGGAAAGTGTTCATCATATTTAGATATCATGTACTGTATGGCCAGTAGTTAAAGTACATAAAGCGGTAGTGGTTTAATGATACCATACTTATCAATACAGTCAGGGAATTGTACCCCTCAGTTACAATTGGTCCTTCGAGCCGGAGGGTAATTAGTGTAATATTAATATAGTGGTATTAATATTGAAATGGCCTATGATGAACACTCCACGAAACGGTCCTCCTAAAGTAGAACGCCCGCAGCGTAGACGACAGCCACCTCAGTACTTAGAGGATTACGCTGCCAGTATACTACCTAGCCTTCTACAAACGGTAAACGCGGTAAAAGTAGAAAGTAAAATTATGTCCGACCCTAGCAACCAGGATACCCCGACCACAGAGGCCCTAGTGGGTTCTAATGTAACTGACCAAGCTCACGGTGGGGACCAGGAGGGAACTGACACGACTTTACCCCCCGCCAAGACCGAAGAAGTAGTCCCCCCAGAGCTCCGGGAGGAAGACAACCCTCCAGAGATGGAACTCTGCACGGAACAAGATGAGGAGAGCGCCGAGGAGATAGAGCTCCAGGACTCCCCGCAGGGGAACGCATCCCCCACGGGTACTGCCAGGAGCGGATCACCCCAACCAGCGTCTTCCCCCAGCGAGGCGGAGAGGATGCTGGCACAGGCGTTCCTCGCCAGCCTAGCAGCCGCTACGGAGCGTGATCGACTCCAAGCACAGACGCTTAGCGAGCGCGAACATTCTACCATTGAAAGAGAACGCCTCCAAGCGCAGCAACGGAGCGAAGAAGAGCGCATACGTCTGGAGCTGAGACGCCTTCAAACGGAAGAGAATATGGCAAGAGACCGGGCCGACACCCAGCGTGCCGCTGCCGGTGCCCAAAGAGAAGCAGATCTCACCAAGCGCGAAGCCGAGCGCGACAGACTACAAGCCGAGCGCGACAGACTACAAGCGCAGCTAATGGAGCAGCTGATCACCAGGGCAACACCCCCTCCCTCCACAAGGGGTTCCAGGGCCTCGTCAAGACACGGGTCAAGGGCACCCTCCCCTAACCGATTAAGCGACCCTGAGCCCGACCACCAGAGAGAGCCTACACCCCCCTCCGAACTCCTTCCCCGACCGGTCCAAGTGAGACCCAGCTACAAGGAAGGAACGGCGGACACCGCGGAGAGGCTAAATAGACGACTACAGGATCTAGAAGACCTGGCAGAGGAAGAAGAGGGAGAAGAGGAGAGTCAAGCCCGACAGCAGCACATTACTCCACAGGACCAGGAGGTCCAGTACAGCCCAGGCTATACCCCCGCGGCTCTGCGCTACAGACCCCCGACTCGATTCACGGGTGAGCATGACGCACGACCAGTCCCGAGGAATAGCACCTGGACCAGCGGGCCATGGTACCCTGCCGGTACCAGCCCACCGAGAGGCGTAAGAGGAGACTCGCCCAGGAGGCCTCTCTTCCAACGCTCACCGATGTGCCAGCCATCCACGGCATCATACATTGGCACACCGACGTTTCCAGACTTCACCCATGAGAACCGAGCACAGTACACGGAGCTACGGATGTGCTTAGAGACAATGATGGTGGATGTAGCTGATGAACGCCACAAGTATGCTATCCTATTGAAGCACCTGAAAGTGCCCAGAGCGCACAACATAGCGCTGGCCTATGCCACCTCTACTACCCCATACACAGCGGCTCTAGCAGCACTAGACCAAAGATATGGACGTATATGGGATTACGTAATACAAGAGATAAGGCATATTGACCGCCTACCCCCAGCAACAGACAATAGCTCACTAGACGACCTGTCTATCAAAGTACAATCCCTGGTAGGGATGCTGGGGGCGCAACGAGAAAAGGGTATGCATGAACTATACGCAAACTCGAACGTCGAGAGGATTTTAGAGAAGCTGCCGCCCGCCCGACAGGAGCGCTTCAGGCGGCAAAGAGACCACCGTGATCCTAACGGTCCCGAGCCATCCCTCCTAGACCTAGCCGACTTCCTGGCGAGAGAAGTCAGCAGCCTACGGTTGGATACGTTCGTGCGGAGCACACCAAGCTCCAGAGAGGGACCTAGGAGAGCAAACGATGGCCGAAGATCGGTGACTGTCATGCACCAATCAGAATCAGTACCGAGCAGCAAGAACCACAGTACCCCCTCGATGAAAGAGAAGTGGAAGATGGTGTGCCCGTACTGCGAAAAGGAACACTGGTTGTCACAATGTGACCTGTTCAAGAAGATGACCGCTGAAGAAGTGAGTCACTGGATAAAGTCCAACAGGCGCTGTTACCGATGTGCGCGCAGTCACATGGCAACCGAGTGCCGCCTCAAGAAGAGGTGTAGTCGGTGTGACGGAGCCCACCTAGATGTCCTACACGACAGTAACAGAAGAAAGCCTGCACCATCCAGCAGCACAAAGGCAAGTGTTATGTACATTGACCCCGCTAGCAGCAGCGGCGCCCAGGTGCTCTTAAAGGTGGTCCGCGTAACACTGAGTTACCAAGATAAGGTCATGGACACTTACGCCGTCCTTGATGACGGGTCAGAGAAGACCCTTCTCCTCGCGTCCGCTGCGGCCCAGCTGGGGCTGCGGGGGAGCGAGAACCAGATGACGATTCGGACAATAAGAAGAGATCTAAAGACGATAAAGGGCGAGAATGTCTCCTTCACTATCGCAGCAAGCGGGCAGCCAGAGAGACGGTATAGGATTACTAATGCTTTCACCAGCCAAGAAATAGGACTATCGCAGTACACCTACCCCATCGCCAAGCTGATGGATAAATATGTGCACCTGCGTCAACTCCCTATCCCGCTCATAGACGGCGCCACCCCGACCCTGCTGATAGGCTCCGACCATGCAGACCTCATAGTCCCGATAGACCGGGTCCATACAGGACCCAGAGGTTGTCCTGCAGCAGTCGAGACCCGCCTAGGATGGACATTACAAGGCCCCCTCGCCAAGTCTCTTAACCGAACAGCAGCCACTAGCTGCCTCCACTCCAGAGCGACAGAAGGAGACACCACACTCCTGCAGCATGTCGAGAGGCTATGGACACTAGAGACAATGCCCTTTAAGAACGAAAAGAAAGACATTCGTTCTAAGGAAGATATTTACGCTATAGCCCTCCTCGAGCACGGGACAAAGAGAGTCAACGTCAACGGAGTGATGAGATACGCAACTCCACTCCTGAGGCGAGAGGGAATGCCCACCTTTCACGCCACAAAAGAGGCAACGGAGCGGTATCTATTGAACACAGAGCGGCGCCTAGCCAAAGACCCCGCTCAAGAAGCTGTGTACCGCGCTCAGATTAACAAGCTAATCACAGCGGGACACATAAAGAAAATTGACATTAAAGAGGCCGATCAGACGACCGACATTTCAGCAGCTGACTACGAAGAAGCAGAACTTCTTCTACTACAACGAGCCCAGAGAGACTCGTTCCCCGATGAGCTAGCCTGTCTACAGGGAGCAAAGCCCGTCCCATCAGACAGCAGACTGCTCCACCTAGCCCCCGAGAGCGACGCCCATAGTCTCATCAGAGTGGGTGGTCGTCTGCGGAGAGCCCCAGACTTACCGGATGACGTCAAGTACCCGATAGTCTTGAACAGCCGACACAAGGTCACAGAGCTGATCATAAAGAAATACGACGAGGATGTGCACCACGCAGGGGCAGAGAGAGTCTTCGCGGAGATCAGACGTCGTTATTGGATACTGCAAGGGAGAGAAGCAGTGCGGCGCTTCCAGCGAACCTGTCTAGACTGTCGTAAGTGGCGAGCCCAGCCCAGTATACCCCGGATGGCTGACCTACCTCCCTGTCGCCTCCGACTCGGCGACAAGCCTTTTCACTCCACCGGTATGGACTGTTTCGGCCCGCTGTATATAAAGAGAGGAAGAGGAACCGAGAAGCGGTGGGGTATTGTATTCAAATGCATGACCACCAGAGCGATACATATCGAACTCCTCCCAACCATGAGCACAGACTCATTCCTTATGGCCTTCCGAAGATTCACATCACGGAAAGGAAAACCGTCTACATTGTTGTCTGATCACGGGACAAACTTCAAAGGCGGAGAAAGAGAGCTGAGAGAGAGCTTCCAAGCTATGGGCCCAGAACTTAAGACCCACCTCGCTCCATCCCAGATTGACTTCCAGTTTAATCCCCCGAACGCACCTCACTTCGGTGGAACTTGGGAACGAGAAGTACGTTCTATAAAGACAGCCCTGTACGCCGTGCTTGGGGCCCAGACCGTGGCGGAAGAAGTCTTAATGACAGTCCTCACGGAGATCAAGGGAGTATTGAACTCAAAGCCCCTCAGTTACGTCTCAAGTGATGTAGCAGATGTCGACCCAGTCACCCCCAACACACTCTTGATGGGGCGGCTGGACCCCGCGCTACCCCAGACAATGTACAGGCCTGAAGAAGCGAACGGCCGAAGAATGTGGAGGTACAGTCAAGTACTGGCTGACAAGTTTTGGAACAGCTTCCTACTCCACTACCTACCGTCTCTACAGACCCGCCAGAAATGGGTGAAAGAGAGAGACAATTTGACAGAAGGAACAGTCGTCATGATTATCGACCAGTCACTACCCCGAGCTATGTGGCCGGCTGGCCACGTAAGCAAAGTGATCACCGGTGCCGATGGAAAGGTCCGAGCAGCTGAAGTGCTCGTCCAAGGGCGGACTTACACCCGACCCGTGGCGAGGCTAATAGAACTGCCAAGGCTCCCCGATACTATCGATGACGACCATGACCCCATGACTTTGTGAACTGACTGACCTTACAGCGGACATTGAGTAGTGGACAGTGCGGTTAATCTGTCTCTGCTTAGCTAATTAGGTGGGACTAATTAGGGGGCGGCTGTTGTGAAGGATCAGATTAAACCGAATATATATATTTATTTATGGATATATATTGAATAGTATTTGTATATCGTTTGATATCCCTTGTATATTCCTTGTACATATACACGGAATATCCCTTTAGTCTACTATAGCCCATAATAGTTCATTCTCTTATTGGACAAGGACCTGGCGCCAGGAGACAAGCCCCTTGGAGCCAAGTTCAATGGTACCGACGAGACATGTCTCTACTAGCCCCGGCTCTGCGCAGGAATACGGCTACCGAAAGGAGAGTGGCACTATTTGTTCACCGTGCATATAAATATGGCGCAAGTAAATGTAGAAGACCCTTAGTCCTTTACCCTTCTACCCAACTAAGTAACAGAACGTGAAGCCTCACCCACGATACCGCGTGCGGTGTAGTATGGCCTGTTTGGCCTTAGAATAGCATCGAGACCTCGTGCGAATTAATAACTGAATTGTCATAGTTTGGCACTGTACCGTCGAGTGCGACGTATTTCTATTAGGTTAATAATAGTCTATTATGTATGGTGCATCGTGCGGTTAGAGTTCTAAAGTGAGCAGCATCCCCATCGCTTCCTCGTGTTATCTAGAGTCTTAACCAGGTTGGGCAGACCACACGTGGTGCTTTCATCCGAGGAGTTCTAGGCGAGGACCGAGTGGACCTGTACATTGGATTACCTACCCGACGACTGCTGAGCCCTATGCGGCATGGAATATATATTTGCTTTGGTACTTTGATTTGTGGAGCGGATAATCGCCAACACCGGTGAGTGTTGGATTTACCCCGAGAGGAGTCAAGGTGAGACGGCGCTCAGACCAGACTGAGGTCGCCTCGCTTCTTCTTCATTGTGGACCTACAGCTACAGCTACAGCCTACAAGAGAGCCAAGGTGTATTCATCTGTGGATCAAGATTCTACTGCACTGTCTTCTGTACCTGAATTCTCTCTAGAAATCGTTGACCAGACGGGCTACTACCGACGGCTCTCCTACCCCCCCTACCGGCCTACAACCGGGAGGACCCCTTCCAGAATTATCCTGCTATATCATTAAGAGTACCATAGATCTAATTCCCTAAGAGCCAGGTTGTATACTTGCTTCCTGCGTAACCAGAGATTGGACATTCAGTGTTGATTTGCCTATGAGTACTCATTTGCCTTACAAGTGCATTCAAATCATAAATGTAGTAGTAACTATTATATGTACCTTTTGCTATATATTAAATATTTGATTATTACCTTTGTGTGGACCCGATTTCATTGTGGGAAAGTGTTCATCATATTTAGATATCGTGTACTGTATGGCCAGTAGTTAAAGTACATAAAGCGGTAGTGGTTTAATGATACCATACTTATCAATACAGTCAGGGAATTGTACCCCTCAGTTACAGTCACGAAGCTCGCTCCTTATACGTTCAGCCTGAAGCACATCGCATGAGTCAAGAAAGTGGTGGCTGATGCTCTCAGTCGGGATCCGTTTGCCAAGACGGTTGGGCGCCGGCTGGTCACTGAGTCCTACGGCAATCTGCTCGCCGAAGCAGGTGAGGTTGGAGTGAACGGAGTTCAAGATGCCTTCCGTTTAAGGGTCCAGTGTCAACGGGCGGAGAGGTCAGAGCGCGTCGCTGTGATGCAGTCCCAGTGTTCGCCACCCTTGTGTAACAACGCTGTGAAGGCGGTCCTTGATTCTCATGACCATTGGGATGCAGCTGCAGAGTCCAGGGCAACAGAGTTGGTCCAAACCGTTCAACATCTTGCTCCACCGGGACAGGATTCGCTGCCTGCCTTTTCTCTGGCAGAGCTTCAGAGGAGCCAAGAGAGTGACCCTGACATCTTAAAGGTCACGTCTTTTCTGACTCGACAGAGGAGGCCATTGAGGCGAGAGAGAGACGGTCTGGGCGCGAGTGCTCTGGTGCTGATCAGACAATGGGAGAGACTGAAGATCACTGACGGAGTGCTCTATAGAGTCACCAAAGATCCGTTGAGCAAGCAGAGGAGGCTTCAGTTCGTCTTGCCCCGGAGTCTAGTGGACAAGGCCTTGCGGGGGCGTACATGACTTAGCCGGACATCAAGGGCAGGCAAGGACGATCTACCTGACAAGACAACGCTTCTTTTGGCCGAGGATGGAGCGCCAAGTTAAGGACTATGTGAAGTGCTGCCAGAGGTGCATTTTGGCCAAGACTCCAGATCCGTCTGCCAGGGCTCCACTTGAGAGTATAAGGACCTCCGCTCCCATGGAACTAGTGTGTTTGGACTTCTGGAGTGCAGAGGATAACAATCAGCGTTCAGTGGATGTCCTTGTCCTGACAGATCATTTCACGAAGTTGGCACATGCCTTTCCCTGCTCAAATCAACAAGCAAAGCAAGTTGCGAGGAAGTTGTGGGATCACGTGTTCTGTGTATATGGATTTGCGAAGCGCATACATACGGATCAAGGAGCCAACTTCGAGAGCGAGCTCATTGCGGAACTGCTTAGATTGTCGGGAGTCTCCAAGTCACACACTACCGCCTACCATCCCATGGGGAACGGAGGGACCGAGAGGTTTAACAGAACCCTGGGGGGCATGATCCGTTCGCTGCCGCTGAGGGAGAAGGCCAGGTGGCCTCAGCAAATACAGACCCTGACATTTGCATACAATGCGACGGTGCATGAGACGACTGGGTATGCACCCTTCCACCTAATGTTTGGGCGGGTTCCGAGACTCCCTGTTGATGTGATGTTCAGACAGGTTCTTCATGACCCAGTGGTTGTTGACTACAGCAGTTATGCGACGACGCTTATGTCCCACCTCCATGAAGCAGCGGACATTGCTCGGAGACATGCCGTCAAGGAGCAAGACAAGCAAGCCAGAGGTTACAACCGTAAAGTCAAGGGGATCTGCTTGAACGTGGGAGACAGGGTGCTCCTTGCAAACAAAGGCAAGAGGGGAAAGAAGAAACTTGCGGACAAGTGGGAACCGACAGTCTATACTGTCATGGACAGCAACCCACAGACTCATGTCTACAAGCTGGAAGATGACAAGGGGAAGGCGAGAGTAGTGCATCGCAACCTTATTCTGGATATCAGCTTCCTACCCATAGAGACTCCTGATGGGGACGCGCCGGTGACTGAGGACAGTCTTGGAGAATCTGAGGGCGGGTCTCAGATGGGTCTCGTCGGCTCTCTGGAGGAAGAGGAAGGTTCGGAGGATAGGACGGGCGCATGGGTGCTGAGTGGGGCCGAGGAGGCTTCCAGTCATGGCTCCTGTGAAGTAGCTGGTGCGGACGAAGATCAGTCTGCTGTGGACCAGAGTCAGCGAAGTGTGCCAGGGACGGTGTCGGTGGTAGATACAAGTAGTGCCCAGTCCTCCAGACCAGTGTCTACAGTTGACACATCAGACACAGTGCCAAGGGTCCCGACCATTATTCCTGTAGTCATTCCGGCTATTATAGAATGGGACCTAGACTGCCGAACACCCACGCTAAGGGGCACAGAGGGTGTAGTCAGGACACGGGCTGGCAGGGTGGTTAAGAGAGTCGGCCGTTTGATAGAGACAATGGTTTAGAGGCCGTTCAGTTGGTAGGAGGTCCCAGTCTCTTCTCGCTCTGTTCTAGGCGTTCTGTGCGATCTCTTTATTTTTTTTTATTATTTGAGTATTTTTTTTATCTTGCACTGTGACACTGTAAGTGGCGTACTTAGCACATGTGCTCACAGATGAGATATGGGACTCGAGTAAGCCGGGTAGTTTGGTGTACAAGGCACCGAGTGATTCTAGGAGGAACATAGGACTGTACACCCTTTTGTTTTCTCTGAACCTGTGTGACAGGTGACTTCTAGTTGATTTTGGAGATGTGTATCTTCAGGTAAACCCGTGCCGGTTCTGACGTAGTGTTGGAGGTCCCAGTTAGTGTGTCCTGTCGGTTCAGGATTTTAGCGGAATTCAGGGGGGGAGTATGTAGCAGGTATATATAAAATATACTGTTATGTATTCCACAAAGAATCCCTCCCTCACGTTTTATTTTAATTTGTTTATTTTTATCTTTTACTCTCATAGCCTTTTATTTTGAAATCGTCACTTCCTGCCGAAGTGACGTTTTTCCCCTTGCACCTCCCCTCTCACGCCAGACTATCTGGAATGCTGACAGGGGTAAGACGTTCGTTCAGTGTCTGTAAATATATCTGGTCTAAAAGAACGTATGATGGTTAAAATATTGTAAATAGGTTGCCGGGCAATGAACCGGAGTTGTATATAGTGGTAACTGTGTTAATGATGAACAATTCTGCACTTGTTGTAATGTGGTTTAGCTGTGGTGGCGAACTGTTGCAAGGACATGTGGTTGAGCTAGAAGTAATGGCTGAGCAAAATGTGTAGGCCTCGGTCTGAAATGTGATTGATATTCCCCCATTGCAGCATATGTGAGCTGTTGACGCCATCTGCTGGCCAATGTTAATATGTGCCTATCTGGGATGTTTCAACAGGTAATTTGAGATGTCTTATTGTTTATTTTGTATTATTTCATTGTGTATTTTATTTTAATGTGATATCTCAGTGGATGATTGTAAACTTCAGACTATCTGGAATGCTGACAGGGCATATGTGAGCTGTTGACGCCATCTGCTGGCCAATGTTAATATGTGCCTATCTGGGATGTTTCAACAGAATTAAATGCTGAAATGGATCACGGCCTGTCTCTTCACTTCCCATACACGACGACATTAAAGAGGGTGGCCTTAGACCAGTTACACCAGCAAGAACACTGCGATCATCAGCTGCTGGACTACTAGAGGCTCCCAGAAACAGTCAAAAGAGGATCGGTAATGCAGCCTTTATCAACTATGCACCAAAACTGTGGAACAAACTACCCCAAAACATCAGGGAAGCCAACTCGCTAGACATCTTCAAAAGACAGCTTAAAACCTATCTCTTTGCTCAGGCATTTCAATGACTTACCTGCACTATTCTTACCCTGCCTACTTTACTATGCTAATTCTATCTTATTTTACACTGCCTATCAAATTCATGTGTCGGTTATCACACTTTTTACTTCTTACTGATGACTATTTTTAAACTGAATCATTTTAAACTATTTTTCACACTTTTTACTGTAACCTTGCTATTTACATTTTTTACTGTTGTTGTATGTCCGTTCTATTTTATAATTTTTAGACTATTTTTAAACTTAATCATTTTAAACTACTTTATTATTTGTATTACTGAATAGAGAGCCTATTAGGATGCTAGATCCTAATGTGAAACACTGTGATTTACCATACCCTGCCTATCAAATTCATGGGTCGGTTATTGCACTTTTTACTTCTTACTGAAACACTGTGATTATTTGTATTACTGAATAGAGAGCCTATTAGGATGCTAGATCCTAATGTGAAACACTGTGATTTACCATACCTTGCTATGCTCGCTCATGTCTGTATTTTTTATGTCTGTTCTATTTTATAATTTTTAGACTATTTTTAAACTGAATCATTTTAAACTATTTTTATTATTTGTGTTACTGAAAACTGTAAGCGGAGAGCCTATTGGGATGCTAGATCCTAATGTGAAACACTGTGATTTGCCATACCTTGCTACCTGTCTATCTTTTTTATGCCCGCTTATGCCTGTATTTTTTACTGTTGTGAAGCACTTTGAACTGCAACCTCTGTATGAAAAGTGCTATACAAATAAAGTTATTATTATTATTATTATTATTATTATTATTAAAGTTATTATTATTGACGTAAAGAAACATTTTGCTAATTTGAACACACTTATTTAAGTTGTATCTTACCCATATTGTACTGGAAAGGGTAGGTAGGCTACAATCAATCATTAATAATTATTTATTATGATGCTTCAAGGGCCACATTGGAAATAAGCCTGTGACCTTTATGTGTCATCCTTGACAATCCTTTTAGATACTTTGTATATTTTTTGCCTTCCGTCCTTTTATATTTGTCTAAATAAATTAAACGACATTTCAGTGTAGGCTTAACCTGTAGTCACTAGAGGGCAGAAACTATTCTCTGTTATTCAGCAGTGCTGGGCAATATTTTCACAGCTGCTAATAATCTTGGGACAGAATTCCAGTTTGTAATGTCACTGTTGTTTGGGTGATGAGGGTCCTTCATTATCCTACAGGCTCTGGATCTGCACCTCCTGGTGTATAAGTCCTGTAGGGGTGGTAGTGCAATACACGTAGTATGCTCTGCTGAGCGAACTACTATCTGCAGAGCCTTCCTGTCCTGGGCAGTGCAGTTGCCAAACCAGGCAGTGATATTTCCAGTCAGGATGCTCTCCACAACCCCAGAGTAGAAGGACTGGACTATCTTCCCTGATACTCTGAACTTCCTTAATTGTCTTAGGTGGTAGAGGCACTGCTTCGCCTTTTTTTTAACAGAGTGGCCGTGTGTGTTGTCCATATCAGGTCCTCTATGATGTGGACTCCCAGGTACTTAAAACTGCTCCCGGTAGGCCTTCTCGTGTAACACTTCCTCCGGTCCTGGTCCTATGGGACCAGGACCCAGACATTCACATTTACAATCTCCCATCAATAACCCTCAGTCAACATTGCCAACCGGTGGGCTGATGCAGATCTGGCATCAGCTCACACATCAACTCATTATGATTTATTGTCAGTTATGTTTATTGTGTTTATTGTCTGTTGTCTCCACTTTGTTAGTCTTGTGTTCCCCTGTCTGTGGTTTGTAATTATGTTTTAGTCTGGTTGTTTATTTGTTATTGTTTTCCCAGTGTACTCTGTGTTCTATTGTTTCTGTCTACCACACCTGTGTCTTGTTTGTAAATTACCCTCTGTGTCTATCAGTGTCTTGTCAATTAGTCTGTGTATTTAGTGTGGTCTGTCCTGCCCTGCTGGGCGCGATCATTGTTAAATGTTACCTGTGTGTGTTAGTCGTGTATGTACCTTGTCGTGAAGTAAACTGTTCTTCGTCACGTTCTGTCTCCGGTCTCATCAATCCCTACTCTGCCATCTGGGTTCACCATGCCAAAGAAGCGTACTAATCGTAACAGAATGATCGCGCCAAACTTGAACCCGGCAGAGAGGAGAGACGGAGCCAGCTTCGCGCTCGGGATCCTGGGCGCTTCCGTCCTGCGTGCCGACCAGGCGACCGCTCGGGGTCTGGCACCATGGGACGCAGTGGCTGGGCCAGCGGCGCCGATGACATCGGGTGCTTGCGCCGCGGCCACCCCGGTGCTGGATCCCTGGGTGGGGAGTCGCCTGGTCCGCAGGGGAGCGTCGGGGACGGGGCGCGGATCCCGACGCCACAGCCCCAGGGGAAGTGGTTCCCAGGACCGCAGGTCTTCCTCGCCGGCCTGGTCGAGGTTTCCTCCGCCCTGGGAGGTTCCAGAAGATGAGCCACCACCATGGCAGACCTGGAGGACGACGTCGGATTCCGCTGCCGGAGGGACCCCGGTTGGGGGTCCTGCACCGCGTCTTGTCGCCAGGGAGCCTCCGGTTCGGGGTTTGGCGGGGGGTCTCGCCACCGTGGTGACCCCAGCCCCAGGTCGCGCTCCGGAGCCGTCGCCTCTTCCCCCCATCCTTCCCTGCTCCAGCCCTCCTCGTCAGCCCCCTCCCCCCGTTCCTGTTCCCGCATGCCCCGTCCCTCGAACCCCCATCCTCCCCCCTCCTCTTTTCGCTGATGCGGCTTCCGTCCCCCCCACCCTCCTCGTTCCCGGGGGGCCTGTTGGGTCGCCTGGGAGTCGACCTTCGAGGCCGGGTACTGTAACACTTCCTCCGGTCCTGGTCCTATGGGACCAGGACCCAGACATTCACATTTACAATCTCCCATCAATAACCCTCAGTCAACATTGCCAACCGGTGGGCTGATGCAGATCTGGCATCAGCTCACACATCAACTCATTATGATTTATTGTCAGTTATGTTTATTGTGTTTATTGTCTGTTGTCTCCACTTTGTTAGTCTTGTGTTCCCCTGTCTGTGGTTTGTAATTATGTTTTAGTCTGGTTGTTTATTTGTTATTGTTTTCCCAGTGTACTCTGTGTTCTATTGTTTCTGTCTACCACACCTGTGTCTTGTTTGTAAATTACCCTCTGTGTCTATCAGTGTCTTGTCAATTAGTCTGTGTATTTAGTGTGGTCTGTCCTGCCCTGCTGGGCGCGATCATTGTTAAATGTTACCTGTGTGTGTTAGTCGTGTATGTACCTTGTTGTGAAGTAAACTGTTCTTCGTCACGTTCTGTCTCCGGTCTCATCAATCCCTACTCTGCCATCTGGGTTCACCATGCCAAAGAAGCGTACTAATCGTAACATTCTCGTCGTTGTTGGAGATCAGGCCCACCACCACTGTGTCGTCTGCAAACTTCACTATGGAGTTGGAGCTGAACCTGGCCACACAGTCATGTGTGTACAAGGAATACAGCAGGGGGCTGAGGACACAGCCCTGGGAGGATCCGGTGCTCAGGGTGATGGAGTTGGAGGTGTGTCCACCCACCCTGACCACCTGGGGCAGAAAGTCCAGGCACCCAGGGTGGAGTTCAGTCCCAGTTCAATCAGCTTGTCAGCCAGTCTGGTGGGGACTATAGTGTTGAAAGCTGAACTAGTATAGTCAATGAACAGCAAGCTCACATAGCCCCCCTTCTGCCAGATTGACACACCAAATCGACGGGACGGAATTATCTGGCACTGGAGTGGAGATCAAACCAGGGTTTTATTGTCTGGGAGTTTTGATGAGATGAGTGAAAGCCGGTGTGCCACCTGGTCAGCCACGCCCCCTGTGATGCTGTAGTAGAGGAGCTAATAGAGATTGGAGGGGGAATCCGGGGAAAAGAAACACACATACTACACGCTATACAATAAAACACAAAGGAACAAAACTACAATCGTCACACTTTGCACAATATTGAAGAGAGGCGACCCATGAGGTCTGCCATTTTCCTTACCAAACATGAGCTAACTGAATGTCTGGCTTGTGTTATCTTGAATATCTTGGCCTTTATGATTCATCCCTCTAACATAGATTACTTTGATAACCCCAATTAAATGCATGTGACACAATGCATTGTAATCCATAATAAGCAATCATGGTATAGTGTACAGTACACTGCACTGGAATCCCCAACACAAATTAATTAACACACACACACCATAGAAATATAATTAATTTCTCATTCTATGATACACCCATAAACACATCATAATGTCTGCATGCATCAAAGCTGGATTACTGAGTACTGCCTGTGTTGTTTTTTACTACCTGTACCCCCCCCCCTTCCCCCCATGCTGCTATGATGCCTGAATTTCCCCAAGGGGATCAATAAAGGAATATCTTATCTTATCTTATCTTATCTTATCTTAGCAGGCCCTGGGGCCCTGGACCACAAGGGGGCCCAAAAGATTGGTGGTGCCGAATTCATATGTATGGGTTTATACAGTAGTACATGTGGTGGTAACACAAATAAATGTCCACGGGAGCATTAACACTTTCAGCGCCATAGGTCGCTGTGGGCCGTGTGGCAAGAATGCCAGCGCTTTAAAGGATAACTCCACTTTTTTTTTTAAATTAGCTTATTTAACATCTTCCC
The DNA here is from genome assembly GCF_963971535.1 of Notolepis coatsorum. Lineage (NCBI taxonomy): Eukaryota > Metazoa > Chordata > Actinopteri > Aulopiformes > Paralepididae > Notolepis > Notolepis coatsorum. The sequence goes on along the minus strand of NC_140178.1, from coordinate 58,690,313 downwards.
TGGAGTTAGACAAGAAGATGCATACCTTTTTTGTCTCTGTGCGTGCATTTTAGCTTTGGGAATAGACGCTCCGTTAGCATAGCTTAGCTTCATCACTGGAAGTGGGGGAGGACAGTAGCCTTACAGTGCCTTACAGTGTATTGCAAGGTCTGACATTGACCAAACTTGATATGCATGACCTTGGTGGGCTCTAGGTCAACTCCTGAAAAGGGGGTCAATGTCAGACTTTGCAATCAAAAGTTAGGGGGCTAATAACCCTTGCCATAATTTCAGTGCACCCCTAACTTTTGATTGCAAGGTCTGACATTGACCCCCTTTTCAGGAGTTGACCTAGAGCCCACCAAGGTCATGCATATCAAGTTTGGTCAATGTCAGACCTTGCAATACACTGTAAGGCACTGTAAGGCTACTGTCCTCCCCCACTTCCAGTGATGAAGCTAAGCTATGCTAACGGAGCGTCTATTCCCAAAGCTAAAATGCACGCACAGAGACAAAAAAGGTATGCATCTTCTTGTCTAACTCCAGGGAAGATGTTAAATAAGCTAATTTAAAAAAAAAAGTGGAGTTATCCTTTAATGAATGGGGATACATGCCGGTGTTTGCAGGGCTAAAACTATATTAAATATCATAGCTATGGATATAAAACTATTGCCCATTTGACATCGAGTATCTATCGTTCAATTTGTGAAAAATAAATAATTTTTTCATCTATACATTTCCGTTTTATACCGTGGTGAATATGAGTATAGTTTTAGAGTAATTCTGTGTAATCCCAGGAAACGCCGCTATGCAGCATTTAGTGCATTTCACTAGAAACCGCGGCATTCCTCGCCTGGATCAACAATCAATCTGAAATCAACGCTATATTATCGGTAATATGTTTCATCATGCATGCATGCATGAAAGGGTGGGGGGGGGGTTTCTATGCTTCGATCGTCACCAACGGCATACGTTGTGGAGTAACGTTACAGTAACACTTTCGGATCACAATGAAGGCATGCTCGGATCAACGCAACGCTAGGATGTACTGCAAAAAGAATATTCCAATTAACTGATCGCCATTCCAAGTATTGATGTCGATCGTGTTGCCAACATAATCCACCAAAGAACATAAATCGGGAGTGCTTGATTATCCTCAATCCATGTGTTATAACCGCTTGCCATGCCTGACTAGGAAAACCCGGACCGGACTTTTTAGATCGACGTACAGGCCAAGCCAGAGAGTTTCCAAGGATGTGCAATACCGGCCGCAAGGCGGCAGGCGGCGGTATTGGACGTTTGCGATCTCAGATCCATTCCCAATGATAACATCAGGCTCCCTCGATGGATTATGAATGGAAATAGCGAATAAAAGAAATAACAACCAAAACCCGACTTTTCTCGGGTTTGGCACCCAAGTGATGGCGAGTTAACCCGACTTATCTCGGGTCTGGCGTCCAATGTGTTAAAGGACCTCTTCACCGATTTTCAACCTTATTGAAAATGTCAACCTTAACTCATTGGTGGCCAATAACGAGTAAACTCGTTGTTGCCCGCCAACGCTTGAGCGCCAATAACAAGTAAACTCGTTTTTGGATCCTTTGATCCCCGTTCTAAACGATCATCCGGATCACTCTAGCCGTCCCTGGCTCATTTGCCTACATTGGAATTGCAATGCCGATCGAATATCACCAGGTGGCAGTATTGCCAACCTTTTGAACTCTGATAGAAAGGGATCAGTAGAGACAATGAATGAACTGGACTATCAAGACTCACTCTGAGGGGGAGGAGCTCTTGCAAAGCAATCGCTAGCAGATCTGCTCGCCTCAAAACCTGTAGTTTCCCGTAAACACGTGTAATTAATTATATATAAATGGGTAATCACGATCGCCAATGGGATCATTGGAATTATTCTTTTGGAGGATCTTCTGGCTAAGGTAAGGACCCACTATGTCTATTTTACCGAACCTGAAACATGTTTCTGTAACGATCACAGTGTCTTACTTTACCGGACCAAAACCAAGTGTTTTCAGGCGAGCAGCCGCGAGATTTGTGCATACGCTGCACAAAACACTTTATCTCACAATCTAGAAAACCAGCCTGGATTATTTTTAAACGGGCGATGTTTACCGTGGTATAGCGCACAAATGAAGGGATGTAGAAATTAACTGTTTCATCCCTATTGTACTATAAATAGTGCCTGTCAAATGAGCCATACTATTGTCTCCATAGCTATAATATAGAATATACGATGGGTCCGCAAACATCGTGAAAATGGTCAATAACGCTGGTGCCAGTGAGTAAAGATGGGAAAACAGTGTGGCAGTCAATGAGTTAAAGGAATATGCCAACTTTTGGGGGAATTAGCTTATTTGCCATCTACCCTGGATTTAGACAAGCAGATACATACCCTTTTCTTCTCTGTGCATGCATTAGGCTTAGGGAACAGCCACACCATTAGCTTAGCTTAGCGTCATTCACTGGAATGTACAGCAAATTACCAAGTATGGTCTTGTCAATATTCCAATGTACAGTTTTGCTTGTCCAGTGGTACAGTGTCCCCCACCAACCCCTCCTACCCAACGCCCCCCCACTCCTATCCAACCTCCCACCACCCACTCCTATCAACCCCCCCCCCCCCACCCAACCACCTCCAATGTACAGTCCCCCCCACCCCCCCCCCCCCCCCCCCCCCACCTACCCAACCTCCTCCAATGTACAGTTTCTACGTCAAATGTATATACTTTTTTTTTCTGGACTCTTTTCGTATCACAAACAGTACTGTATTTGCAAATCTGGTATGTCATAAATGTATAGATGTAGCAGTACTGTCTATCTGTATGTCATGTATGTCATATATGTTACGATGAATTGAAAATGGGGGACCCTGATGTAAACAAGACAAAAGTCTTTCTCTGGTCTGCATCCCCTTAACAATTGTGTGTATTGAGATGTACTGTACTGTACCCATTCTGCAATCTGTTAATAAAGTTTTCATTCATTCATTCATTCATTCAAGTAGGTGTGCCAGTGTAGCCTAGTAACAGTCACTCCAAATACACTCCAAATAAAACTCCAAAACATGCATGTAAACATGTTGTGACCTGTGTATTTACCACGTGGAGAAATAAAGATATTTAATGAGACATCTTTGTTTTCTAACAATTCTTTTGACGAACCACTGCTGTCTGGGCGCAGTGATTTCACGAGTCATGCAGTACTTATTTTATGCCTATTCTTATGTCTGCACGTTTATGTTGCACTACTTTTATTGTCTTTCATACCTATTCTGCAATTTATGCATAATTTTTTATTCTGTCAATTGTGTGCTGATTTTATGCCTATGTTCATTTTATACTAATTACTGTGGGGCACTCTGGACTGTGGCCCATGTGTGAAAAGTTCTATATAGATAGTTATTAATATTTATTATTATTATATTGTAAAAATGTATGCATTGAAATGTCTGTAAAGTCTCGACGCCATTGAAAATGAGGGTGACCTCAATTGTCCTTTCGAGAATAAATAAAGGTTTGAATTAATGAATGAAAATGTGAATCGAGCCAGATTCCAAGATATTTGTAATATCTGACCCTTTCCATAATCTAACCATTTACAGTAGAGATATGCAAATTGCCGTAGTCTGTGTTTTGAGATTTCGAGAAGACCATGAATTTTGTTTTATTTGCCTATAGAACCAGTTTGAGATTAACAAGAGCTTTTTGGACGTTAAAAGAAAGCTTCAAATTCTCCGTGGCTAGATGAACAGAGTCCACAATACAATACACAATTGTGTCACCCCCATATAGATGGGCCTGACAACCTTTCAATGAGGAGACGATATAATTTATATAAATGGTAAAGAGGACACTGGACCTATAATTGAACCCTAGCAATGTGTCCCCAAAGAAACTCTGCTGGATGGAGTCACCTGGCAGAGAGCAGACCTCTAGTGAACACAAGATCCTCAACTAGTTTCTAGTCCCACCTCGAGGAAAGTTGATGACACACAATGCGTACATTTTCTGTCCATTATGTCCTCCTTACAACAGAACAATAGGATTAAGGTAAAAAAAAAAATCGAATTTCCTATTTACATTAACTGGCGTGCAGGCCCGCTTTAAAATGTTTCCAGTATAATATATTATACAGTGGGCCTACAGGCACAATTTGATTTGAAAATGAGGGGTGGGAAGGCACTGAACATGCTCACCCCGGGGTTAAAAAAATCCATCCATGAAGTGCATAAACAAACACAAAGAAAGGGGAAAGAGATAGAGAGAGAGACCTTGGGGAAGTTCATACTTTACATCCTGTATATTTCCGCAGAGAGACATCAATGGTGGACGTGATGAGAGATGATGATGTCCACTGGCGGACTCAGGGGGGGGGGCAGGGGGGGCGACCGCACCCCCCTGGTGCCCCCACGGTCGAAAAACACGTGCTTAAGTGCCCTTTTGAGTGAAAGAAATTGGAGGATGTGCCCTATTGGTGCCCCCACGGTTGAAAAACGAGCGCTTAAGTGCCCTTTTGAGTGAAAGAAATTAGAGGATGTGCCCTATTGGTGCCCCCACTGTTGAAAAACGTGCGCTAAAGTGCCCTTTTGAGTGAAAGAAATTAGAGGATGTGCCCTATTGGTGCCCCCACGGTTGAAAAACGCGCGCTAAATTGCCCTTTTGAGTGAAAGAAATTAGAGGATGTGCCCTATTGGTGCCCCCACGGTTGAAAAACGCGCGCTAAAGTGCCCTTTTGAGTGAAAGAAATTGGAGGATGTGCCCTATTGGTGCCCCCACGGTTGAAAAACGAGCGCTTAAGTGCCCTTTTGAGTGAAAGAAATTAGAGGATGTGCCCTATTGGTGCCCCCACTGTTGAAAAACGTGCGCTAAAGTGCCCTTTTGAGTGAAAGAAATTAGAGGATGTGCCCTATTGGTGCCCCCACGGTTGAAAAACGCGCGCTAAATTGCCCTTTTGAGTGAAAGAAATTAGAGGATGTGCCCTATTGGTGCCCCCACGGTTGAAAAACGCGCGCTAAAGTGCCCTTTTGAGTGAAAAAAATTGGAGGATGTGCCCTATTGGTGCCCCCACGGTTGAAAAACGCGCGCTAAAGTGCCCTTTTGAGTGAAAGAAATTAGAGGATGTGCCCTATTGGTGCCCCCACGGTTGAAAAACGCGCGCTAAAGTGCCCTTTTGAGTGAAAGAAATTAGAGGATGTGCCCTATTGGTGCCCCCACGGTTGAAAAACGCGCGCTAAAGTGCCCTTTTGAGTGAAAGAAATTAGAGGATGTGCCCTATTGGTGCCCCCACGGTTGAAAAACGCACGCTAAAGTGCTCTTTTGAGTGAAAGAAATGAGAGGATGTGCCCTATTGGTGCCCCCACGGTTGAAAAATGCGCGCTAAAGTGCCCTTTTGAGTGGCGAAAAATTTGAAGGTGTGCCCTATTGGTGCTCTTCCAATGGTCTAAACTTGACCATGTGCCCCACGGTTAAATAATATCACGCAAAAGTGCCCTTTTGAGTGAAAGAAATGAGAGGACGTGCCCTATTGGTGCCCCCACGGTTGAAAAACTTGCGCTAAAGTGCCCTTTTGAGTGGCGAAAAATTAGAAGGTGTGCCCTATTGGTGCTCTTCCAATGGTCTAAACTTGACCATGTGCCTCACGGTTAAATAATGTCATGCAAAAGTGCCCTTTTGAGTGGAGAAAATTAGAGGACGTGCCCTATTGGTGCCCCTCTAATGGTTAAACGTGAACATTTATGCTAAATATGGCGTATGCTTGGGGATAACTATATATAAAACGTTATACACTGTTATCTTCATTTTAAGGGTAAATTAACAATTGGAGAAAAGGCTCAGAGAAAATTAAGGAGCATAAACAAACAGAAGCACATATGGTGCATGGTAAGATGGAGCAACTTCAAACAGAGACCACTGGAAGAGGCTTTCAGGAGGGCAGACGTAGAAGGCCAAGCCAAAAGAGAACATGAACGACAAAGAACCAGGGAGCTAATGACAAGACTAGTAGACATCACATTGTATCTTGCACGGCAAGATGGGGCGTTCAGGGGTCATGATGAAAGTGGTACATCTTTGAACAAAGGGAATTTCCTTGAACTTGTACAGCTACTTGCAAAATATGACTCCACCATCAAAATGCACCTTGATAAAATCAATCACATCCAGTCTCAACAGAAAAAACCACAGACATCGCTGTTGTCCTACAAGACACAGAATGACATAATCAGTGCCCTTGCCACCTATGTCAGAAGAGTAATTTTCAAAGAAATGGAAGATTCCAAAATATTCTCCATTCTCTTGGATGAGACAACTGATGTTTCTCATGTCGAACAAGTGTCCTTTGTTGTTCGCTTTGTCCATCAGATGGAAATCAAGGAGAGATTTCTACAAGTTTGTGATGTGAGTGGAACAACAGCAAAAGAATTTGAGAATGTTGTGATGACATTCCTTGAGGAGAATGGATTAAAAGTGGAAGACATCAGGGGCCAAGGCTACGATGGAGCCGCAAATATGAGCGGAAGCTACAACGGTCTGCAGTCGCAAATTCAGAGCCACAATGAGAAAGCTTTATACGTGCACTGCCATGCCCACTGTCTCAACCTGGTCTTGGTGGAGAGTGCCAAATCAAGCCAGCATTTTGTTCGGTTTTTCAATTTAGTTGAAAATCTGTACACTTTCATATCCAGATCTCCAAAACGCCACGCTGCGTTTGTGAAAACAGACCATGTACCCTGGCCAAAGACTCTGTGAACTGAAAAGGCTGTCTGACACACGGTGGGCGTGTAGAGAAGATGCTCTGAGATCCCTGAAGAAGGTCCTTTCTGCTGTGGTGAAGCTGCTTCAGAACATGGCTGATAGTGATCCACCAGACTCTGCAGCAGGTGATGCCCGGATGCTCTTGCGTAGCATATATTTTGAATTTATGCTATGTGTTACAAAGGGTCAGATTAAACCGAATATATATATTTATTGCTTGAGATCCCTTGTATAATATTTGTATATCGTTTGATATCCCTTGTATATTCTTTGTATATATACACAGAATATCCCTTTACCTGGGTACAAACCAGACCATAATATTCGTTCTCCTATTGGACAGCGACCCCTAGGCGCCAACGGCCATACCCCCAATGGCAAGTTCAAAGGCAACGCCAAGGCATGTCTCAACATGTCCAGGTTTGCGCAGTAATACGAGACAGAACTGAGGTTGGCACTAGATTATTCACCTTACGTATAAATACGTCGCAGGTGGATACAGCAGTGTTCTTATCCTAAACGTTGAAGCCTTCACCACGAGACAACGTGCCGTGAAGTGGGCCTCTTTGCCCCTGAATAGAGCCTTGAGAACCGCGTGCGAATATATAGCTAAAGTGTCAGAGTTTAACGCAGTATCGTTGAGTTCGACTTATTCTAATGTGAAGTAATAGTCTATCATTTATAGTGTATTGTGCGGCTACCGTTCTTCAGTGAAGCATTACCACCGGTTCGTCGTACCTATAGCTAGTGCACTTATCCAGGCTGGGCGGCCTAGACTCGTGCCACCACCCGAGGAGTCCTAGACGAGAACCGTTGGATATGTACACCGGAGAACCTACACCGGCGAATGCAGATCCTTTTCTGGCTGGATTATATTGCTTTGGTACCGTGACTGCTGGAGCAGAGAACCGTCTACCCCACTATCGTGTGGGATCTACCCCTGTGAGGAGCACCCTCGAGCCCGCCTCTAGGACCAGAGGCTGGCTAGCTTTCATCCATGCTGTCGGGCATACTGGATTATAGCTGTTGCTTTGTCTGCGGACCAAGGGAGTACTGCACTGGCTCCTGTATCTGGAGCCTCGTTATTCCGCGTTGACCCAGACTTTGCACCCGAACATTCCTCTACCCTGCCGGCTTACAACCGGAGGGAACCCCCCAGTGTCTCCAGCTGACTACTAGTGTGCCTTACGTAATTGCTATGCTACAGGTGGCGTCAGTTATACCCATCTTACTATTCTCATGGACTTACGCTCTTGACCTACTTTAAGTGTTCTTCGCCTTACAAGCGCAAGTATAATTCTCAATCTGTAACCTACCGTTGCTTGCTCTAATAATAATAAATCCCTCTAACTAGAACTTTATGTGTCATTGCCGTATTCTTGTGTGGGTGTTCACCAGATATATTCATGTACTGTATGGCCAGTAATTAAAGTACATAACTAAGTAGTGGTTTAATAATACCATACTCTCAATACAGTCAGGGAATTGTACCCCTCAGTTACACTATGCATGGAGATTGCCACACCTGTCTTCAATGAGACTGCCATCGCATCTGCTTCACTTCAGAGAAAATACCTTGACTTGTCAGCATCATACACCATTGTGGAGGGAGTCATACAAAGAGTGAAAGCAATGAGGAAGGATGAGGAGTTCAAGGTCCTTTTCTCAAAAGCAAAAGGGCAAGCAGAGGTAGCAGGCATTGAGGTGCCAGAAGAAATACCTGGACAAACAAGACGCAGGAAGGTACCTCAAAGGTACAGATATAGCTCTCAATCTGCTACAGAGGACTACCAAGTCCAAGACTTGGAGGAGCACTACCGGAGAAAGGTGTTCTTTACCTTTCTTGACATACTCTCCCATGAGCTACACCGAAGATTCAAAGGGAAGGATGACACGCCTACTGGGTCAATCCTATCAGGTCTTCACTGCCTTACCATCTCAAGTCACTGGAAGGGCATGACAAACGACACAGCTGCTGTATCTGTCAGAGATGTGTGCCAGTTTTATGATGTAGAGGAAGAGAATGTTGTCACCGAACTCAAGGTATTCCACTCTTCATATGCTCTCCCCTCCAACAATGTCAAAGCTGCGCTTAAGTGCCTTAAAGACAATGATGTGGAATCTGTTTTCCCAAATATAACCATGCTCCTCAAAACATATGCTACAATACCAGTGACAACTGCTTCAGTAGAGCGATCATTCTCTAAACTGAAGCTGATCAAAACCTAGCTCAGAAACCGATGTGGGGAAAAAAGGCTCTCTGATCTTATGCTGCTTTCAATTGAGAGGGATATCCCAATTGATCATAATGAGGTCATTGACATATATAAACAGAGGACCAAAAGACGAATTCTGCTATGACTCCCCCACCCACAATCTCCCTTCCATTGCAGCAATGGAGAGCCAGCACATACAAATCTGTCCATGAAAATAACCAATATATTTTCATTAGAGGTGATAGAAGAGAGGACAGAGGATGGCAGGAGGGAGGAGTCAGGTGGTACAATATAGTAAGTTTAATGGAGAGAATGGGGAAGATAGGGAGGGGGAGGGAGAGAAAGAGAGGGGGAGAAGGAGAGGACAGGAGGAGAGAAGGAGAGTAAAGGACAGGAGGAGAGAAGGAGAGGAGAGGACAGGAGGAGAGAAGGAGTGGACAGGAGGAGAGAAGGGGAGTATAGGAGGAGAGAAGGGGAGTACAGGAGGAGAGTAGGGGAGTATAGGAGGAGAGAAGGGGAGAAGGGGAGGAGAGAATGAGAGGAGAGGGGGAGTACAGGAGGAGAGGACATGAGGAGAGAAGGGGAGGAGAGAGAAAGGAAGAAGCTCAATGGCACTCGAATTAACTTTAACTGTTAAACTGTTTTATGAAATAAAAATGTTAAAGGTGTATTGTTCCCTGTGTGTTTTTATCATAGAGGTGTGGTTATACTATTAATCTGGATTGTCTATGTTATTCGAATGTTAATCTTAATCAAGGATGAAGACTATTTCATCATACATGACGCATCATAGCTTTTTGCTTACTGATGGGGTCCCATGTTGTGCAGTAGGTGCCCTTTTTTATTTTCGCCCCTGCCTTTCAAACAGCCTGAGTCCGCCACTGATGATGTCTTCCATTTTTTTGCCCGCCGTCAGACAGAATCATGCTGCTCTGGGGTCCTGTTCCACAGGCTCTGATTTGCTGTGTCACCGTGAGGTAATGTGATATGAATCTGAAAATGGAGAAGGGTGCTTTCCAAATTGAATCTGTTACAAATGACAGATTACCTGCTTGGACGTGTACACCATAACCAATGGAAATACTCAAAGTAATCTGGCTCTTTTCAGTTCCTATTGGGTGAATTTGCCACAATTAATGGAATGAGCCATTTTTATTCGAATCTACAGGCTTTAATTTTAACATCGTTAGCCATCCTCATCTGGACTGCAACCACTATCGTTTATTTGAAAATGTGTCAAATGTGTGCATAATCTCACAAATGACCCTTTCAACATGATTTATCTCCTTAAGTCAGGTGTAGAGTGCAGGTGTGCCGCTGTCAGTGGAGCAGCTGATTGACGTCTGTGGGCCAATTACGTCACTGATATAATCCCGCCCCAGATGTCATGAGGCTGCCAGATCATAACTCCGTATTTCCCAGTTAGTCGTGTTATTCTGCTCTCTCGTATTGTTCTCTAGCCCATTGTTCTTCGACCGTGTCTAACCCTTGTTCTCATCCTTCCCCGCAGTCCTTCCTGGCTCTTCACCCTGTTCCCTGGCTCTCGACAAGACGTGCTCTGATCCCTGCCTGCCTGACAACTCTCCTTGCCTTTTCCCGGAACGTATGAGGACCTGCACCCGTTTTGATCTTTGCCTGGCTGACTACCCTGTACCCGTTTTGACCCCTGTCTGGCTGACTATTCCGTACCCGTGTATCGACCCCTGCCTGTCTGGCTCTCCTGTCCTGTGCATGCCCCTGGAGTGTACGAGTGCTCCACCTGCCTGAATACCCAACCATTCCATTATTATTAAATATACCCAAACTGGGTTTGAACCAGACCTGTCTATCTTTGCTCTGTATCTGCATACCCCGAGACGTAACCCCCCCCCCCCCTCCTCCTCCCTTGGCCAGGAAGGAGGAGCTAAGGGAGTGCTTCAGTACAACGGATTGTGACCTGTTTGGGAGGATCCATGGAGAGGACATTGATGGACTCTTCCACTGCATTACGAATCAGATTCTTCGAGGAGAGCAATGTACCCCCAACAATAAACCCTGGATCAATAAGGACATTAAAAACCTACTAAACAGAAAAATGAGGGCCTTCGTGGCAGGGGACACAGAGCAGGCCAAGGCTGTCTAAAATGAGCTAAAAAAGGAGCTCAGGGCAGCCAATGGCAGCCAGGACAGCTATAGAGACAGCCTGGAGGGGAGGCTACAGGCCAATAACACCATCCGAGGGAATGAAGTGGAGATGGTGAAGACATCCTTGGAGTACACCTGAACAAATTAGACTGATCGGACAACACAGAGGGCCTCCATAGAGGCTGTTCTTCCTGAGGAGACTCAGGTCTTTCAATGTGTGCAATAGACTGCTGCAATAATTTTACCAGTCTGTAGTAGCCAGCGTCTTCACAGTTGTATGCTGGGGGGCTACATCAACTCAAGGGACACAAACAAACTGAACAAGCTGAACAAGGCTAGCTCTGTGGTGGGAGTCGAGTTAGTCAAACTAGAGGTGGTAGCAGAGAGGAGGATGAGAATGAAGCTGTTTATTTTGCTCATGTTTTATATTCAGATCTAATTTGATTGCCTATATTAATGTATTTCTACTATTACCCTGCCCATACCTGTACCTCCCCTCCCCATGCTGCTATAATGCCTGAATTTCCCCAAGGCGATCAATAAAGGAATATCTTATCTTATCTTAGCAGATAAGTCTACTGCAGATAGTGTATAGTAGGGGAATAAAAACGTCTGCTGACCCTGGGTAGCCACTACAGCTAACGCAATAATACTGACTTTTAGGGGAGGAAGTAGGGTGTTGTGCAACAGCAAGCAACATCCATGGGGAAAAACACCAAAAATGCTGGTTTTGGCCACTCTTGGTAATATAGCATGTTCAATCCACCTAGCAGAGCAGAACCAAATCAGTAGCATGTTTTTTCAGATCCAAACATATAGGCTACATGTGGGCAAACAAAGAGTGTTACTTTGCTTGGGGAAGATGATAGGAGGAGGGCCCTCTGGTCCCGCAGTGACGTAGGTTGGGTTGGAGGAGGAGGATGTCAGGCTGTTGATGATGGAGAATCTGACGTTGTAGATAACGGGTGACATGAACAGCATGCCGTTATGAGACCTCCGCCTGGGTCAGTCTGTCATCTTGATGCTCACCTGCCATTATACTTTTTGGAAATACTGTGATACTTTTTTGTAAGGGAGGGCTGTTTGATTCCAAAAATTATGGCATTGACTTCAATAATGTTTCCACACAGGTGGGAATCACTTCAATAACGATTCATTACACACAGGTGGTTGATTCCAGACCCGACATTCTTTCTGTGCTCGATGCAGAAAAGACGTAGCAAAGTCTAAACTCTTGTCAGTCAGTCTTTTGTCGCAGATTTAACATCTTACTTTGATATCTTGTTTATCTCAGAGTGTGTGAGATCTATGCTCGGCTCTGTTGAAACAATATACAAATGCAGGGAATACGTTCCAAATCTGGGGAATCGATTCCATTGCTTTGGAGTCGATTGGAATCTTGGAGTCAACTCCCAGGCCAAGCCCTTAAAGTGGAGATGAAGCATAGCGATAAATACATATTCATAGCATCACATTAGTATTTAGATAAGCCACAGAAAAAATCACGTTATAAAAATAAGCAGTTTCTAAGAAAAAACTATTTGTTATGTGCATTTTTGAAGCATTTATCATTATGGGCGCGGCCATTTTGTTGCTGACGTCATGGGGCTGGTTTGGTGTATACACTGCTGGTTAGCTGCCTATAGTGAATGGGTCAGTCAGTAAATAAAATGTTGCCTACAAAACAACGGGACCGCAGTGGTTCTGTTTGTATTGCTCCTGGCTGTTCAAACTAATTTTACCATGTGAGAGAGAGGAAAGTTGGTTAATTTCCACAAACTACCAGTGAAAAAAACAGTGTTGTTGGCACGTTGGCTCAGGCTGGCTGCACTCAGGCGGCGCGACCAGCCTGTTGGACAGGGAAGGAGGATCTGCAGCGAACACTTCATTGCCTCGGATTATGTTGTTACTTGTTGGGGTGGGATGTTTGTCCAGAAGACCAGTGTGCGAACCATAGCATGGTCTTTGGGTGAGCCAGATAATTATTTTTTTCAGTAACTACAGAACACATAATACTAGATAATACATAATACTAGACAACTCACTTGTTGAGGTCCGGCCGTCTGGACGGTCTGGGCTTCCATGGCACGGTCACCGGGCGTTGTAATACTAATAATAGTCCCCACCGGAGCAGCACCAAGCAGGTGTAATTGTAACGGCGTCGCCTGTATGATCCCGCGGCCCGCCTCCTGCTGCTCTGTCAGCTTCACTGTCTTTGTGAAACCAAAATTGGTTAGGCTTACTTGTTTTCGTTTAGACATTATGCATTCCTGAGTGACCTTATTTACTGGCTGTCAAAACGATCACTGTGTCAACAAGTCAGGTTACAAAGTGGGTCAAGTTTGATTTGTACCGTGCGTGCGTGCAGGCTGCAGCGCCGCCGCGCTCCGAATGGTAATTGCAAGAATAGCATGCATGTTGCCATATTACGTGTGAATTAGTGCGCAAATCATTAATCATACATCCAAAATAGCATACGTTTATTATTATACACGGTGATGATACAGAAAATTACAGAAAAATTAGAAATGCATGGCAAAAGTAGCATTTATTTTCAGTAATTTAGAGAACCCCAGGGGAGCTTTAGAGACCCCCAGGGGAGCTGATGTCTGATCTAGGGGAGCTATAGCGGACCGAGCTCCCCCCGTGGATCGCACCCTGCAGAAGACCACTAATCAGCTGAAGCCGGACGCGGTTCCCTCGGTCTTCGACAGACAGACCGGGCCCGGCCCAGGCAGTTCAGCGTCGCGGAGCATTCAGCCTGCTGGCTACCTAGATCCACTTCAACCAGCGTCGCGGAGCATTCAGCCTGCTGGCTACACAGCTTGTCGGTGTGCTAATAGCCTCGGCAAGCTAACGGTAGCTGGCTACACAGCTTGTCGGTGTGCTAATAGCCTCAGCAAGCTAACTGTAGCTGGCTACACAGCTTGTCGGTGTGCTAATAGCCTCGGCAAGCTAACGGTAGCTGGCTACACAGCTTGTCGGTGTGCTAATAGCCTCGGCAAGCTAACGGTAGCTGGCTACACAGCTTGTCGGTGTGCTAATAGCCTCGGCAAGCTAACGGTAGCTGGCTACACAGCTTGTCGGTGTGCTAATAGCCTCGGCAAGCTAACGGTAGCTGGCTACACAGCTTGTCGGTGTGCTAATAGCCTCGGCAAGCTAACGGTAGCTGGCTACACAGCTTGTCGGTGTGCTAATAGCCTCGGCAAGCTAACGGTAGCTAGCTCCAGCAGCTTGTCGGTGTGCCAATAGCCTCGGCAAGCTAACGGTAGCCCTGGCTCCAGGCTATTAGCACATCGACAAGCTGCTGGAGCTCCCGACGCTCGGCTGGTTGAAGTGGAGCTAGGTAGCCAGCAGGCTGAATGCTCCGCGACGCTGGTTGAAGTGGATCTAGGTAGCCAGCAGGCTGAATGCTCCGCGACGCTGGTTGAAGTGGATCTAGGTAGCCAGCAGGCTGAATGCTCCGCGACGCTGAACTGCCTGGGCCGGTCTGTCTGTCGAAGACCGAGGGAACCGCGTCCGGCTTCAGCTGATTAGTGGTCTTCTGGACAAACATCCCACCCCAACAACATAATCCGAGGCAATGAAGTGTTCGCTGCAGATCCTCCTTCCCTGTCCAACAGGCTGGTCGCGCCGCCTGAGTGCAGCCAGCCTGAGCCAACGTGCCAACAACACTGTTTTTTTCACTGGTAGTTTGTGGAAATTAACCAACGTTCCTCTCTTTCACATGGTAAAATTAGTTTGAACAGCCAGGAGCAATACAAACAGAACCACCGCGGTCCCGTTGTTTTGTAGGCAACATTTTATTTACTGACTGACCCATTCACTATAGGCAGCTAACCAGCAGTGTATACACCAAACCAGCCCCATGACGTCAGCCTTCATCTCCACTTTAAGCCTATCAGATTTTATAATTAATTTAGAAATATTTCCTTCCATCCAAAAAGCATATGCGCCATTATAATTATTTTTTAGATATTGTAAGTAGAAATTGTTAGCATCGTTAGCAACACTAGTGTGGAAGTCAATGAGGACATGAAGCATGTCTCTGAAGACAATACAATCACAAGTAAGTCCCTCTGTTGTACATATACCTTATGTTGTCCCTCTACATCAGGGGTGTCAAACTCATTTTCACAGAGGGCCACATCAGCATTATGGTTGCCCTCAAAGGGCCAAAGACCGTATAAATGTTAATGTAATGTAAAATAAATGTAGCTACTCATTTACATATTGTTAAACATGTTGTTTCTGTATTTATTACTTATTCAAGTTATACATATTGCATATGCATTTGCATAGATGTAAAAATATATGTTAGCTTATGTTATTTTAACAAATAATTTTAGTTTATCAGAACCCCATATTACTCCATCAATCAATGATCAAACCATTCAAGTAAATAACAAAGAAGAATATCATCAAATACAAGCTATGACATTAAGTCTGTTCAAAACCTTTTTGTCACAGTCAAGAGGGGCAGAACTAACAACTGAGCTGCAAAGAACGTGTGGGACAGATGTAGCAGATGTTACAAAAACAAATGGCTGCACACAACCTTGCAGAGGCCATACATCCAACTAATGGAAGATAGTTTAATTAACTTTAATTAACAGATTGCAGAATGGGTACAGTACAGTACAGCTCAATACACACAATTGTTAAGGGGATGCAGACCAGAGAAAGACTTTCGACTTGTTTACATCAGGGTCCCCCATTTTCTATTCGTAATGAAATTGCTATTATGTGTCTGCATGAACACACAACTGTAACTGTACTCAAAAATAACAAAATAAGGGTTGTCTCAGTTCACAACTATATTGGTCAAGTTTTGGGTGGGACTTGTTTGCGTCCCTACCAGTGGCGTCGTTAGCCCTGGGCTTCCGGGGCTTTAGCCCCGGATGTTTTTCTCCTAGCCCCGGATCTAAAAAAAAAAAAAAATTTACATTTTTTTTTTCTTTTTTTTTTACTTTTTTTTTATGTCAGCATCCCCATTGTCTGTGCTGAATGTTTGTTAGTGTTTGGTATTTTTTGTTGGTTTTTAGTACTTTTAAACATTTTTAGTAAGTAGTTTTCATTTGATCCTATAATTCTTTCATTCACCGATTTGTGGACTTTTTTTTTAGTGTCCTGAAAGGCGCCTTATAAATAAAATGCATTATTATTATTATTATCATCCAGGAGGGAAAAGACACTTTGGATAGTAGGGACTGCATCTCTGCCTGTCCTGACCAGGAAACACTTTGCAACTGTGATCTCCTCTGGCAATAGTTGGATATTGTAATGTGTGGCGAGGGGTTGCAGCAATTCCACTGAGAGAAACTGGTCTGAGGCTGGATAACATGCCTGTATGCCTCTCATAAATTGTTATCCAACTCATGAGAACCTGCTCTCAAGCTCTTGCA
Source organism: Notolepis coatsorum (assembly GCF_963971535.1). Taxonomy (NCBI): domain Eukaryota; kingdom Metazoa; phylum Chordata; class Actinopteri; order Aulopiformes; family Paralepididae; genus Notolepis; species Notolepis coatsorum. Next base: position 58,673,819 of record NC_140178.1, on the reverse strand, counting down.
GCATTCTGTCGACGACTGGATAGAACAGTCTCTGTCTCAGCTGATCTCCTGAGCTGAGGTCTGAGCTTGTGCCACAAGATGACTCAACTACATACTCGTCCATCCTTTTCTGCTTCCTCCTTTGGCTGGTAGTATGTTCCTCAATCCAAAGGCCATTACATATGGCCTTTGTCCTGTCATACATGTCCACTGCCATCTCTGATGTGCGATAACCTTTGAGTGTGTCCTGCACTGTGCTTTTAAATAGTACAGATATTGAAGATGTGCACTTTAACGCAGCAGCACCTGGAGCCATCCATACCCATGTCCAGTGTCCTATAATAATCTTTAATCGAACCTCGGATAGTCCGGTTGGTTTGGGGTGGTGTGAAAGCTCATTCACTCTTGCAAGTGAACCCTGCTGCGGTTCATTTGAGATGTGAATGCAAAGCGGACCAAAGGCAGGAAAATACCCAAAAATCGAATATTTTTTTAATGAGAAGACTGAAACATATGTATATAATGAAACACACAATCGTTTTTTTTCGATTGCCTAAGCATGATTTTGAAAACGGGGCCCGGTGTTTCAAAACACACAATTAGCACAACCACACACACAATTATCAGAACACCTCGTCAGATCCTTTGCTAAATTAAACACTTGTCAAAACCATACACTAATTTTGTTACCATATGAAACACACGTTACATAATGACTTAATTCTGTTTGAACCAGTTACACACACTGCTGTGCTTAACCTAAAACACATTTAGCAATTCTACTTCTCAGTGATTAGAGTACTGTAAGTGAAGTACGCAGATAATGTGCAAATATACAATAAATTCACCAAACACTACACAAGACCAATGCTGTAGACTGATGAAAATATAATTTATTTATCTACATATACCCAAATCAATGATGCAGACTGATGAAAAAAATAACATTTTCTCTCCATATAACCAAATCAGTCAACATTTCAACATGGAGAATCACAAAAATACATGTCCCAGTTTTCATGCTACTATGTGCATAACACTGTAAGCTCAGCAAATATCAGACAAACATAAAATACTGTATCCAGTACAGGTTAAAATTACAGTAACACAATTTTTTTTTTATTTAATTTAAACAGAAAATACTAGACATTATCTCTTTGCCTAGCTGGATCTGGCAAGATAATTTTTTGTTGTGATTCTCCATGTTGACTGATTTGGGAAAATGGGAGAAAATGTATATTTTCATCAGTCTGCATCATTGGTTGTCTTGTGTAGTGTTTGGTGAATGTATTGTATATTTTCACGTTCTCTGTGTACAGTACTTTACTCTCCTTCCATTTTGGTTGAAGACAGGTGAACTCACCTGCTGCATTTTTATAGTGCTTAAACCTGATTGTGTATCTACAATTAACTGTGTTTTTATTTTGTTATTGGTGTATATGTGTATGTATGTACAGTATATGTATATATATTATATGTATATATATGTGTATATATGTATATTTGTACTCCTGTTGGGGCTTCTTGGACCAGATCAATGTTTTATCTGGCTAAATAAATAAATAAATAAGAAACTGATGATTTGGTCCTGTTAACTTTGAATTTTCTATGGGGACTGCCCAGATCCCTCTCATGGACCTGGACCTCACTTTGAGAACCTCTAATGATTCTACTTATTCAGTATTCATCTCTAATTAATCTAAAATTGCGTATTTCTGTGCTTAAAAAAAAAAAAAAAAAAAAGGGGGGGGGGGTGACCCCCCCTCCACCCCCCTGGGCTGAAGCCCCCAATGTTTTCTAACCCTAAAAACGCCCCTGGTCCCTACTCCCTACAGCTTCTTATTCAATTGAGCGAGATGCTCGGTTATGTCACACAGCCAGCTTGCATCTGACAGTTCAGACAATATTTCTTCAACCCTTTGTTACCTATTCCGCCTGGATCTTTTTTGTATTTTGGGCTGTTAAATTGTCAAAGAATGTTTGAGGAGTAAGTGCTTTTGGCTTTTTTCCTTTGTTACTTCATCAATACCTCAGATGTTCAACACACATGTATGTGTAAGAATGTGTAATAACTAAGGCTGTCAAAGCTTTATTAACGCATTAACCCACAATTATTTTAACGCCGCTATTTTTTAACCCAAGATTAATGTTAAAAAAACAAAACAAAAAAAAAATGTACCAGAGCTCTTGGGGGGCCACATCAAATGACGTGGCGGGCCGCATTTGGCCTGCGGGCCGTGAGTTTGACACCTATGCTCTACATTATACCTTCTGTTGTCTCTCTCTACAGTATATAGACCTTATGTTGTCCCTCTACACTCTACAGTATATCTTCTGTTGTCCTCTTATAGTACATACCCTCTACAGTATATATATATATTCTGTTGGGTCTCTACAGTATATAAACCTTATGTTGTCCCTATACAGTACATATACCTTCTGTTGTCCCTCTACATTATCTTCTGTTGTCTCCCCTCCCCCGACAGGGAGCCGTCATGAAATCGTTGTAGTCCTAAGAAAGAGGAGACACAGGGCTTTCTATGGACGTCTACATTTCATAAAACTACACTAGCCAGGTCACACCAGCCGCAGACAACGGAAGCCCAACCATTTTTCTTTTACAAATATTGACGTGAAAATCATGTTTATATTTCAGGGGTAGAACAAACCTCAATGTTATTGCCAGAAAATACAACATTATTTATTTACCTTTCTGTGAACGTCTAGGGAAAAAACCTGTCTTAACCCTTATGTGGTGAAGGTCTCCAGCGACCCGTTTCAAGGTTATAATCATGTAATAACTACCATGTAGTTGATTTTATTAGAACAAGGCTTTATGATATCCTCCACAACATACATATATAAGCACAGCAAAACTATGTTTCACCATTTTGAAAATTCTGAAGGTATCTGCATAAAAAAAGGTACGACTGTGGTGTTAGGGTCATTCTTGACCTAGCAAGGTAAAACTATACTATAAAAATACAAAATATAAATAAATAAAATAATAATAAATATACTAAACTTTTTTTCAGAAGTTATATTCTAATATTGTTCTATTATAGTCAGAAAAGATCATCTATGGGTTTCACATTTAGTATATTATGATTGAACAACCCCATTTTCATCTTAAAAATAAGGGACATGATGTGTCTCGGGGGCCATAAAATCGAATTACAATGGGATTATAATGGTTATGAATGCATATAATGTTAGTTAGGATGTAGTATTAACTATATTGAGTGATACTCCTTTATTTTTAGTGGTCAGGACTGAGTTAGACCCCGGGTCAACATTGACCCGCTAACAACAGTCAGTGGTGCCATTTCCTAACACAACATGAGGGTTAAATCCGGTAAAGAAATTGCAGAGCTATGGACATTATACAAAAGTAACTATACTTACAGTAGATTTCATTCACAGTCTTTGCTGCGCTGTACCGGGCGCCTGGTGGTGGTACTAAATCCAGATTTAACTCTGCCATTGGAAAGAAAATATCCATAGATGTATGACTTGGCCATAATAATCTCATTTATAGGCCTGATATTTTATATTCTATATTCATATTTAAAATTGCATGTGTCTGGATGGCAAAATGCAGTACTGTATCTACAAAAACAACTTTAAATCATCTGCCATTTATTCACTTTTGGTCAATGTTAGCATGGTGTTATTCACTGTCAAAGATGGGGGGAAAAACTAATAATAATTTATATTCTCCTTTGGTTCATTACAATTTACTCAAGCATAGTAACAGACACAATATTTCTGACACTGTGAATACATTTCCTGAGGTCCATAGATGTCCCTACTGTAGATACCAAGAACATAAATGGACCTTGTAGAAGTGGAGAAATCTTCTGTACTTCTACAGTAAGTGAATGTTATGAAAATATGGCTAGGGCATAAGAGGTTAATATGAGGAATAACGAGACAACTAAATATACATTTTTCTCATGCTGTTAACATTTTGTTTACATTAGTAATGTTTGTAAACATTAGCCTCCTACAACATCACCGTAAACATTGTTAACACATTGAGCGCCACAAGCTTCCCCCATCCTTCACTGTTTAGCGCCAGCTTTTCATGACCATTTTCACGATATTTCACGATCTTTGCGGAGCTATTGTATATTCTATATTATAGCTATGGAGACAATAGTATGGCTCATTTGACAGACACTATTTCTAGTCCAACATGTAAAAAAGAGGTTGTTTCTACACACTGTAGTTTATAGTTTATTACATGCTAAACATCGTCCATTTCCAAGATAATCCAGTCTTTTTCCATAGATCGCGAGATAAAACGTGTTATATGCAATAAGCCCAAACCGTTCTGGTTGATCCCCTGAAACCCCAAATCAAAAGTATATACCATTATTAACACTTTAATCGCCGATGACGTGTTTAGACGTCATTCCTAGCCATGCTCATTCTGCCGAAGACGCCGTAACTCGTCTTTGATGTCAATATTTCAAAAATCTGTGATCGAAATCATATTTCTCCTCCGGGGTCCTGAGATATACTGCTGATCTCCACTCAACTCTCTAGCGGTTCAAGAGCGCCATCTGGTGGCCGATCGGCAGATCGCCAACAGGAAGTGACTCGTCAAACAGGAAGTGCTCATCCATAAATCGTCCGGGCACTCGCGATCATTAGCAGGACTCTATCTCAACACACTGGATAATCAATCGCTCGCCCTAACTCAATAAACAACGTTATTTGGACGTATATAGTATTATACAACCTGGAAATGGTTCATCAGGATCAACATCCCATAATCGAAAACTGTCTACTCCACGCTGATCGTCCAACGGCGCGAGGAAGATACGGTGAGTTTCAACGTTATTTTCTAACGTATTCTATACTAACTGATCTGATGATCATATGACCCACACTAGATGAATGGTATAACGTTGCCCACGGAATTATAAACGCCCCCTCGCCCATCCGGTCAATATCAGATGATACGTAGTAACTTCTAGATTCTAGAAGTACCTCCAGTTGAAATTTTTCATCTGGCAACGATATTTTTTATGTTACACAATGAACAAGTGAAAAATGAACTAATCACACTCTCTCCCTCATAAACATAACGCTGGTGCCCGCAATCGCATATTTTTAAATCGCGCAAGTTGATTGAACTTTGAGAACGGAGCTTTGTAGGATGCAGCACGGCCGTGCCTGCTCTGCTCGCGGACAAGGGATGGACATTAAGTCTATCTCTGGTTTGTTTACTGTTTTTCCTTTGCCTAATGGCTTATTTTATGTATGTGTATGTCTTGTACTTTTTATGTCTTTGTCTATCCATACATGTTGTTGCAGAGTTTACAAGGAGGAAGCTGTAAAGTTGCTTGATAAAAATAATGGGACCTAATAATGTAAATTTGATTAGCTGGAATGTGAAAGGTATTTCAAACTAAACGAAAAGATATAAAATTATTACATATTTGAAATCCCTATCATGTGATTTGGCAATGCTCCAGGAGACTCATCTAAATGAAATAGAATCAGTTAAATTGAAACAAAGATGGGTAGGTCAAGTTTTCTCAGCACCAGGCAGTGGGGCCTCTAGAGGGGTAAGCATTCTGATTTCAAAGAAAATATCATTTAAACTTTCAAAACAAATAGTTGATGAAGATGGTAGATATATAATTTTGTCAGGCATTTTACAAAATGAAAAAGTTACTTTAGTAAATGTATATGTCCCTAATACGGGACAGAATACTTTTTTGTCAAAGCTGAATCTGGTGCTGGCAGAATTAGCAGATTATCCCATTCTGATGGGTGGGGACCTAAATTTGGTTAGCAATGCCTCGATTGATAGGTCTGGGTGCCCCCTCCCACTAGACGGAGCATTGTCAAGTGCACTTAAAGAAATGCAAAACTCACTTGCATTAACCGATATTTGGCGTGTTGTCAACCCTGACACACTGTGAGATTGTGGTCTGGAACACAGCCCAATTGCTGAATACACAGGAGAGGAGATAGGAGCGGTTTCAAGGGTGTTTAATGAAATGAGCAACACAGGAATTGGGGGGAATAGAACGGGGTTATGTTCTGTCTTGTGACTGCCGTGGCGGCAGCGAGCGAGCAAGTGGTCCTTGTTCTTGTCTTGGGAGCTGCTGGGCTGCAGCGGGTGAGCAAGTGTTCCTCTTCGGGGACAGGAGACGTCCAGGCAGGGACGGCGGTCCTTTGGGGCACAGGAGAGAACAGGTTAGAGTAGGCAATACAAGGATGGAATCCAGCAGAGCTTTAGGCAGAGACGTCGTACCTTGGTAGTGGTAATTAATACCACGACGGCTTCTGGTCAGCGTCGAGGAGTAGAAGTAGGCATTCCATCAGGGGAGGATTGAGTGCAGCTGTGAAGAGTGAGGTGCCTCACCGCGTGTGAATTAGGGGGATGGAGTGCAGCTGGGCTAGGTGGCGTGAAGTTAAGTGATGCTGGACGTATAAGGGTAAAGGGAGGGGTGGAAGGAGAAGGAGAGGATGAGGAGGAGTGTGTAGTGGATGGAGAGGGGGATGAAGAGGAGCGTGTGGAGAACGTGAGGGGAAAAGGAGGGGGAGTGAAGTATGCCCGTGCTGTGATTATGACAGGACCCCCCCTCTACGGGCGCTTCCCGGCGGCCCAGGCTTGTCAGGGTGAGCCCGATGAAAGTCCCGGATGAGACCCGGGTCCAGGATCATCGGCCGGGAGATCCAGCTCCGCTCCTCCGGGCCGTAGCCCTCCCAGTCGACCAGGTACTGGAAGCCACGGCCACGTCGCCGCACGCCCAGCAACTCCCGGACCACGTAAGCCGGGTGGTCGTCTATCACCAGCGGAGGAGGGGGCTCTGGAGCAGGGGGAGACAGGGGACTGGAGACCACCGGTTTGAGCTGGGAGACATGGAAGGAAGGGTGACTGCGCATATGGGGGGGGAGCTGGAGCTTGACAACAGAGGGATTTATGAGGGACAGGATCTTGTAGGGCCCCACGAAACGGGGGGTTAGTTTCCATGAGATGGATTTGAGTGGCAGGTCCCTAGATGAGAGCCATACCATCTGACCTGGTACATAGGCGGGAGCCGGGGTCCGGTGGCGATCGGCGAAGCGCCGGTTCTGGTCCGTAGTGCGGAGCAGCACAGCCCTCGTCTCCTCCCAGATCGTCCTGCAGCGGCGGAGATGGTCTTGCACCGACGGCACGGCGATCTCCTCTTCCTGGGCAGGGAACAGCGGGGGTTGGTAGCCCAAAGATGACTCGAAGGGGGACTGACCTGTGGCCGCCGAAGACAGGGAATTGTGGGCGTATTCGACCCATGGCAAGAAGGTGCTCCAGCCGGAGGAGTGCAGATCCCAGGTCCTGGTTGGCCCGCTCCGACTGGCCGTTGGTCTGTGGGTGGAACCCGGAGGAGAGGCTGACCGTGGCCCCCAGAGCCCGACAGAAAGCCCTCCAGACCTGGGATATGAATTGAGGGCCCCTGTCTGAGATGATGTCTGCTGGGATCCCATGGAGTCAGAAGACGTGGAGCACCATCAGGTCAGCAGTCTCTGCAGCAGAGGGGAGTTTGGGAAGAGTAACAAAGTGCACAGCCTTTGAGAAACGGTCAACAATGGTGAGGATGGCTGTGTTACCGTGTGAGAGGGGTGATGGCCGGTGACGAAGTCCAGGGCGACGTGCGACCAGGGCCGACCGGGGACAGGGAGCGGACGAAGGAGTTCGGCGGGCGGTCGATGGGAGGCCTTCGCACGAGCACAGACGGTGCACGCCAGGACGAAAGTGCGGGTGTCCTCTCTCATGGTGACCCACCAGAAGTGCCTCTTCAGCAGGGATAGTGTCCGGTCGATCCCAGGGTGGTACGCGAACCGGGAAGCGTGAACCCACTCGAGCACCTGGGAGCGGACAAGGTCAGGGACAAAAAGCCGGTTAGGTGGACCGTTACCTGGGTCCGGCTGGGCACGCTGTGCCTCCCTGACGATGGACTGGATCTCCCAGGTGGCGGTGGCCACCAGACAGGATGTGGAGAGGATGGTGTCGGGGTGTGTGGGACCCTCCTCGGGGACGAACTGCCGGGAGAGGGTGTCTGGCTTGGTGTTCTTGGAACCAGGCCTGTAGGTCAGGGTAAAATTAAACCTGGCGAAGAACAGCGCCCAGCGAGCCTGGCGAGAGTTCAGGCGCTTGGCCGTTGAGACGTAGGCGAGGTTCTTGTGGTCCGTCCAAACCAGGAAGGAGACCTCCGATCCCTCCAGCCAGTGCCTCCATTCCTCCAGGGCTAGCTTGACCGCCAGGAGCTCCAGGTTCCCGATGTCGTAGTTGACCTCGGCTGGGGTTAGGCAGCGTGAGAAGAAGGCGCAGGGGTGCAGCTTCTGGTCGGTGATGGAGCGTTGGGAAAGAACCGCCCCCACGCCGGTGCAGGAGGCGTCCACCTCCACCACAAACTGGCGGGACGTGTCCGGCTGGACGAGGATGAGTGCGGTGGTGAAGCGCCGGCGCAGCTCGGCGAAGGCGGAGTCCACTGCGTCGGACCAGACGAAGGGCACGGAAGGCGAGGTGAGTTGGGTGAGGGGCGCCGTGACCAGGCTGTAGTCCCTGATGAAGCGCCGATAAAAGTTGGCAAACCCCAGGAAGCGTTGGAGCTGTTTGACGTTGGTGGGACGGGGCCAGTCGGACACCGCTCTGATCTTCTCGGGGTCCGCCCGGATCTTGCCGCCCTCAATGATGTAGCCGAGGAAGCAAATGGAGGAGACGTGGAACTCACACTTCTCCGCCTTGACGAACAGCTTGTTCTCCAGAAGACGCTGGAGGACCCGGCGGACGTGCTGGATATGCTCCTCCATGGAGCGGGAGAAGATCAGAATGTCGTCTAAGTAGACGAAAACGGAGCGGTGTAGTACGTCACGGAGAACGTCATTGACGAGGGCCTGGAAGACAGCAGGGGCGTTGGTCAGTCCAAAGGGCATTACCTTGTACTTGAAGTGGCCGAGTGGTGTCTTGAAGGCCGTCTTCCACTCGTCTCCCTCCCGCATGCGGACAAGGTGATAGGCGTTCCTGAGGTCCAGTTTTGTGAAGATGGTGGCACCTTGCAGGGGCTCAAAAGCAGAGTCGATTAAAGGCAGGGGGTACTTGTTTTTTACCGTGATGTTGTTGAGGCCCCGGTAGTCGATACAGGGGCAAAGGGAACGATCCTTTGTGGAAACGAAGAAGAATCCTGCGCCAACAGGAGAGGAGGAGGGGGTGATTATGCCCGAGGCCAAGGATTCGTGGACGTACTTCTCCATTGATTCTCTCTCTGGGCGTGAGAGGTTGAACAGGCGACTAGCGGGGAGTGGCGCTCCGGGGAGTAAATCAATGGCACAGTCATATTGGCGATGAGGAGGCAGGGAGAAAGCCTGTTGCCGGCACTTATCACCTAGACTTTGCATAATAATAGGATGCGCGCACTTGCCTCAGTGACGAAGCCCAAACGTCGTTTGACCGCGTATGCCCAGCACTGCACCCCTGGGGGGGAATGATTATGCCATTTATGTTGGTTAGTACATTTTCTCTGTGTGTCACGCCATATCCGAATCACATGTGTAATAAGAGGGCCAAATTTCAAGTTGCATTGCTTAATTGATAAGTTGGTGTATACTATATCCTGCAGTCTATGTGGTGCCACTATGTTCTCCTCTAATGGTCTCCAGGATACAGATGCTTGAGAATCAAACCAGGTGATCAGTGGTCTTAAAGAGAACGCTTTAAAATAGTAGCTGAAGTCTGGGAATGCTAAACCCCGTCAGCTTTTTTTCTCTGTGCAGTGGATCTTTTTATTCGTGGAGGTTTATTGTTCCAAATAAATGTATATGCGGTGGATTGTAATTTTTGCCAGTAACCAACAGGGGGGGGGGGGGTAACGGAAACATTGAACTGAAAAAGTTGATTCTAGGCAAAACATCCATCTTCACTATTGAAGCTCGGGCCTGTAATGAGTTTTTTAGTTTTGACCACCTGCCGAAGTCGTTTGTGATCCTATCTAGGAATCCGGTATAATTATACTTCACCGTTTGGCAAATTGTGGGAAATATCTCAACTCCAAGACATCTAAAATGTTCTACCATTGGTATATTTACTGGGAGTGAGGTAGCCTTCGCTATCACATTAAGTGGAAGGAAGGTCGATTTTGGCCAGTTTATCTTAAATCCCGATAGATTGCCAAAATCATCTATTGCCTTGAGAAGATGAGGTAGTGAGGTGGTAGGGTTTTGCATGAACATTATTACATCGTCCGCATATAAACTGATATGATGCTGTGTGCCCTTAATTGAGATCGGCTCTATGGATTGGGATTGTCTTATATACTGTGCCAGAGGTTCTAGAGATAGAGCAAACAGTCCGGGACTAAGAGGACAACCCTGTCTGGACGAATGCGACACAGGGAAGTTTGGGGAGGTGAATTTCCCTGTTATAATCATGGCAGACGGATCTGTGTATAGTACTTTGATCATATTAATAAATCCATCTCCTAACCCCATCCTTCCAAGTACTGCCCATAAATAAGACCATTCCAACCTATCAAAGGCCTTCATCGCATCCAAGGATAATACAGCTACTGGAGGTACAACTTCTTTGCTGGCGTCTATCACATGCAGTAACCGTCTAATATTATCCGTGATCAGGCGGCCTCTTATGAAGCCTGTCTGATCAGGATGTACTAAAGATGTCATATGCTTTTGAAGTCTGATGGCTAGTACCTTAGCGTACAGCTTAATATCGGTTCCGAGGAGGCTTAAGGGTCTATAAGTCGGTGGGGTCTTTGTCTTTTTTAAGGAGGACACACACATAGGGGTGGGACGATACATCGATCCAGATCGATACATCGATGTAATTATCAACAATCGAATCGGATCGATGCGATGTAATAAGATCGATTCATATCGATACTCTTATTTTGAAAATCCTGTGGCGAGTCTCATATCCGCCCAAGAACAACAGCAGTAGCTCCGTGTGTGTAGACGTTACAGCATAGCATTCTCCCTTTCTGTGTGTGTGTGTGCGCGCGTCTTTGGAAAGACCAGATGAGGTCAGAGGAGTTTGATGTTTAAATGTTATTTAAACATAAACAATATAATACATAATAAATGTAGGCCTATACATGATCATGCAACATCAACAAATTGTTGTAGGAACGGTTTGGGAGAGGGAGGTTGTGAGTTTTGAGTTCCAAAAAATTTAGCTTAAAGTTTAAAGCTCAATATATAAAAACGTGGCACTTTACAGTGAACAGGAGGTCTATTTGTATTAAAAACAATAGATTGATTTTCCTTTAAATGTCTGGAAGAGCTCAAAAATACAAATGTCAAATGATATTTTCATTACCTTTTTTTTGTTGATCTAAATGTTACTGATTGTGTTAAATGGGCATATGATATCATCTCATATCGATCGCAGGCACCTGAATCTAATCGTATCGTATTGTATCGTGAGAGACTTTGTGATATCGGCAAATATCGTATCGTTGTCCAAAGAATCGATATCGTATCGTATCATGATGAAACTGGTGATTCCCACCCCTACACACACACACACGCGCACACACACACACACACACACACACACACACACACATACACACACACACACACACACACACACACACACACACACACACACACACACACACACACACCACACATCCTCACTTGCACTATCTCACACACAAACTACAAATAAGGTCACTTATATAAGATAACTGTATATTTGTATATTATTGTATATAGTACTCATTGCCTTTAATTCTTAAGCTTAGCATTGTATTGCATTTTATTCGTATTACTTTTTATCATGTCTATTTTATTATTTATTCTATTTTATTATTTGTATTTTTGCACAATCAAGGCGGGCATGGCCACCTTCATTTCTGTATTGTGTATACGTGACAAATAAATCTCTTGAATCTTGAAATATACAATAATCATAATGGTCTTGACATGCGCAGTGTGCTTATGTTGACAGATCTATAGTGTGTTCTACTCTCATATAGCTGAGAATATGTCTGGCTAACGATAGCCCACTTTTAGACCAATCAATTAATTATATTTCATATTTGTATATTGTGCATCTCTGGGCATTTAATGTTGTTTAATTGATAAATATGTAATAATGTTTGGGCTAGAAGTGGGCTATATTTAGCGAGATGGGTCTAGTGCTTATTGAGTATATTTTAACTCTTTGCACAAGTCATCTATCTAGGTTTAATCTAACCAACTATTAGATCATATATGTAAATATTACCCAAAATATACAGTGTAATAATTGACATAGCCGGACATTACAAAATAATAATTAATTCAGCTGCTTGGGCTAAAAGTGGTCTATATTTAGCCAGATGGGTCTAGTGCTTATTGAGTATATTTTAACTCTTTGCACAAGTCATCTATCTAGGTTTAATCTAACCAACTATTAGATCATATATGTAAATATTACCCAAAATATACAGTGTATAACATGTATACAATAGGCTGTCATTTACAAGTTTGACAGCCCTATCAGTATTTATATTAGAGTGACATCTATCCTCAACCGCATGATGTTGGGTTTGTGGTATTTCCACTATTGTATAAAATGTATAATAAAGTAGGCTGATTCGAATATTCCCAACTCTGTCAAATGTATATACTCTCTTTTCTGGACTCTTTTCGTATCACAAACAGTACTGTATTTGCAAATCTGGTATGTCATAAATGTATAGATGTAGCATACTGTCTATCTGTATGTCATGTATGTCATGTTATGATGAATTGAAAATGGGGGACCCTGATGTAAACAAGACGAAAGTCTTTCTCTGGTCTGCATCCCCTTAACAATTGTTTGTATTGAGCTGTACTGTACTGTACCCATTCTGCAATCTGTTAATAAAATGTTCAATCAATCAATCAATCAAATCGGCTGTCTTTAGGACCCAGTGCATGCACTGTCTCTGTACAACGGTGAATATGGGGGTTTCCTTTCCACGTTGACGTAGGCTTGTCCGTCGACTCATGGTGGTAGTAGGCTACGTGCGAGAATAAACGTGATGGTGACGGTGTAGTTGCTTTGCCATACCAAGGCAGGGCTGGAGGCAGGGACAGATACAGGCGCGCTGAACGAGCATCCATAGGTAAGAGAACATTTGGATCATCATATTGATTATGTCTGGGAGGACGGGGGGAAGGCGACGTGAGAGAATGAGGATGGTTTGCTAATTGGGGATAATTAATTATCCATTTATCCAGATCATTCAGTATTGGGTTGGTAACAGAAGCCCGGCATCAGTTGTCCAATATGGAATATAAATATACCTATGAGTATAAATCCGAAAGGAGCATCTCCTCACCTGGCTTCTAATGAGTAGATACTGTACACCCTAGCCTAGACTTGTCTTGTGTGGACAAATTGTTATTTTATTTTATTCCCGAGTCGTGACAGTCTCTTTTTATGGTATCTCGTGCGGCATCGTCCGCTTGAGGATGTAACAGGTATTTTATTTCCCTAAAACAATGATATCACACTATGTTAAATAACTGCCAGATATTGAACGATTAAGTAATAAAGGAAAAGGGGGCAAAAGCACGTACTCATCATATTTGACAATGTTACAGCCCAAATACAAAAAAAGATGCGGGCGGAATTATATAATGGAAGGTTTAAAATGGTTAAGTGGCCTCGCTCGTCAGTCGTCATCATTACAACACATGAATTGTTTAATAGGTCCCGTAGAGCATTCCAGGGCCTGTACACCCTTTTCAACACAGCGTTTGATTTATTCGCGGTTATAATTGCAGTGAAGTGAACCCAATATCCTTTGCGCATTACCGCGTGGTATGACTGTCTGACTATAGACAAATCATCCTGCACTGGCCAATGATGGGCCAATATTTTGGTCTCGGATTATGATATATGTGATGGGGAAAACATGAATGAGATATTGGGAGAAAATAAAAACTCAACAGTAAAGTATCCTTCCACATAATTATCATAGGCAGGGGCAGGCTAACGAACTGTTCTGGTTGGAAAGTGCATTATTAATTATAGTCCTTATTATTAGTGGCTTGTTTTCTTCCTTTACAGTCCAGAGTGAGTGATACAGGCCTGACAATGACATTACAAGGAACATCTGAGTTCTGACTCCTAAGACAATACAGAGTGGCTTTTGGTGGTCTACGTTTTATTTATTTTTAGGTATGAGACTGTCACGTTCATTCCCGTCAACATAACAAGGATATTACCTGGAGACGCCGGATTGCTTCTTTTCCTTCACGGTCACTGAACCCCTGAGGCCCCAGTCAACAATTCTACAACAATGTTTGCTCAACCCACTTTGTCGGAGATAATAAAAAGGGTCTATGAAGCAACACGCCATGATGTAATTATAGCAACCGACTTTATTCACACTCACACACCTTTTCCTTAATCTTGCGATAGAAGCGCTTCGTGCAGGACCCCGGATAATAGGCTATCGAATTATTGAATCAGATCGCAGTCACGCACACGATGCAGCTGCGCGCGCACATGAATAGACACAAACACACGCACACACACACACACATTGCATTGCTAATACAGATAAGTGGTGCACGTCAGATAAATGGTAGTGTCTAAAACCAATTCTGTAAAGTTAGGAAAGGCCTCTAAACAAACTTCTTCCTCTGAGATAAAATGAGATGAGAGATGCGCTTGCTCTGCCATACAGTTTGGGCGGCGGGTGTATAAGGCTGGGGCAGGCTGTGCCTTCCCAGACCAGTCGACACATTATTTTTATTTATTAAAAAAAATAAAAATAAAAAGGTTTTTTTAGCCTTTATTTTTTCCCCTGTGTACCTGTGTGTGTGGGGGGGGGCTGGGGTCCGTCAATGGATAGGTGTGGTGACACTTAACATTCCAGACGGCCTGAATACACTGAAGACTGGCAGGAGCCCCCACCCACCCCCACCCACCCCCACCCACCCCCACTTCAAAACATGGTTAAAAAAGAACTGATTGATTGATTGATTGAAAAGTTTATTAACAGATTGCAGAATGGGTACAGTACAGTACATCTCAATACATACAATTGTTAAGGGGATGCAGACCAGAGAAAGACTTTCGTCTTGTTTCCACCAGGGTCCCCCATTTTCAATTCATCATAACATATATGACATACATGACATACAGATAGACAGTACTGCTACATCTATACATTTATGACATATCAGATTTGCAAATACAGTACTGTTTGTGATACAAAAGTGTCCAGAAAAGGAGTGTATATACATTTGGCGTAGAAACTGTACATTGGAGGAGGTTGGTGGGGTGGGGTTGGGTGGGTTGGGTGAGGGCTGTACATTGGAGGTGGGGGGGGGGGGGGGTTGGGTAGGGGACACACACACATTTTACACTGTACATTGGAATGTTGACAAAGCCTTACTTGGTCATTTACTGTACAACTAGGTTAGGACATTTGTAGGGGCCAGTTTCGAATTGCAGTCTCACGTAGGTGTTTTTTGAGAGTGTTTTTGAAGGTGGGTAGTGATTCACATTCCTTTACAGCTTTAGGCAGGGCGTTCCACATTGATGTGGCATAATTGCGAAACGTGTTTAGTCCCTTGTTTGAGCCGAATCTGGGTTTTACATGATTTGTGGAGCTCCCTCTGGTGTTGTGATCGTGGTATTCACTGACCTTTGGGAAGTATTTTGACATGTACATGGGTACCTTGGTCGCGTAGTGTATCTTGTAGACCAGGCCCATTGCAAGTTGCTGTACTCTGTCGTCTACTCTAAGCCATCCTAGGTTGTCAAAGTGGGCAGGGGTGAGGTGGGTTCTAGGAGTCAGGTCAAGTAGTAGTCTGACTAGCTTGTTTTGAGATGTTTGTAATTTGTTTTTTAGTGCCTTTGAGGTGCTTTGGTACCATGAGGTGCAAGCATAGTCGTAGTACCCTTGAATGAGTGCTCCTGCTAGAGTCTTCAGGGTATTCTTGTTTACCAGAGAGGAGATCCGGTACAAGAATCGCGTTCGTTGGTTGACTTTTTTTATTACATTGGATGCCATTTTGTCACAGGAAAGATTAGCCTCTAGGATGGAACCCAGGTAGGTAATTTCATCTTTCCTTGTGACAATATTGTCACCCACTGTAACCGAGAAGTCGTCAGTCTTGCTGAGTTTGTTATTTGAACCGAAGAGAATGGACTCTGTTTTGCCCATGTGTAATGATAGTTTGTTGTCGGCGAGCCATATGCAGATTTTGCCTAGTTCCGAGCTGAGGGCTTTTTCAACCTGTAACTTGTTCTTGTCAGAGACCAGCAGGGCTGAGTCGTCCGCAAACAGGAACAAGTTGCAGTCACAAGCTGACGACATGTCATTTGCATAAATTAGGAATAGTAGCGGTCCTAGTATGCTTCCTTGTGGAACACCACAGCTCACTGTGAGGGGGGGGGATAGGGTACCGTTTACTTCCACCATCTGTTCCCTCCCCTCCAGGTAGGATTGTATCCAGCTCACTGATAAACTATCAAAACCAATTGCTTTTAGCTTGTCAATCAGAATGGTGTGATTGACAGTGTCGAAGGCCTTTTGTAGGTCCAGCATGACCATGCCGCAGTATTTGCCCGCGTCCACCTCTTGTTTGATGTGGTCGTTCAAGTAGAGAAGGCATGTGTCAGTGGAGTGGGATGTTCTGAAGCCAGATTGGAATTCGTAGATTAGATTTTTTTCCGCGAGGTATTTTTCGATCTGTTCGTATACTATTTTTTCCATGACTTGTCAACAACATCCCTGCAGAACACCATATGCTTGCCTGTACCTAATATGTAGAATTATTGTTTGTTTGTACATTGTCTGTACATGTCTGATGTAAATATTTAGCATTTATATATAAATAATATTGGGCATACTGCAGAATTAGGCAGCCTGTCTGTGTGTGTGTGTGGGGGGGGGGGGGGGGTCGCCCCGACGGAGGTGTCAATGGGTAGGTGTGGTGACACAGTTGACATTCCAGACCGCAATGCATCCAGTACTGTCTGTACCAATCACATCGCACGCACCGTTTGTATAAACATTATACAAACATTATAAACATAATTTAGCTGCTGCTGATGCATAATGAATGAATGGTGAGTTGTTTAAAATGACAACATACATGTGTTAATTATTTGATTTGATTGATCCGAGAGACCGAGAGAGATTGCTCCAGAGCATCTCAGAGCATTACATTTTCAACTCGACCTATTAACGTGAACTGCGAACCACAAAGCACCGCCGCCACTGTTGAAATGTATATACTATATATGCGCAGGCTGCTGGCTAGTGTGTGTCTTGTGCTGCAGCCGGCTCGCTGGCCGAGGTGTCAACGACGAAGGTGTCAATCTGTGGCAGCGTTTAACATTCCAGGTATACAGGCAGTAACCAATCACGCATAGGCTCAGGTTAAATAATGTGGCCAATCACATCATTCACATGATCATCCTGATCCCGCAGGCCTGGCAGAGTAAAGCAAACATCTGTGTTCTGAATTTCAGCCCGCCGATCGCTTTGTAGAGAAGCGAGGAGGCATAACTAGCGATCACCTGAGGCTGTATGTTGTTTTATCTTGGCAAACAAGGGCTTGCTCTAAGAGGACATGATGAGAGTCCGAGTTCATCAAATCGTGGAAACTTTTTAGAGCTACTGTATGTACATTGTTTTCAAAGCATGATGAGATCTAAATTACGAAAAACTTTCACTTCATTGCAACTTGTGATTCAATTCTCACCAAGACGAAACGTCGCATTTATCTGCATTAAGGTAAGACAATGGTTCATATATTATTGGATGCCTTCATTTGAACACTTAATTTGCACTATATATAAATGAGTGGGGCTCGCTGTAGTATAGCCTAGTAGTGTGTGTGTATATGAAATCAGAACCTGGACAGTTTGCGTGAAACCAAAAATAAAAGGTCAAATTTTTCTCGCTCTGCGCGCGAGGGGGCGTTCCCAATTCAGCCTACCTAGATAATAAGCCCATCCGCCGCCTATGCATACAGAGTGAACCCACGAGACAACTTTCACCAAGAACAGTGACATTCTTGGTCCTCACCATTAAGTCTCTTGGGGACATATACAAAGAAGTAATTTATTTCCCTCAGCCTGCATGGAACCTTGTTGGAGGTGATGCCGTTCTAGGGACCAAGGGGGACATACAAATAGCCGTTTTACATAACGCTGCTGTCGGGACAAAACCTCATAACTCCATTTTTTGAATTTTTTTTTTATTATATAAATCAACTCCGTAGATCATCCTCCATATGTGTGTGTGGGTTTTACAAAGTTTAAACAATGGGAAAGCATTAAACCGATCATCTGTCTAAACCTCCTAACTCTATTCACCCTCAAATCTGTGTTAGTTTTTTTCATCTGCTGAAAAGTTGGGTTTTTGGAGTTATGAGGTTTTGTCCCGACAGCAGCGATAACCAGCTTGTTTCCATGCGGGCTGTGGAATGGTCAAGTGAAGCGTCCTCATTTAATGACCTATAAGACCCAAACCTACATTTCAGAAATGCAGCCATCGCCAAACCTATATTGCAACTGAAGATATTGTCATCTGTGACTTTGTAGGCTATATTGGCCTATTATATCAAAGCTCAGAAGTTTTCAAATTTCATCAGCACCCCTAGATGTGTTCATCAGCACCCCCATATGCTGTAGTTACACTAGGCCATGGACCCACATTGATCATATTAATCCATGGCACCACCACCTGAGAAGATAGTGATTTTGTTGATATTGTAGTCTCGCATATACCTCTTTCCACATTAAGTTAGCATTTGAGAGTGAAACCTACACTGTAAACCCGCACGTTCAAAATAATCAATTAGTTTGAGTAGGGTATACTCAATATTCTATGAAAGTTCTACTAACTTGAATGTCTTGAGTTCGTGTGACGTGTTCTTATGTTTTGAGTAAATAAAACTCATCGTTTTTGATTGACTTGGAACTATTCACTTATTAAGTAAGTATAATGTAAAAGCATAACTTAAGTACAACTTAAGATAATTAAGTAGATACAGACTCTAAACCGCATTATGTTTTGAGTAAATAAAACTCATAGTTTTTGATTGACTTGGAATTATTCACTTATTAAGTAAGTATAATGTAAAAGCATAACTTAAGTACAACTTAAGATAATTAAGTAGATACAGACTGTAAACCGCATTATGTTTTGAGTAAATAAAACTCATCGTTTTTGATTGACTTGGAACTATTCACTTATTAAGTAAGTATAATGTAAAAGCATAACTTAAGTACAACTTAAGATAATTAAGTAGATACAGACTGAAAACCGCATTATGTTTTGAGTAAATAAAACTCATAGTTTTTGATTGACTTGGAATTATTCACTTATTAAGTAAGTATAATGTAAAAGCATAACTTAAGTACAACTTAAGATAATTAAGTAGATACAGACTGTAAACCGCATTATGTTTTGAGTAAATAAAACTCATAGTTTTTGATTGACTTGGAACTATTCACTTATTAAGTAAGTATAATGTAAAAGCATAACTTAAGTACAACTTAAGATAATTAAGTAGATACAGAGTGTAAACCGCATTATGTTTTGAGTAAATAAAACTCATCTTTTTTGATTGACTTGGAACTATTCACTTATTAAGTAAGTATAATGTAAAAGCATAACTTAAGTACAACTTAAGATAATTAAGTAGATACAGACTCTAAACCGCATTATGTTTTGAGTAAATAAAACTCATAGTTTTTGATTGACTTGGAATTATTCACTTATTAAGTAAGTATAATGTAAAAGCATAACTTAAGTACAACTTAAGATAATTAAGTAGATACAGACTGTAAACCGCATTATGTTTTGAGTAAATAAAACTCATAGTTTTTGATTGACTTGGAACTATTCACTTATTAAGTAAGTATAATGTAAAAGCATAACTTAAGTACAACTTAAGATAATTAAGTAGATACAGACTGAAAACCGCATTATGTTTTGAGTAAATAAAACTCATAGTTTTTGATTGACTTGGAACTATTCACTTATTAAGTAAGTATAATGTAAAAGCATAACTTAAGTACAACTTAAGATAATTAAGTAGATACAGACTGTAAACCGCATTATGTTTTGAGTAAATAAAACTCATCGTTTTTGATTGACTTGGAACTATTCACTTATTAAGTAAGTATAATGTAAAAGCATAAATTAAGTACAACTTAAGATAATTAAGTAGATACAGACTGTAAACCGCATTATGTTTTGAGTAAATAAAACTCATCGTTTTTGATTGACTTGGAACTATTCACTTATTAAGTAAGTATAATGTAAAAGCATAACTTAAGTACAACTTTATTAACAGATTGCAGAATGGGTATAGAGGTGTGATAGGTGTGATAGGTGTGATAGGTGTGAGAGGTGTGATAGGTGTGATAGGTGTGATAGGTGTGAGAGGTGTGATAGGTGTGATAGGTGTGAGAGGTGTGATAGGTGTGAGAGGTGTGATAGGTGTGAGAGGTGTGAGAGGAGTGAGAGGTGTGATAGGTGTGAGAGGTGTGATAGGTGTGATAGGTGTGAGAGGTGTGAGAGGTGTGATAGGTGTGAGAGGTGTGATAGGTGTGAGAGGTGTGATAGGTGTGAGAGGTGTGATATGTGTGATAGGTGGGATCGGTGTGAGAGGTGTGATAGGTGTGAGAGGTGTGATAGGTGTGAGAGGTGTGATAGGTGTGAGAGGTGTGATAGGTGTGAGAGGTGTGATAGGTGTGATAGGTGTGAGAGGTGTGATAGGTGTGAGAGGTGTGATAGGTGTGATAGGTGGGATCGGTGTGAGAGGTGTGAGAGGTGTGAGAGGTGTGAGAGGTGTGATAGGTGTGAGAGGTGTGATAGGTGTGATAGGTGTGAGAGGTGTGAAAGGTGTGAGAGGTGTGAGAGGTGTGATAGGTGTGAGAGGTGTGATAGGTGTGAGAGGTGTGATAGGTGTGAGAGGTGTGATAGGTGTGAGAGGTGTGATAGGTGTGAGAGGTGTGAGAGGTGTGATAGGTGTGAAAGGTGTGAGAGGTGTGAGAGGTGTGATAGGTGTGAGAGGTGTGATAGGTGTGAGAGGTGTGAGAGGTGTGAGAGGTGTGATAGGTGTGAGAGGTGTGATAGGTGTGATAGGTGTGAGAGGTGTGATAGGTGTGAGAGGTGTGATAGGTGTGAGAGGTGTGATAGGTGTGAGAGGTGTGAGAGGTGTGAGAGGTGTGATAGGTGTGAGAGGTGTGATAGGTGTGATAGGTGTGAGAGGTGTGAGAGGTGTGATAGGTGTGAGAGGTGTGATAGGTGTGAGAGGTGTGATATGTGTGATAGGTGGGATCGGTGTGAGAGGTGTGAGAGGTGTGAGAGATGTGAGAGGTGTGAGAGATGTGATAGGTGTGAGAGGTGTGAGAGGTGTGATAGGTGTGAGAGGTGTGATAGGTGTGATAGGTGTGATAGGTGTGATAGGTGTGAGAGGTGTGAGAGGTGTGATAGGTGTGAGAGGTGTGATAGGTGTGAGAGGTGTGATAGGTGTGATAGGTGTGAGAGGTGTGATAGGTGTGAGAGGTGTGATAGGTGTGAGAGGTGTGATAGGTGTGAGAGGTGTGAAAGGTGTGAGAGGTGTGATAGGTGTGATAGGTGTGAGAGGTGTGATAGGTGTGATAGGTGTGATAGGTGTGAGAGGTGTGATAGGTGTGATAGGTGTGAGAGGTGTCATAGGTGTGATAGGTGTGAGAGGTGTGATAGGTGTGAGAGGTGTGATAGGTGTGAGAGGTGTGAAAGGTGTGAGAGGTGTGAGAGGTGTGAGAGGTGTGATAGGTGTGATAGGTGTGAGAGGTGTGATAGGTGTGAGAGGTGTGATAGGTGTGAGAGGTGTGAGAGATGTGATAGGTGTGAGAGGTGTGAGAGGTGTGAGAGGTAGCTGGTGCTAACTAGCTAGCCATCGCTCCCGGCAGCTAACGCCGGTCCCCGACTGGTGCTAACTAGCTAGCCATCGCTCCCGGCAGCTGACGCCGGTCCCCGACTGGTGCTAACTAGCTAGCCATCGCTCCCGGCAGCTGACGCCGGTCCCCGACTGGTGCTAACTAGCTAGCCATCGCTCCAGGTCCCCGGCTGGTGCTAACTAGCTAGCCATCGCTCCCGGCAGCTAACGCCGGTCCTCGGCTGGTGCTAACTAGCTAGCCATCGCTCCCGGGAGCTGCCGCCGGTCCCCGGCTGGTGCTAACTAGCTAGCCATCGCTCCCGGCAGCTAACGCCGGTCCCCGACTGGTGCTAACTAGCTAGCCATCGCTCCAGGTCCCCGGCTGGTGCTAACTAGCTAGCCATCTCTCCCGGCAGCTAACGCCGGTCCTCGGCTGGTGCTAACTAGCTAGCCATCGCTCCCGGGAGCCTGCGCCGGTCTGTCTGTCCAAGACCGAGGGAACCGCATCAGGCTTCAGCTGATTAGTGGTCTTCTGGACAAACCTTCCACCCCCAACAACATAATCCGAGGCAATGAAGTGTTCGCTGGAGATCTTCATTCCCTGTCCAACAGGCTGATCGCGCCGCCTGAGTGCAGCCAGCCTGAGTGCAGCTAACAGTAGCTTCTGTCTGTAACTGTGATGCATTTTCTGTTTGCAGTCCAATGTTCACCAAAACACACACCCACACACTTAATAATTTGTTCCTCAACGTTATATAGACAGGTCATGTTTTGTAAACTAACGTTATGTTTAGAATGGAATGAATACATGGGTCGGGAAAGATAGTTAGCTCAAAGCTAATCCGGCCTGTTTAACCACTAGCTTCTGTTAGCTAATGCTGGCTGAGCAAGGAAACTAACAGTAAACGTTTTTACATGAAATACAGCCCAAAAACCCTGCTGATTGATTGATTGATTGAATTGATTGAAAACTTTATTAACAGATTGCAGAATGGGTACAATACAGTGCAGCTCAATACACACAATTGTTAAGGGGATGCAGACCAGAGAAAGACTTTAGTCTTGTTTACATCAGGGTCCCCCATTTTCAATTCATCAGGACATATATGACATACAGATAGACAGTACTGCTACATCTATGACATACCAGATTTGCAAATACAGTACCGTTTGTGATACAAAAAGAGTCCAGAAAAGGGAGTATATACATTTGACGTAGAAACTGTACATTGGAGGAGGTTGGGTGGGGTTGTGTGGGGGGAGGGGGGGGGGGGGGGGGGGGGTTGGGTAGGGCCGGGAACACTGTACAACTGTACAAGCAAAACTGTACATTGGGATATTGACAACCATACTAGGTAATTTACATTGGAGGGGGTTGGGACTCTGTACGAACAAGCAAAACTGTACAACACTGTACAACTGTACAACAACACCATCATCAAATTTGCTGATGACACAGTAGTGGTGGGCCTGATCTCTGCCAATGACGAAAGGGCCTACCTGGAAGAGGTAGAGAACCTGTCACAGTGGTGTCAGGAGAACTGCCTCTCCCTGAACGTCAGCAAAACAAAAGAGATGATTGTGGACTTCAGGAGGTCGGGGGTCAAGGACTACAGCCCCCTCAGCATCGACGGGGCACCGGTTGAGAGAGTGAACAGTTTCAAGTACCTCGGAGCCCACATATCCGAGGACTTGACATGGACCACACACATTGACAGTGTTGTGAAGAAGGCACGACAACGCCTCTACTTCCTCAGGCGCCTAAGGAAGTTCCAAGTCAGTCAGAAGATCCTTAGGAACTTCTACTCATGTACAATAGAGAGCATCCTGACCGGCAACATCACCTCCTGGTTTGGGAATAGCACTGCACAAGACCGTAGCAGACTACAAAGAGTGACACGTTCAGCCGAACGCACAATTGGAGGGGGGCTTCCCACCCTCCAGAACATTTACAACAAGCGGTGCAAGGGGAAGGCTAAGAGAATTATTAAGGACTCGAGCCACCCGAACAACTGCCTCTTTGAACTGCTGCGGTCAGGCAAGCGATACCGGAGTCTTAAGGCGAGCACAGAAAGACTCAGAAGAAGCTTCTATCCCCAGGCCATCAGGCTGCTAAACGAACAATAATCGCTAAACGAACAATAATCACTATGCAACAACCATCAAATGCACACAGCACACCCACACGCACACACTCACTCAAACAAACAACACACTGCAGCACCCACTCTCCACACTTTAGATCACACAAACACACTTACACTTTATATTTATTGATAAAGGATTTGCACTACAACTCGTACACCTACTGTGAATTGTACCTAAATTGCACCTCGTCCCATTTCTCCATTTCTGCCTTGCACTATATAGTATTGTATATTAGTACACTGCACAGTATTGTATATTGTATGGTAACTACGTCTATTCTGCATCGAACATTGTACATATGTCTAAACTGAACACTGTGACCTCATTTTTTTACTTCTAATTTTACTATGTTATTTTATTTCATACTTATCTTGTCTTGCACAGTCTCTGGAGCGCAACAGTAAGAAGCATTTTGTACAAAAGTATTCTGTACTTCTGTATGACAACTATTAAAGAAACTTGAAACTTGAAACTTGAAACTTGAAACATTGGAATATTGACAAAACCATACTAGGTAAATTACTGTACATTGGAGGGGGTTGGGTTAGGACATTTACAGGGGCCAGTTTCGAATTGCAGTCTCCTGTAGGTGTTCCTTGAGTGGTTTTGACAAACGTTTGCTTATTAAATACATTCTATACTATAATAATACAAACGTTTCATTGCCTCTCTGTGACGACAAAGTTGTTTAAATAAGGGGAGAAAAGTAGCTAAAACCAATGTATTTGGATGGGACAGGAAGTGCCATTGGCAACCGGAAGTCAGCCGGAAGTGGCTACTATCAGATTGTGCAAGTGGAGAATAGATTCCCCCTCCCCCCTCCCCTCCTCCCCTCCTCCCCTCCTCCCCCTCCCCTCCCCTTCGAGAGGGTAGTCCTAAGCAACTCGCGAGACCTAGAAGATCTCACGGGACTTGAGGTATTCAAACGTAACTTGTTGGCGCGATCGCCGCGATGATGTCTTCACTACTGGCTTGACAAATAGTCTGAGCCAAACTCCTTGGTAAGTCA
Source organism: Notolepis coatsorum (assembly GCF_963971535.1). Classification (NCBI taxonomy): domain Eukaryota; kingdom Metazoa; phylum Chordata; class Actinopteri; order Aulopiformes; family Paralepididae; genus Notolepis; species Notolepis coatsorum. Next base: position 58,648,789 of record NC_140178.1, on the reverse strand, counting down.
TTGACAATATAATGTATTATGCCATTCACATACCATAATCTTGCTGTCATCGTTTGACTACATGCTACTTTGTGAATTATTACCGTGGTGGCAAGCAACTAGTAGCCTACAGTGCAGAACGAAGCTTGTAGCATTGTTAGCATTATTAGCTAGCATGCTAGATAGTATACTAGTTAACTGGTAAGTGAGTTCTTATGGGAATAGTATGATCACGTTCAGATACCATCACCGGGCTGTTATCGTTTGACTAAATGTTATCTCTGTGCCGTGGCAAATAGTTTGGAGCTTGTTTTAGCAAATAGTATTGCATATTATTACAGTAGCTAGCTAGCATGCTACTAGCGTTAGCTAGCTAGCATGCTACTAGCGTTAGCTAGCTAGCATGCTAGCTAATGTTAGTCTGCCATTTTGTTTCGTGATTAAAATGTACGTTTTTAATAGTTACATAAGCATTGTTGTAACTAGTGACCTGTTCCACCCCAGGTGAAAATCTGCATAAAATGTATACCTAGGTAAATGGAATATTGCTCCACTTCTACAAGGGCTATTTGCATATTCTTGGTATCTAGGAACATCTATGGACCTCAATGAATGTATTCTCAGTGTCAGAAATATTGTGTCTATTACTAGGCTTGCTTAAATTGTGATGAAACAAAGGAAAATATGAATTATGATTTTTCTTTTCATCTTTGACAGTGAATAAAACCATGATAATAATGACCAAACTTAAACATTCAGTACCCTCTTGAGATCATGTGTACAAAAGATCTAAGGAAATTGATAAAGGGAAGATGATCAAACTGAAGGTTCTGTATGTACAGTACTGAATTCTCCCATCCGGACCAATGCAATTTGAAATATTATTATAGAATATAGAATATATGCTTATACATTACCTTATTATAGCCAATTAGCACATTTATATATATATATACATATAGTATATTTCAAATGGCCGAGTTCAATTTGGATATAGTATTACCAGGCGTGCATAATAACAGATACTGATATTTACTGTAATCGACTGTACTATTTTATTTCCCCCACAGTGTAACCATTTTGAAACTAATTTCAGATCTAATTCTTCCTACATGGTAACAATAGTGTGGAGAAACTGACTGCGTTTCAATATTTGTCAAAAACGTTACCTTTTGTAGCTTATTATCGCGAATCATAACAATTATTGATATGATTCATTCAGAACGCTGAACTTTGAACCACCATAGTATGTGACAGGAAGTGTAGATTGGAGAAATTTCAACGCAGGCCGATAGCTAGCGATCTCCTCTACAAAATGGCAAGTAAACTACAATTCCGATGGTTCAACATTTCCATTTCCGGTTCCGGGTCAGAATAGACGATCGCAAATAGAAAACTTAAAATGATATAAGTACACTTTTAACCTATTGCTAAACTATTGCCAACCCAACGTTTTACATTCTACATGTATTTGTGACATAGAAAGCTGATGCAGACCACATTTGCCCTGCGCCGACAGACCATAGTGAAGTCCAGCCCACCAGTGAAAGAGCTCATGGACCTCTGGCCTGCTCTCAAAATGGAGTCTGAGGTAATATAGATCAGCTCTCTTTCCTGTGTTAACATTTGGCACATTCTGTGTGTTTTAAAGTGAAACTTGTGATTCTTAAGCCTGGTTTATATACTCTAGCGGCGCATCTGCGTGTGTGTTCTGTGCGCCCCCGCGAGCTAGTCATCAGCGACCGATTCCGCAAAGCATGTAATGACATGGTTGACCAGAAATCCCGCCGTCATGCTCTGAAGCCCAAACCAAACAAAGTAAGAGATCCACCAAGTTGAAGTGACTAATTGATGTTGATATACTATATTGTCCTGCTGTTATTAAATATAGGTGTATGCAGAGTTCCAGCTGATTGCCAACCAGAACCTGCCCAACACATTCTACGCTGAGCTTGACCGCCATCTTCCTCGACTGATGACGTTATTCAGACAGAAGGCGTCCAAAACTGGGAACACGGCAGATGCTTTGGCTCACATTTAAAAAAATCCACGATGAACAGGTGAATAGATTATTATACATGACATGTCATAGGTCGAACCTCTGTAACATTGAACAGGTTCAATGATTCAAATGAGCTTTTGAATTTTACAATTAGTCCACCATTGTGTTTGCCATTTTTCTGATTGCATTAAAGATGTGAACATGTTATTTGTGGACATATCTGATTGGACTGTTTAAAATCCGCTTTGTTCAGTAAATATTTCCATATAATACAATTCTTTTTTCTTCTTAATCTTACATCTTAATAGGAAATCCATGATGTTCACACCAGGCGTACCACTGTTCTCCATGCCCTGCCTGTGTATCTGCATGAGGAAGTCTCTGGATTTTTCAAAACCTGCACAGTGAGTCCGAGTGAAAATAATTTACAGTACAACTGTATATTAAGTGAACAGTTAATCAAAATGCCAGAAATCCCGCCGTCATGCTCTGAAGCCCAAACCAAACAAAGTAAGAGATCCACCAAGTTGAAGTGACTAATTGATGTTGATATACTATATTGTCCTGCTGTTTTTAAATATAGGTGTATGTGTGAGGTTTTGCCCGCTGCTCACTACCTATTCTCTGTCTTCTTTAAGCCTACTGTTAGGAATTCCCTATTCTCTGTCTTCTTTAAGCCTACTGTTAGGAATTCCCTACTCACTCTCTCTAGCCCCCACCCTCTCGTTCCTTACCCTTAGTGGCCACACCTGTTTGATATTCTATTATCTCTCGCACCTGTGGTGGCAGGCTAATGAGTTCCCCTGTGGGCTTTAAATACCAGGGCGCTTCCCCTCGTTTTGGCGTGGGGTCGTGTTGTATACTTGCCGAGTCATATTCTCTAAACATCTAGACTCTTTCGGGAGATCCTCTGTCTGCCTATGCTGTTCCATTCTCCGGCGTCGAGATGTTTGCTCCAGCCTTCGCCTGCTGTCGCCGTTGCCTGAGAGTGGGACTGGTCTGCGCTCCCTAGACTTCCACGGGAGGCATCCCAGTCATCCACTTCAGACCCCCCGCGCAGCTGTCGTCCTGACGCACATCCAGACCAGCGCAGACGCTCTCCAGTCCACAGCGCGCAACGCGCATCTTCCAAGGACGCTCGAGCTTGGCACGCTCTCCAGACCAGCGCGCAACGCGCATCTTCCAGACCTTCGAGCTTGGCACGCTCCTCCGTACCGGCGCACAGACGCGCATCTTCCAGACCTTCGAGCTTGGCACGCTCCTCCGTACCAGCGCTCTGACGCGCATCTTCCAGACCTTCGAGCTTGGCACGCTCTCCAGACCTCAGCGCGCCGACGCGCATCTTCCAGACCTTCGTGCTTGGCACACTCCTCCTGGCAGACGCACCCCGATGCGTCTCTCTGTTCCGACGCGCACACCAAGGTGTGGCGCGCCACTCTGTTCCTCGGCTCCGACAGTGGCTACCCGGTGGACGACATCCTCGCCACCGCCACTGTTCCAGCTCCCTGTTCCGACGCGCACACCAAGGTGTGGCGCGCACTCTGTTCCTCGGCTCCGACAGTGGCTACCCGGTGGACGACATCCTCGCCACCGCCACTGTTCCAGCTCCCTGTTCCGACGCGCACACCAAGGTGTGGCGCGCACTCTGTTCCTCGGCTCCGACAGTGGCTACCCGGTGGACGACATCCTCGCCACCGCCACTGTTCCAGCTCCCTGTTCCGACGCGCACACCAAGGTGTGGCGCGCACTCTGTTCCTCGGCTCCGACAGCGGCTACCCGGTGGACGATGCCCTCGTCACCGCCACTGTTCCAGCACTCTGTTCCTCGGCTCCGACAGCGGCTACCCGGTGGACGATGCCCTCGTCACCGCCACTGTTCCAGCACTCTCTCCCTCGGCTCGGACAGCCAGCCGCCCCGGTGGCGTTGCCTTCGTTCCCGTTGCTGTCCCTGTACCTTTACGCATACGCCTGGGTGAGTTTTGATTGTGATGTCACTCACTCAGCGTAGTGCCCTTGCCCCCGTTCCCGCTGCTGCCCCTTTACCTTTACGCATACGCCTGGGTGAGTTTGATTGTGATGTCACTCACTCAGCGTAGTGCCCTTGCCCCCGTTCCCGCTGCTGCCCCTTTACCTTTACGCATACGCCTGGGTGAGTTTGATTGTGATGTCACTCACTCAGCGTAATGCCTCTTGCCCCCGTTCCCGCTGCTGTTCCTGTACCTTTACGCATACGCCTGGGTGAGTTTTGATTGTGATGTCACTCTCCCAGCGTATTGCCTCTGTTAGTTAGTTTGGACATTTCATCTCCCAGCGTATTGCCTCTGTTAGTTAGTTTGGACATTTCATCTCCCAGCGTATTGCCTCTGTTAGTTAGTTTGGACATTTCATCTCCCAGCGTATTGCCTCTGTTAGTTAGTTTGGACATTTCATCGCCCAGCGTAATGCCTCTGTTTTTGGTTCTCACTTAGAATAGTATTTTTGGACTTTACATCTCCCCCTGTGTGTTTGTCACACGAAGATATTATTACTTTGTTCACTTTGTTATTTGGACTGTTCTGCACCTGCTCTGTTTTTTCCCTTTGTGCATTAACTCTCTCCTCTGTCCTGCAGAGCGGCCCAGATGTTTTCCCACCAGTCCCCAGTTCCTCCCTGTACCCCAGCCCGCCTCCGCGGGCCTCAGTCCCCTCTGTTCCCTAGTTCTCCCCTTTCTAGTTCCACCTAGTTCCTGTTCCCTAGTTCTCCCTTTTCTAGTTCCACCTAGTTCCTGGTCCCAAGTTCTCCCCTTCTAGTTCCACCTAGTTCCTGTTCCCTAGTTCTCCCCTTTCTAGTTCCACCTAGTTCCTGGTCCCAAGTTCTCCCCTTCTAGTTCCACCTAGTTCCTTGTCCCTAGTTCCCCTAGTCCCCGTTTCTCCTGTTCCCTAGCTCTCCTAGTCCCTAGTCCTCTCTCCCTAGTTCTCCTTGTCCCTGGTTTACCTAGTCTCTAGTTCCTCTGTCCCAAGGCGTTCCCTTAACCTTCCCTTAGGCGTTCCCTTACTTTCCCTTAGTGTTCCCTTTTCCTGCCCGCCTCTTAAAGGCACCTTTCCTTCCCCTCATATTATATTCCTGTATTTGTGATTCTCCCTTAAAGGGACAGTGCCCTTTTCCCTGTATTTCCCTGTTGTTCAATAAATATCTGTTTCTTGGCAAACCATCATACCTGTCTTGTGTTGTGCGATTGGGGTCGGTTACAAACCATAACAGTACGACCCCACCAAATCGACGACCCCAGCCAGCACAGACGGTGTATGTTGAGTTTGCCTTTTTTTTTCTTGTTCCCTCTAGCTCCCCTGTTAGCCCTGTTAGCTCCCCTGTTAGCTTGTTAGTCTCCCCTCTAGCTCCCCTGTTAGCCCTGTTAGCTTCCCTGTTAGCCCAGTTTAGCTTCCCTGTTAGTCCTGTTTAGCTCCCTTGTTAGCCTGTTACTCCCCTGTTTAGCTTGTTAGTCTCCCCGGTTAGCTCCCCTGTTTGCTTCCCGTTTTGCCCTGTTTGATCCCCCTGTAGCTAGCCATGCCCTGGCGGCTAACCCAGTCCCTCAGCAGAGCCCCGGTCTGCTAGCTTGGCCCCGGCTGTTAGCACAGCCTCTATGTTAATGCAGCCTTGCAGCTGGCATAGGCCCTGTAGCTAGCCAGGCCCAAGCAGCTAACCCGGTCCCTCTGCATGGCCTCCACCTTTTTGTGTAGTTTATCCCACTGCTAGGACTGCCCTTTCAGCTAGCAAGGTCAGTTTTTCTCACACAGCTAGGACTGTCCTTCCAGCTAGCTTGTGCTCTCATGCTGGTCCAGCCCTGTCTGCCAGCCTAGCTCCGGCAGCTAGCGCAGCCTCTATGTTGATGTAGCAGTACAGCTAGCATAGGCCCTGTAGCTATCAGTGCCCTGGCAGCTACCCTTTCCCTCTGCTAGCCCTTTCCCGGTGCTTCCATGGTTAACCCTTTGCTACCCTGCTTGCCCCTCAGTTCTCTAGACCCAGTTCCTCTAGACCAGTTCTCTAGACCAGTTCTCTAAACCAGTTCTCTAGACCAGTTCTCTAGCCCGGTTCTCTAGCCCAGTTCTCTAGACCAGTTCTCTAGACCAGTTCTCTAGACCAGTTCCTCTAGACTAGTTCTCTAGACCAGTTCCCCCAGTTGCCCCTCTGCTACCCTAGTTACCCCTCGGCGACCCTGTTTCTTTTGCTAGCCCCACTCTTGTGGTGGCTTCCCCTGCTGGCTTGGCCAGTACCTCTTGTTTTGCCCCCTGCCACTCTGTCTGTATTTGTTTTGGGTCGCCGGGTGGCTCCCGTTGGAGGGGGGGATACTGTGAGGTTTTGCCCGCTGCTCACTACCTATTCTCTGTCTTCTTTAAGCCTACTGTTAGGAATTCCCTATTCTCTGTCTTCTTTAAGCCTACTGTTAGGAATTCCCTACTCACTCTCTCTAGCCCCCACCCTCTCGTTCCTTACCCTTAGTGGCCACACCTGTTTGATATTCTATTATCTCTCGCACCTGTGGTGGCAGGCTAATGAGTTCCCCTGTGGGCTTTAAATACCAGGGCGCTTCCCCTCGTTTTGGCGTGGGGTCGTGTTGTATACTTGCCGAGTCATATTCTCTAAACATCTAGACTCTTTCGGGAGATCCTCTGTCTGCCTATGCTGTTCCATTCTCCGGCGTCGAGATGTTTGCTCCAGCCTTCGCCTGCTGTCGCCGTTGCCTGAGAGTGGGACTGGTCTGCGCTCCCTAGACTTCCACGGGAGGCATCCCAGTCATCCACTTCAGACCCCCCGCGCAGCTGTCGTCCTGACGCACATCCAGACCAGCGCAGACGCTCTCCAGTCCACAGCGCGCAACGCGCATCTTCCAAGGACGCTCGAGCTTGGCACGCTCTCCAGACCAGCGCGCAACGCGCATCTTCCAGACCTTCGAGCTTGGCACGCTCCTCCGTACCGGCGCACAGACGCGCATCTTCCAGACCTTCGAGCTTGGCACGCTCCTCCGTACCAGCGCTCTGACGCGCATCTTCCAGACCTTCGAGCTTGGCACGCTCTCCAGACCTCAGCGCGCCGACGCGCATCTTCCAGACCTTCGTGCTTGGCACACTCCTCCTGGCAGACGCACCCCGATGCGTCTCTCTGTTCCGACGCGCACACCAAGGTGTGGCGCGCCACTCTGTTCCTCGGCTCCGACAGTGGCTACCCGGTGGACGACATCCTCGCCACCGCCACTGTTCCAGCTCCCTGTTCCGACGCGCACACCAAGGTGTGGCGCGCACTCTGTTCCTCGGCTCCGACAGTGGCTACCCGGTGGACGACATCCTCGCCACCGCCACTGTTCCAGCTCCCTGTTCCGACGCGCACACCAAGGTGTGGCGCGCACTCTGTTCCTCGGCTCCGACAGTGGCTACCCGGTGGACGACATCCTCGCCACCGCCACTGTTCCAGCTCCCTGTTCCGACGCGCACACCAAGGTGTGGCGCGCACTCTGTTCCTCGGCTCCGACAGCGGCTACCCGGTGGACGATGCCCTCGTCACCGCCACTGTTCCAGCACTCTGTTCCTCGGCTCCGACAGCGGCTACCCGGTGGACGATGCCCTCGTCACCGCCACTGTTCCAGCACTCTCTCCCTCGGCTCGGACAGCCAGCCGCCCCGGTGGCGTTGCCTTCGTTCCCGTTGCTGTCCCTGTACCTTTACGCATACGCCTGGGTGAGTTTTGATTGTGATGTCACTCACTCAGCGTAGTGCCCTTGCCCCCGTTCCCGCTGCTGCCCCTTTACCTTTACGCATACGCCTGGGTGAGTTTGATTGTGATGTCACTCACTCAGCGTAGTGCCCTTGCCCCCGTTCCCGCTGCTGCCCCTTTACCTTTACGCATACGCCTGGGTGAGTTTGATTGTGATGTCACTCACTCAGCGTAATGCCTCTTGCCCCCGTTCCCGCTGCTGTTCCTGTACCTTTACGCATACGCCTGGGTGAGTTTTGATTGTGATGTCACTCTCCCAGCGTATTGCCTCTGTTAGTTAGTTTGGACATTTCATCTCCCAGCGTATTGCCTCTGTTAGTTAGTTTGGACATTTCATCTCCCAGCGTATTGCCTCTGTTAGTTAGTTTGGACATTTCATCTCCCAGCGTATTGCCTCTGTTAGTTAGTTTGGACATTTCATCGCCCAGCGTAATGCCTCTGTTTTTGGTTCTCACTTAGAATAGTATTTTTGGACTTTACATCTCCCCCTGTGTGTTTGTCACACGAAGATATTATTACTTTGTTCACTTTGTTATTTGGACTGTTCTGCACCTGCTCTGTTTTTTCCCTTTGTGCATTAACTCTCTCCTCTGTCCTGCAGAGCGGCCCAGATGTTTTCCCACCAGTCCCCAGTTCCTCCCTGTACCCCAGCCCGCCTCCGCGGGCCTCAGTCCCCTCTGTTCCCTAGTTCTCCCCTTTCTAGTTCCACCTAGTTCCTGTTCCCTAGTTCTCCCTTTTCTAGTTCCACCTAGTTCCTGGTCCCAAGTTCTCCCCTTCTAGTTCCACCTAGTTCCTGTTCCCTAGTTCTCCCCTTTCTAGTTCCACCTAGTTCCTGGTCCCAAGTTCTCCCCTTCTAGTTCCACCTAGTTCCTTGTCCCTAGTTCCCCTAGTCCCCGTTTCTCCTGTTCCCTAGCTCTCCTAGTCCCTAGTCCTCTCTCCCTAGTTCTCCTTGTCCCTGGTTTACCTAGTCTCTAGTTCCTCTGTCCCAAGGCGTTCCCTTAACCTTCCCTTAGGCGTTCCCTTACTTTCCCTTAGTGTTCCCTTTTCCTGCCCGCCTCTTAAAGGCACCTTTCCTTCCCCTCATATTATATTCCTGTATTTGTGATTCTCCCTTAAAGGGACAGTGCCCTTTTCCCTGTATTTCCCTGTTGTTCAATAAATATCTGTTTCTTGGCAAACCATCATACCTGTCTTGTGTTGTGCGATTGGGGTCGGTTACAAACCATAACAGTATGCAGAGTTCCAGCTGATTGCCAACCAGAACCTGCCCAACACATTCTACGCTGAGCTTGACCGCCATCTTCCTCGACTGATGACGTTATTCAGACAGAAGGCGTCCAAAACTGGGAACACGGCAGATGCTTTGGCTCACATTTAAAAAAATCCACGATGAACAGGTGAATAGATTATTATTAAGGCTGTCAAATATATCGCGTTAATATCGCGTTAACTCCCGATTCTATTAATGCCACAAATTTTTTTAACTCAAGATTAACTAAAAAAAAAAAAAAAAAAAAAAAAAAAACTTTTTTTTTTACTAGACTTCACCCAGGTGTATTATTGATGCTCTCATTGATACTATGTTTGTTTCTGAAGTGTGTGTGTGTGTGTGTGTGTGTGTGTGTGTGTGTGTGTGTGTGTGTGTGTGTGTGTGTGTGTGTGTGTGTGTGTGTGATATAGAGAGAGAGGGGGGTGAGAGAGATGAGGAAGGGGCAAAAGAGAAAGAGAGTTGGGAGAGTGTGTGTGTGAGGGAGAGAGGGGGGTGTGTGATTAATCAGCCCTTGTGTGTGTGAATGTAACAAGTTCCTAACGTTTTCTTTACCCTATTATTTCATGCAAACTTTATTCATTGTTTTAAATTATTATTTTCTTTTAAGTTATTTTGTGCATCACTCTGTTTTGAATTTGATGCAAATTTGCAATGCATGAGGGTCATCCTTTTGTGTTAAATGGCTGCATAAAGCAAGCATTTGTTGACTCGCATGTTGATAAGAGTATTAAAACTTGGAACTTGAAAAAGATCTGTTTAAGGTAAAAAAAAATTAAAAATAAAAATGCGATTAATTTGCGATTAATCGCGAGTTAACTATGGACAATCATGCGATTAATCGAGTTAAATATTTTAATCGTTTGACAGCACTAATTATTATACATGACATGTCATAGGTCGAACCTCTGTAACATTGAACAGGTTCAATGATTCAAATGAGCTTTTGAATTTTACAATTAGTCCACCATTGTGTTTGCCATTTTTCTGATTGCATTAAAGATGTGAACATGTTATTTGTGGACATATCTGATTGGACTGTTTAAAATCCGCTTTGTTCAGTAAACATTTCCATATAATACAATTCTTTTTTTTCTTCTTAATCTTACATCTTAATAGGAAATCCATGATGTTCACACCAGGCGTACCACTGTTCTCCATGCCCTGCCTGTGTATCTGCATGAGGAAGTCTCTGGATTTTTCAAAACCTGCACAGTGAGTCCGAGTGAAAATAATTTACAGTACAACTGTATATTAAGTGAACAGTTAATCAAAATGCTAAGTATCAGTCTTCCTTCCTTCCAGGTCTCCCTTGTGAAAGAGATATTTGATCTCGACAGGACTAACCTGGTTAAATAAAAATAACCTTCTCACCAAAAAAATAGTTCTAACTAAAATATAAACAACTTACAAACACAACTCCATATACTTAGTTTTGTGCTGCACTTTGTAGAAACCATGGATTTATTTGTGATTATTATGTCTCTTTCATTCCTTCAGGACACGCCTGATGAGCCAGAGCTTCAGGGTGTTGCAGTGGCCCTCCTTACTGTCATCAGTGACCATGGCACAAGTCCAGTTCACTACCAGCCTGTGACAATCTCTGATTGGTGATTCCTTCCTGGTAATGTTTGGACTAATCTATGCACTACACCTCAGCTACCCCAAGGGACTTACCAACACTTTTGAATTCATTCAGAAGATTTTACTAGGTCTAGAAGCTGGTAAACTGTTGCCCAGGTTGCAGACTCTCAAGAATGACTTGATGATGCAATCATTTTTTTTTCTTCTGATTTTTCAATGGATTTTCTCCCCGTCCCAATTAGTCGTTGTGCCAATTCCCCCCCCCCCCCTACCTGGTGCTGTATGCATGTTCTCCTACGAGTCGGTATAAGGGCGTCCCGAGTCGATCGCACGCTTCCCCCGAGACGTGCGCCGACAGCCAGTGACGTCTTTTCACTTGGCAGCGAGGGCTCTCATTGGTGAAGTGTAACGCGTGGGAGGGCACGCTATCTCCACCAAGTCCTGCCCCGCTTAGCAAGCGCCGAGACCTGACCTGTAGGCGTCGCTGTCCACAACGCCAGATTCCCACCCGCCAGCTTCCCCACCCCCTAATACTGCCGAATTGTATTAGTGTGAACGGCCAGCCAAGCTGGTGACAACGCAGGGAGGTGGATTCGAACACACGAATCCAGTGTCTCCAGCGTTGGTGACGAACGCAATCTCCGCTACGTCACCTGACCGCTCTTGCATTAAACGTTTGAAGGTATTATTTTGACATGACAAGGAAATTAATACCTCACCCCACATCCTTCTTTCAGATGAGTTTCTATTCCTTACTGTAATCAGTGATCATGACACAAGTCCAGTTCACTACCAGCCTGTGACAATCTCTATTGTCATTGAAAGTCATATCATGATCAGCTTCCCCAGATTTGGTGATTCCTTCCTGTAATGTTTGGACTAATCTATGCACTACCCCAAAGCACTTACCAACACCTCAAAAGTGTGTCTATAGAAACTCATCTGAAATGTCTTGTCATGTCAAAATAATACCTTCAAAAGTTGCTGTACTACTTTGCAGATGTTCAGCCAATAGGTCCAAACTACTCAATGTACCTTGTTCTTTATTTTTTATGTAATATGTTTACATTTGAGAGTTTTACAGTTCGAATTTTCTTAACCGTCTATAGCTGGCATTATTGTAATTTCATCCAAGTAAGTTTTAGAGTTGAAAGAGTTTATCAGAATCTCAAAGGCAACATCCAAGTCCCAAACGTTTGTTTCTCGAGGAACAATAGGAGGCAATGGGCATAAATGCCACTCTGCTCTGACTGCTTCCATTGCTTGTAGGCAGTGGTAGAGTTAGTGTTCTCAGTACAGAGTACAAGGCGATATACCAGGAGCCATAAACGCAACACAGAAGCGTTATTATTAACATATACAGAATATGAACTTATACAGAATATGAACTGGTCAATTACACAACTAGAGTGAATAAAGACACAATAATTGATTAATAAAATAACTATTCACCATTAACTGGACTCAGTTCCGTTTCACTTGAATGAATCGCTTGGGAGTCAGCAGCAGCAGACCATCGATCTTGTATGCTGAGAGTGGGACTGTATCCTTGAGACCTTGTAGGCAGTAGTATACTGCCCTGTCAAGGGCTAACCGCAGTAACTTGAAAAAAGTAAAAATTTAGTTATGAGTGAAATTGACCTTGTCAATAAATGTTTTATCTTGTGACCAAGTTTCAGATGTTAATGTCGCTCAGTTTTGGAGATATGGGGTTTTAAAAACTGCAGTAACTACAAAATCACACTCAAAACCCAGGCAGACCGCAGTAACTTCCAAACAGTGAAAAATGGCTTTAAAGTGTTTTGACTTGCCATCCAAAATGTGTTATAGGTAAATAGATGATAGTACCCAGATTTAACATGTATTAATGAAGTAATCTTTAGGCATACAAAAATATGACACAATTATTTTAATTAACCCCAAAAAAGCAGATATTGCACTCTGCTGCACGATTTCCTTAAATAATTATACAGGTAATGTACAGGCAAAGTGCAGTAACTTCAAATACAATGTTGTTTTCCCTCCAGCTTTCATAACTTAACCTAGCCATTTTGAAAATGAAATTTAATACCTGAATATATTGGAATGATGATGATCCAAATAAAATGGCTAGGTGAAGTTATGAAAGCTGGAGGGAAAACAACATTGCATTTGAAGTTACTGCACTTTGCCTGTACATTACCTGTATAATTATTTAAGGAAATCGTGCAGCAGAGTGCAGTATCTGCTTTTTTGGGGTTAATTAAAATAACTACATCATATTTTTGTATGCCTAAAGATTACTTCATTAATACATGTTAAATCTGGGTACTATCATCTATCTACCTATAACACATTTTGGATGGCAAGTCAAAAAACTTTAAACCATTTTTCTCAGTTTCACTGTTTGGAAGTTACTGCGGTCTGCCTTGACAGGGCAGTATAGTTAGTGTACTGTATAGTGTTCTTAGTACAGAGTACTGTAGTGTTCTAGTTATCATTCTGCAAACATAGCCTGCTCTAAATGACGGATGGTGCCTCTGACATTCTGACAAACTCTTTCAATGAAAACACCATCTTGTTCCATGATACATCATGGAGCAAATACATGCAGCTGCATTTCCATATGTAGGTATGTGCACTATTAACAGTATTGCCAGCTGTATAGCATGTAATGTGGATTGGTATTTTGGTTCCACATTGGCAGGACCCAATATACAGCACAACGTTTGTGAATTTTACATGTGCCAAGCGGATTGACAATTTTCAGATAATCTATACATTTTATTCTGTACTGTACATAGATACACTGTGTTATCCCAACGGTCACAATAGTTGCCGTCAGCATGTTTGCTCATTCTATGACCACACTATACAAATTTGAGTAATTCAGCCAGGATGTAAACGGCTCTGGTCATGTGCACTGCACATATTGAGACCCTTTATTATTTCAATATTTGCTGGAAATACATTGATACATCATTCAGTAACATTTTCAGAGCCTTATAACAAACATTATTACACTATTGTGACCAGAGGGATTAAATGTGTAATATACATTACATTGTATGTACATGTTATAACATGCATGTATTTATTTTCTATATATATTTTCTATATATATATATTTTCAATTTTAACATTGCCATAATGTTGGAGAGGGCAACACAATGTTTTTGTAAGATAAATAGATGTATACTCTTTGAATAGAAATAAATATAAAGAGTTTGAAGTTGTAACACAATGTTTTTGTAAGATAAATAGTTTCGATGAAGAACAAAACCTCCTAAATGCATACAAAAAAAGGGGAAAACTTCATATCTGCACTTTGCAAGGCACTAATACCTGGTCGGTATTGTTAACATATATAGTCCAAAAACAGTGTACGGTGTTTACAGTGTTATTGTACATTGCTAACATACAGATTATATATGTATACTCTTTTATACTCTTTGAATAGAAAAAAATAAAAGAGTTGTTTGAAGTTGATATAATGTGCTTGTGTAGTTATTTTTCTGTTAACTTTTTCACATGGATTTTAAAACTGAACCTTAAGTTATAGTAACTGCAAATATTTGAGTTGATTAACTTAGAAATTTGAGTTGATTAACTTAAAAGAAATGAGGCATGGGATGGCCTCAATGTCGTTGAGTTCTGTTAACTTAATCACATGGATTTAAGGTTGAACCTTAAGTCACAGTAACTGAACATATTTGAGTTGCCTCCACTTGAGAACCTTAAGTCACAGTAACTGAACATATTTGAACTGCCTTAACTGAGAACTGTAAGTCACAGTAACTGAACATATTTGAGTTGACACCACTTGAGAACCTTAAGTCACAGTAACTGAATATATTTGCATTGCCTTAACTGAGAACTGTAAGTCACAGTAACTGAACATATTTGAGTTGACACCACTTTAGAACCTTAAGTCAGAGTAACTGACCATATTTGAACTGCCTTAACTGAGAACTGTAAGTCACAGTAACTGAACATATTTGAGTTGACACCACTTGAGAACCTTAAGTCACAGTAACTGAATATATTTGCATTGCCTTAACTGAGAACTGTAAGTCACAGTAACTGAACATATTTGAGTTGACACCACTTGAGAACCTTAAGTCACAGTAACTGAACATATTTGAACTGCCTTAACTGAGAACTGTAAGTCACAGTAACTGAACATATTTGAGTTGACACCACTTGAGAACCTTAAGTCACAGTAACTGAATATATTTGAATTGCCTTAACTGAGAACTGTAAGTCACAGTAACTGAACATATTTGAGTTGACACCACTTGAGAACCTTAAGTCACAGTAACTGAATATATTTGAATTGCCTTAACTGAGAACTGTAAGTCACAGTAACTGAACATATTTGAGTTGACTCCACTTGAGAACTGTAAGTCAGAGTAACTGACCATATTTGATTTGACTTAACTGAGAACCTTAAGTCACAGTAACAGACCATATTTGAGTTGAGTTATTATGCTTTACTGAAACTAAACTTGATCCATCTGTAACAGACCCTGAAATAGAAATAGAGAACTATACTATAGTCCGTAATGACAGAAACCAGTATGGAGGTGGTGTTTGTATGTACATACATAAGGACACCAAATTCATTACCCGTACTGACCTTCATCATGAGACAATTGAAACCGTATGGGTGGACATTTTATTTGAAAGGGCAAAATCTGTTCTAGTCGGCACAATATACAGACCGCCAGATCAAACTGGCTTTTATGATACTATGGATGTGTGCTTAGCTGGAGCTGAGGATGCGGAAAAAATTCTTATTGGGGATTGGAACACGGATATGCAACAAAAAGATGCACCCGTCTTCAAATCCTTCAATAGGTTTTGTGATCTGCACGGCCTCAGCCAACTAATCACCCAACCCACAAGGATATGTGAATCAACTCAGACTACCATTGACCTCATACTGACCTCTGACAAGTCCAAGATATCCAATAAAGGGGTTATAGCATGCGGGTTAAGTGATCATTATATGATATTCTGTACCCGCAAAAAGCTAAAACTAAAGGCTGGCTGTCACAAAACAGTCACATCTAGAGACCTCAAAACCTACTCTAGCGAGGCCTTTAACCTTGAACTGGAGAGTCTGGACTGGTCAGATGAACTCAATGGTACACTGGTTGAAGAAACTTGGCTTGGCTTCAAAACCAAATTTTCATCAATACTAAACAACATGGCCCCCCTAAGAACCACCAGGGTAAAAAATCGCGCTGAGCCATGGATGCACACTGAAATACTGACCGCTATGAAAGCCAGAGACAAAAAATGCTCTGAGTTTCGTAAAAGTCAGTCAAAGCTTACCAAAAGCACGAGCAGTGAACTCCAAGACCACGTGACTGAACTCAAACTAGAAAGAAACAGACTAAGAAATGACGTAAACTCCATGATCAAAACTGCTAAAAAAAAATTCATCAATGACAAAACCGAGGAAAACAAAAATAAACCACGTGAACTTTGGAAATTACTCAACAATCAACTAGGCTGCAGTAAAAAACTCAAAACCAGGTTCTCAAACATAAACATAAAGACGGACAACACGCTCATCACAGACAAGCTGGATGTAGCCAATTACTTAAACACTTTCTTCACAAACATAGCCACAACACTGGTAAACAAACTACCCTCCCACTCAGGGCAGTATGGGGTAGAACACATAGTAGCATACTACAAGAACCTAGGCGTCCACAAAGACGACTTCAAACTGGAAATAGTAACTACAGATGAGGTACTCAAAAAACTGAGCGCCCTCCAACCAAACAAGGCCACTGGCCATGACAACATCCCCTCCAAATTCCTCAGAGACTCAGCAGCAGCCATCACCCCAGTCATCACACACATAATAAACCTCTCCATAAAACAGGGACACGTCCCCAAGGACTTCAAAATTGCGAGAGTAACACCCCTGCACAAAAAGGGCAGCAAATTAGACCCGGGTAACTACCGCCCTGTTTCTATCCTTACATCCATCTCGAAAGTCATGGAAAAAATAGTATACGAACAGATCGAAAAGTACCTCGCGGAAAAAAATCTAATCTACGAATTCCAATCTGGCTTCAGAACATCCCACTCCACTGACACATGCCTTCTCTACTTGAACGACCACATCAAACAAGAGGTGGACGCGGGCAAATACTGCGGCATGGTCATGCTGGACCTACAAAAGGCCTTCGACACTGTCAATCACACCATTCTGATTGACAAGCTAAAAGCAATTGGTTTTGATAGTTTATCAGTGAGCTGGATACAATCCTACCTGGAGGGGAGGGAACAGATGGTGGAAGTAAACGGTACACTATCCCCCCCCCTCACAGTGAGCTGTGGTGTTCCACAAGGAAGCATACTAGGACCGCTACTATTCCTAATTTATGCAAATGACATGTCGTCAGCTTGTGACTGCAACTTGTTCCTGTTTGCGGACGACTCAGCCCTGCTGGTCTCTGACAAGAACAAGTTACAGGTTGAAAAAGCCCTCAGCTCGGAACTAGGCAAAATCTGCATATGGCTCGCCGACAACAAACTATCATTACACATGGGCAAAACAGAGTCCATTCTCTTCGGTTCAAATAACAAACTCAGCAAGACCGACGGCTTCTCGGTTACAGTGGGTGACAATATTATCACAAGGAAAGATGAAATTACCTACCTGGGTTCCATCCTAGAGGCTAATCTTTCCTGTGACAAAATGGCATCCAATGTAATAAAAAAAGTCAACCAACGAACCCGATTCTTGTACCGGATCTCCTCTCTGGTAAACAAGAATACCCTGAAGACTCTAGCAGGAGCACTCATTCAAGGGTACTACGACTATGCTTGCACCTCATGGTACCAAAGCACCTCAAAGGCACTAAAAAACAAATTACAAACATCTCAAAACAAGCTAGTCAGACTACTACTTGACCTGACTCCTAGAACCCACCTCACCCCTGCCCACTTTGACAACCTAGGATGGCTTAGAGTAGACGACAGAGTACAGCAACTTGCAATGGGCCTGGTCTACAAGATACACTACGCGACCAAGGTACCCATGTACATGTCAAAATACTTCCCAAAGGTCAGTGAATACCACGATCACAACACCAGAGGGAGCTCCACAAATCATGTAAAACCCAGATTCGGATCAAACAAGGGACTAAACACGTTTCGCAATTATGCCACATCAATGTGGAACGCCCTGCCTAAAGCTGTAAAGGAATGTGAATCACTACCCACCTTCAAAAACACTCTCAAAAAACACCTACGTGAGACTGCAATTCGAAACTGGCCCCTACAAATGTCCTAACCTAGTTGTACAGTAAATGACCAAGTAAGGCTTTGTCAATATTCAAATGTACAGTGTAAAATGTGTGTGTGTCCCCTTCCCAACCCCCCCCCCCCCCCCCCCCACCTCCAATGTACAGCCCTCACCCAACCCACCCAACCCCACCCCACCCAACCAACCTCCTCCAATGTACAGTTTCTATGCCAAATGTATATACACTCCTTTTCTGGACACTTTTGTATCACAAACAGTACTGTATTTGCAAATCTGATATGTCATAAATGTATAGATGTAGCAGTACTGTCTATCTGTATGTCATGTATGTCATATATGTTATGATGAATTGAAAATGGGGGACCCTGATGTAAACAAGTCGAAAGTCTTTCTCTGGTCTGCATCCCCTTAACAATTGTATGTATTGAGCTGTACTGTACTGTACCCATTCTGCAATCTGTTAATAAACTTTTCAATCAATCAATCAATCAAACCTTAACTGAGAATTGTAAGTCTTAGCCAACTGAAAACATTTGAGTTTATCAACTTAAAAAAATTGAGGCCATGTATGGCCTCAATTTTTTTAAGTTCTGGAAACTTATTCGGGTTTACAGTGTATATGAAAATAGCACTTCTTATACATTTTCATATTGGGCTAACTTCAAGACAATTAAAGGGGCACTTCACCTAAAAATAATGCTGATTTATTTTGCACATATTCTCACACACATCCAAAAATTCCAAACAGATTTGTCATTTAGTTAGACAGTTATTGAGAGTAAATTAGTTTGAATATGGCCACCAGTGAGGGACATTGAACCCTATTGTATTAATTACAGCACCATGAAATTATGTTGAAAAAAATTGCAATACCTTGTCTCATAGCGACTTTTTACTTTAACCGTCCTTCAGATGAGACGCTAAACCGAGGTCCTGACTGAATCTCGGTCGTTAAAGAACCCAGGGCGCCTATTGTAAAGAGTAGGGGGTTCCCCGACGTTCCTGGCCAAATTCCCAATCAGGTCTCTGACATCAAAGCCACCTAATCATCCCTTCCCCTTAATTGGCTGGTATCAATCCCTGTCTCCTGAACCGTTCAGCCATTGTGTAGTGTGATGTGTGCCTGGTGCCAGTGTATGGCAGCCATTGAGCCTGCATATAGCCCAAGTTTGGGTGCAACCAGTCGTGGTGAAGGAGGCAATTTCCACCCTACATTGTGGGGAGTGCTTTGCATGTCTAGAAAAGCGCTATATAAATGTAATGAATTATTATTATTATTATTATTATTATTATTATTATTATTATTATTATTATTATTATTATTATTATTATTATTATTATTATTATTATTATTATTATTATTATTATTATTATTATTATTATTATTATTATTATTATTATTATTATTATTATTATTTCATTGAGCTGTAATTAAAACCCATAAGGACCCACGGTGACACAGGTGTCACATGTACTTTACATGTTCTGTAAATGTCTATATAAAGCTTTATCCTTGATTTTACCTCATGAAGTCCCAAAGGGACACCGGTGGAACATCCCGGTGGGTCATGTGACAGATCATGTGATGTTGTGCTCCCATAACGTAAGGTTATCCTATAACCCTAGTTATATGATACTGGCTGAGCGTCTCGCTCTGCCTTCTGAGATAACCCATTATCTCCAGCACCTAGTGTGCTCCGGGGAACAAAACAAATGCACCCACTTGCAGGTGACCACGCCACTCCCATGCGTCCCCTATATTACGCCGGAAGTGGTCACGCCTCACCCTTCCCAGTTCGATTTCCATAAGCGGAAAACATCCAACGGGCCTCAGGGCGCTAAAGAGCGAGACGCTCAGCCAGTATCATATAACTAGGGTTATAGGATAACCTTACGTTATCAACTGGCTTCGCCTCTCGCTCTGCCTTCTGAGATAAAGGGCAGAGCGGACTCGTGGCCCCGACAAATGCACCCCCTGAGGGCCCTTAAGCCACAGGCTTGAGACGCCGTGCGCCAAGCAAGGATGTCCCACGAGAGGGTGGCTGAACAGTGTTCTGCCCTCAAAGCCCACATGACAAGAAGATATAGCTGCGGCATATACCTTCACTGTCGAGGCCGACCGCCCATCCAGGATAGACTGGAGAAGGACAGAACCGAGTCCAGGGGGCATGACACCGGGTCCAAGCCCCCAACCTCACACCACTCTCGAACCATACGCCACTTCCCTGCGTAAGCTGCGGTAGTGGACGGAGCACGCACATTCCGGATGGTGTTAACCACAGAAGAGTTAAGACGCATCCCCACCAGATTCACCCTTTCAGCAGCCAAGCCTAGAGGCCGCCCCAGAACAGGAGGCAGAACAGAGTTCCGCGTGCCTGAGAGAGAGCCCGCGGTGACCACGGAACAGGCCATGGCGGCGCCACCAAGAGCTGAATCAGGGCCGGGAACCACACAGCCGAGCCCTGGCCCGGCGCGACCAGGATCAAAGTCCTGCGCTCCTGACGTACCCGCCCCAACAGCTGAACTATCAGGTGTATGGGGGGAACGCGTACAGGGCGGCCACGGATACATCGAGAAGGCATCCACCCCCAGAGAGGGGTTGTCCTTCCGACTGACCGAGAACCACAAGGGGCACTGGTGGGACTGTCTGCTCGCAAACAGGTTCACCGTGGCCTCCCCGAATCGGTCCCAGACCTGTCTGACTATGTCTGGACGTAGTCCCCACTCATCGGGGTGAGGACCGCCCCGCAACATCACATCTGCACCCACATTCTCCCTGCCGGGGATGTGGAGAGCCCTCAGGCTGCGCAGATTGAGAGACGCCCATAGCCATAAAATTCGTATCCCCTGACGACGCAGAGGCGCCAGCGCGGTCTCCACGCACTTGGTGAAGATGCGAGGAGCCAGAGAGTAGCCGAACGGCAGCCTCTGGTACTCGTACGCTAAGCCCTGAAAAGGAAGCGTAGGTATGTCCTAGGAGGGAAGATCGGGTTGCGAATACGCATCCTTCAGGTCTATGGAGGTGAACCAGTCCCCCACCTGACAGCGCTTAACAGGTGGGTGATGGTCAACATTCTGAACCTTCCATGGGACAGGTCCAGTATGGGTCTGACACCCCCCCCCTGACTCTACCAACGAGGCATTCGCACCCAAGGGGGAGACCCTGACAGAAGGGCTGGTCTGATACGGGGGGAGCGGCCATCACCCCTGGTGACATAGGCTCCCCCGCTGAGCATCTTCCCGGCTTAGCTTGCTGAGGACAGCCTGCTCTGCAGCTGGACATGCATGGTGTGTGGTCCCACACTGCCCGATAGGGTGGGTCTCTACCCTGTAGTGATATTACTACCACCCAAATTACGCGTGCCTAACTGACCACAGTGGGATCGGAAGTCCAGACGGGGGAGGCACTAACGTAATACCCGGCCTGGCGAGGGCGGGCTGGGGGGAACCCACGCTGCGACCTCCTGGGCCTAGAGTTCCCCCTCTGACAAAAAAATTCAGATACAGGGAACCCTGCTCCGTCGACAGATACAACACCAGGCTCACCAAACACAGACGCAGGACGTGTGGTGTGGGAGCCGCTTGACAGCACAGCATTCTCATAGACAGACCCAGGCCTAGCTAGCAACTGGGTGTCAGCCCCTGTCTCCATGAGAAGCGAAATGTGGGGCCGCTTGCGCTTCACTGGAAGAACGCGTCCCGCAGCCAAAGGGGACAAATCAGAGCCCTGTGTCCCGTAGCGTAGCAGGGGGGAGTAACCGGAGAGTGTGCTAGACACAGCTAGATGGCAAAGGTTTTTTAGGGCGTGCCCATATAATATAGCCGATCCTTCGGGCCACCGAGGCTGTCGGCCTTGTGATCACCTGTTTCCTTTGTGTCCAGGGTATCTCAGGCCCCACCACCCGACACCATTTTTGACAGAAAAGCAGCCAATTGAGCAATGTTGTTAGTTGCTGCTAAATTCTGTACCGCGGCGGTATAAGCTTCAACAGCCCACCAAGCCACCTGCCGGGCCGACTCGCCTCTTGGCGTCGGCCGGGCGGGATACCGTTCCACCATGTCAGGGCAAAGGACCGATGCCACCTGCACCACTAAGCACGGAACACCAGTGGCAGCTGCTGACAAAAGTCTATTACTAGTGAAGCACTGCTCCACTAGTAGGCATGCAACAACCTCCCCTGCAGTGTGCACCCGTGACGGGATAAATGAATGAATGAACGAAAACTCTATTAACATATTGCAGAATGGGCTAGCCCAATACACACAATTGTTAAGGGGATGCAGACCAGAGAAAAGGTTAGTCCTGTCTACATCAGGGTCCCCCATTTTCAATTCATAGATTCACAAAATGCACACCTGCCCTGAGCCCTGTCGTCAGCCCATCCACCCATGTAAAGGGTAAATAAGCCTCCGCTAAACCCCCAACATTAGACACCGATTGACCGTCAGCATGAATGGTTAAGAGGAGGGAAGAGTAAAGACAGCCCCGGCGGGGTACATGGGAACGGCGCCCCAACATTGTAGCATTAGCATTAGCTGCGCGCTAGGATACCTGGAAAAACATCTCAAAAGTGAGTCATGATGACCACGTTTATCCAAATATCCTGCCCCCTGCACCAATACATCACTTGGTCGTCTCACAAGACAACGAGCAGTATTACCCACGCCAGTACCAATGCCTGCTAGCGCAGGCCCTACCTGAGCGCGACGTAGCTCGACTGCTAAACGTCGCGCGAAGTCCATCGGTCCGCTGTCAAGCGACGAGGAAAAAACACAGGATAGGACCGCCGTGCTGTGGACGTGCCGAGAAGGATCCGGGTGCTGGCGTACTTCTGGCGAAGCCCAACATTGCGTAATTTTTCGCTACAAACAATCTCCAGTTCAGAAGTGCATCTGAGCTGCTTCCGCGTTGGAAACGAATGAGGAAGGGTGAGGCGTGACCACTTCCGGCGTAATATAGGAGACGCATGGGAGTGGCGTGGTCATGTGCAAGTGGGTGCATTTGTTTTGTTCCCCGGAGCACACTATAGGTGCTGGAGATAATGGGTTATCTCAGAAGGCAGAGAGAGACGCGAAGCCAGTTGATATATAACCACCTTTCCACAATGCTGATTGATGGTGGTGACTTAGCTGACAGAAGTAGCTAGCATTCAAAAGCTAGATTCTTGTTGCTAAAAGGTAAGATTAGCCCAGTTAATAATTATAATGCTTACATAACATGTTTTTTATTATATATAACCTGTATATATAACCTATATATAACATTTCTTGAACAAAATGATAAAGAAAACAATCGATAAAAATCGCTGTGACACACCGGGCATTTAACCTTAAAATGTTCATGAAAATTTAATGTGACATAAATGTCACAATAAGAACAATTATTATGATCTGCTCAGTAAATTTGTCTGATTCAATGATATTTAGTTAATATATTTTATATTGTTCAATTGTTCAAAACATATTAAAACAAATATCAGTCACATTTCAATGTAGTACCCTGTAGTGCCATGTAGTGCCATGTAGTACCATGTAGTACCCTGTAGTGCCATGTAGTACCATGTAGTATCATGTAGTACCCTGTAGTACCATGTAGTACACTGTATTGCCATGTAGTACCATGTAGTACCCTGTAGTGCCATGTAGTACCATGTACTGCCATGTAGTACCATGTAGTATCATGTAGTACCCTGTAGTACCATGTAGTACCCTGTATTGCCATGTAGTACCCTGTAGTTCCATGTAGTCCCCTGTAGTACCATGTAGTATCCTGTAGTACAATGTAGTACCCTGTAGTACAATGTAGTACCCTGTAGTAACATGTAGTACCATGTAGTATCATGTAGTACCATGTAGTACCATGTAGTATCCTGTAGTACCATGTAGTACCATGTAGTACCATGTAGTACCCTGTAGTACCATGTAGTGCCATGTAGTACCATATAGTGCCATGTAGTACCCTGTAGTACCATGTAGTGCCATGTAGTGCCACCCAAATAAATTGTTTAAAATCTTTCCATTTGGCCTAGGGTTTAAACATGGTGCTAAAACCTAACATTGTTTCTAAACCCTTTGTGAAAAATGTTTTATTTATTTTTATTCAGTTGTGTTCAGCAAAATTTTGTTTTTCTTTTTAAACCGAAGGGAAAGTTATGGGAAACAGAACAAGGAAAGTTATAGTTTGAGGAAATGCAAATAAAAAGACAAACAGAAAGAGATTTTCAGCTTGATTTATTTTTCAATGAGGAATAAGTTTAATGATTAACGCCCAATGTGACATAGTAACATAATTTAAGTTTAACCATTAATGCCCAATGTGACATACCGTATGTAACATTTCATTGAAGGAGAAATGGGTGTGGGTTCTTATGGGTTAAGACAACCCAAGGATTCATTATCCCCGAATACATCACTGGTGACCATATTCAAACTCATTTACTCTTAATAACTGTCAAACTAAATTAATGTGTGCAAAACTGTTTTAGAGTTTTTCGATGTGTGTGAGAATTATGTGCAAAATAAATCAGCAGTGCCCCTTTAAGTAGTAGTTAAAACAAAACTATCCCCAATTTTGCCGGGACCCCTATACAACCGCCTCAGGGACTCTACAGGGGCGCTGCCTTGGGAACCATGTAGCTCTAACTATTAGGCTGTAACTATATAGGCTTGGATGATGTTTGTCAGAGTTAGGGCTGAAGTTGGCAAAGGAGACTAAACTCTCATCACCTCCATTCTCAACAGAAACAAAATAACTTGTAATGTTTTTGGACAACTTGGATGAAAGGCAGAATGCTTAGAGGTGTGGTTCTCTCTTGCATGGTCTCTCACTCTCATCATATTTTATCATACCAGCGCTTGTATTCCTGAATTTCCTGTGCTTTATTGTTCTTATTTATATTATTTTAACTTTAATTTGTCTTAAATACTTTAGTATTTAAGACAAATTATATATATACATACCAATTATTTTCTAGTTCTATTATCCATCCTTCTATCATCCATAGCAACACCATATATCACAGACACCCTGATGGGGGATCCCTTTTGAATTGCCAATCTGAGGTTTCTTCCTTTTTTCATCTTATTTTTTTTTTATTGCTAGGTTACAGGGAGTTCAAGTTCAAGTTTCTTTAATAGTTGTCATACAGAAGTACAGAATACTTTTATACAAAATGCTTCTTACTGTTACGCTCCAGAGACTGTGCAAGACAAGATAAGTATGAAATAAAATAACATAGTAAAATTAGAAGTAAAAAAAACGAGGTCACAGTGTTCAGTTTAGACATATGTACAATGTTCGATGCAGAATAGACGTAACTGAGTTACCATACAATATACAATACTACAATACTGTACAATATACAATACTGTTGTATAAGTTAAGTTGTTCCTTATCTTCATTGGGGAAAGTCTGGGGGTGTTATAAAATTGTGGATTTTGTGGTGGTTTTTATTGTGGATATATCTGTTACTTGTTGATCTGTGAAGCCCATCAAGGCAACTTGTTGTGATTTTGGGCTATACAAATACATTTGACTTGACTTGACTCTCACTCTGTGGGGGGGGGGTGTCTGTTCAGCTAAGGCAGTGTTTCTCAAAGTGGGGGGCGCGCCCCCCAGTGGGGGCGCAGAGGCATGACAGGGGGGCCTTGAGATTTATAAAAAAATCAAAATAAAAAATACGATTTTTTGATTACAGAAAATTGTCACTAAAGTGCTATCTGTTGCAGCTGCACTGTTCTCCATGAAAATACCATTTCTCAAAATCTGAAAATCATTATTTAATAAAACACAGAAAAGGATCACCAAGTTACTCTGGATAAAAAAAACCTTTACAGACAACATTGAGACAAAGCTTCCTGACACATCTCCATCCAAACTCTTGGAAGAACTCTTTGAAATCTCATCTGATACCACCCGGAGAGCTAGTTTCAGAGTGTGGTGCTGAGTACCAAGTATCTCATGATGCAGCAGTTAAGGTGTTGATACCATTCAGCACCACATACAGTATCTGTGTGAAGCTGGCTTTTCATCCATGACAGCTCTGAAAACAAAATATAGGGCCAAGTTGAGCCTTGAGGATGACATGCGTGTTGCCTTAACAGCAATAAAGACTGTTTGCTTATTTCCTATGTTCGCTTTGTAAATTCCCAGTCACTGAGTGAAGATCTGCTGTTTTGCAAATATGTCAAAAACAGAGGGACAGCTGATGAGCTCTTCAAAATGATTGACAGTTACCTGACAGAACATGGACTGAAATGGGAGAACTGTGTGGGCTTTTGCTCTGATGGTGCACAGGCCATGGCAGGGAAAAGGAGGGGGCTACAGGCGCACATCAAGGGGGTCTCGCCAAACGCGCAATGGACGCTCAGACACTGAGTGAATTCTGGCTTGGTGTGGAGAGGGAGCATCCACTCATAGGGCAGAGGGCTGTGGGCATCCTTCTTCCCTCCGCCACATCGTATCTCTGTGAGATTGGATTTTCAGCTGTTGCTTCACTGAAGACAAAGCACAGGTCTAAGCTCAACATTGAGCATGACTTGAGAGTGGCAGTATCAAGCCTGCAACCTCGTTTTGAAAAGATGTGCAGTGCAAAACAGGCTCATTGCAGCCACTAATGCTGTGATGACTCACATAATTTACTTACATTTTCTCTTTTTTTGCACAAATTGCAAAGTTCTTTCACAAGTTTTTTCACACGTTTTTCACAAAGTTTTCTATCTATTATTTTTTAAATCAGTGTCCTTGAATTGTATTGCAATGTTACAAGATGTCTCTATTTTTTTAAAAGCACAGTCTTTGAGTGTGTATTGGACTGTATTGTTATGTTGTTGCACAATTGCACAGTTGTAAAGTGGTTGCACAATTTGAAAGGTCACGTTATTGGTGTTATTTCAATAAATTTAAACATGGCCCATTTCATGACTATTTTGTTGGGGCGAGGGGGGGGGCCCAAAATATTTTGGTCCGCCAAAGGGGGGCCTGACAGAAAAAGTTTGAGAAGCACTGAGCTAAGGCGAGGTCCTGACACGGTGGTGATGTGTGGATGTGGTGACAGTGAAAGCCATGGCTGCCTCCATAGACACAATGAAACTGTAAATCTCTGGGTTCCATTACGGCTCTCCCTGGATCCCCCAGCCGGCCATTATGCTGCATAATGGAACAAAAGGCTCTGTTAGTAAATGTCATACACTGTTATGGTGTGGGCCCTGGTTGATTAATGTACACTGCATGTGCGTGTAATGTGCGTGTAATGTGTGTGTGTGTGTGTGTGTGTGTGTGTGTGTGTGTGTGTGTGTGTGTGTGTGTGTGTGTGTGTGTGTGTGTGTGTGTATGTGCATGTGTGTGTGTTTATCTATCTATGGGATAAGCTATAGAATAGAATAGAATATAAATACTTTAATCATCCAGAGGGAAATTTAAATAGATGGATGAAAATTACATGCACCCCCATCTGGTTTCCAAACACTCACACGCACACAGACACACACACGCACACAGACACACACACACACACACACACACACACACACACACACACACACACACACACACACACACACACACACACACACACACATGCATATGTTTACTTAGGCCACATTTGGGGATATTACATTGACACACACATTAATTCCTTAACCCCTAACCCTAACCATGACAACTACATGCCTAACCCTAACCCTAACCCTAACCTTAATCCTAAACTTAACATTAACCACTGACCCAAAATTCAACTTTTTCCAATTTGGGGACATAGCTTTTTGTTGCACAAGCCGTCCCCAACCAATTGGTCTTTAGTCTGGAATGTGTCCCAGATTTTAGGAACAAACACACACAAACTAGGGCTGAGCCCAAATGTTTGAACATTCGGACCTTCGTTCGTTACGTTGGCATTAAAATTCTAAATCAGCATTCGAAGTAAAACATTTTAATACATTTAAAAAAAAAATTATAATAATTTATGTGTTTATTCATTCTGTTTAAACCAATGGGGGTTTTCTTCACAGTTGCAGATAAAGATTAGGCTACACTAATATTATAGTATTAAAAACTGATGAAAGAAAGTTGATTTAATAAAAAAAAAAATACTAATTTAATCAGATTAATCACTTTATTCAAATTGAGGATTTAGTTTGAGGATATTTATAAAAAATAAAAAAAATAAAAAAAAATTAAATTAAAAACGAAGTTTCGAACGTCCGTTCGGAAAACCCTGACGAAGTTCGAATCCCAAAAATAGGCTTCGGGGACAGCCTTAACACACACACACACACACACACACACACACACACACACACACACACACACACACACACACACACACACACACACACACACACACACACACACACACCTACACACCTACACACACCTACACACCTACACACACACACACACACACAATGTGTATTACATTTACCGTAATTGCCGGACTATAAGCCGCACCTGAATATAAGCCGCACCAGCTAGATATAGAACGAAAAATAAATGTGTACAAATACATATACAAGCCGCACCTGACTATAAGCCGCAGGTGTCCACTAGACACCTGCGAGAGCGCCCCTGGTGGCCGTTCGCTGTAAAAATCCATAGATTAGCCGCATCGTTGTATAAGCCGCAGGGTTCAAAACATATGGGTAAAAATGTGCGGCTTATAGTCCGGCAATTACGGTACATTTACATTTAGTCATTTAGCTGACGCTTTTATCCAAAGCGACTTACAAGTTCTGTACGACAAGTCATCATTGTCCATTGAAATAGATTTTCAGCATAAAGTTACACATTTTGAACACAAAACACATAGATTTGCTGCTCAGAGCCTCTGGGAATCAGCTCTCTGGACTCTGGCCCCTATTTACAACATGGAAATGCCATAGTGAACCTATTGTTGTTGCTATACCTATGCATTAAAAACATTTATGAATTAAGTTCCATCATTGTCCATTGATATAAGCCCTGCCCCCTTTCATATCTCATGAACCGTTTGTCTTAGAGACTTATGGGAGGTATCAATGAACTCAGTACGAATATATTCAGACCATAATAACACAAATATTGGAGCGGCTGGGTGCACTCGCCTACCACCGCAGAGACTCTGGGATCGAATCCAGCTGTCAGCGGTACCTCCGGCTTGGTCAGTCGTCCCTACTAACACCTGTCTCAAACCCTGCCCCTTTTCTTGATCCTCCAATCAACTTTGTTTGTACGAGGAAGTCAGAGGTAAGCGACAGCTGTGATTGGAGGATCAAGAAAAGAGGGCAGGGTTTTGAGACAGGTCCATTGGCAGTGTTAGCGGGTGGGAAGCCGACGGGGTATGTGTCCTGGTCGTTGTAAACTGCGATTCCTACTGGTCGGTTGGGGCACCTGTTCAGCAGGGAGGGGATCGGGGGGAAATAGCGTGAACCTCTGCACGCATTACATTCTACATACTACATTAAGTAAGATACAACGTTTTGTTTTGACATCTTGTAATAAGCAATGTGGGTCTGTGTCTCCCAGGGCTGACCAGGTTGCGTGTTACTGTTCCGCAACTGTAAGTTACTTCCGGGGTAGGCCTGATTGGCCCCGACAGGCACGTGACGCGGCAAACTCAGGACGCGCAACGAGGCTGCTGAGAGCTGTCGCGCGGAAATAGGCTGTCTATTGCCATTCTCTAACACAAACTCTAACCTTAACCAGCTCCTTAACAGCGCCTAAACTTAACCGTTCTAACCTTAACCAACTCCGAAACAATGCCTAACCTTAACCTTAACCATAACCATGCCTAACCTTAACCATAGAAAGAATATTGCCATTCTCTAAGACAAACTCTAACCTTAACCAGCTCCTTAACAGCGCCTAAACTTAACCGTTCTAACCTTAACCAACTCCGAAACAATGCCTAACCTTAACCTTAACCTTAACCATGCCTAACCTTAACCGGCGAAAAAAAAAAATCACGTTAAAAAAAAATAAATGTATGGGATTCGAACTCGTCAACAACGGACCGCAGGATCACAGGACCGCTGCTCTGCCAGGTGAGCTGAAGCGCCGAATGAAAATCATGGCGGATTAGGACGGTTACATAATTCCGCAAGCTCTGCCGCGTCACGTGCCTGTCGGGGCCAATCAGGCCTACCCCGGAAGTAACTTACAGTTGCGGAACAGTTATAGGCGACCAGGTTAGGTTCGGGTCCAACTTGTCTTGGTTCTGCGCGGGTCCGGGGCTCAGCTTTCTAATAATAGACAGGTCCTGTTTTCTTCCATTCGTTGGTACAATCAACCCAGTCCATCCCAATATGGTCGCCAATCTCTTTCCATGAGTTCATGGTCTTTGTAATCGCTACACGAGTCATACAAATGTTTATATATTCTTACTTCTTCTGATAATCTTTCTTGTAATTGGTTCATGGTACAAATTGAATGTAATTATAAAATGCAATGTAATTATCAATATTCATAATGTTAGCTCGCTATTTTTGGATATTTTTCGAATTTTAGACATTGTTAGCAACCAGCAACACTGTAGCAACCAATATTATATGATAGCCCGTTTCCATTCGCTAACCAATCAATGATGCATCTATACGAATGGTTGCGTAGTTAGATTTTTGTGCTAGGTACGCAACATCCTCTGCAACTCCCTCTGCGAAGGTCGCAGATGTTGTTTTGACGTTGCAGCCCGTGTTGTGTTGCTGTCGATTGAGCATGTAGAGCCCGTAATAGTGTGATAGTGTAATAGTGTAATAGTATAACAGTGTAATAGTGTGATAGTGTGA
Source organism: Notolepis coatsorum (assembly GCF_963971535.1). Taxonomy (NCBI): domain Eukaryota; kingdom Metazoa; phylum Chordata; class Actinopteri; order Aulopiformes; family Paralepididae; genus Notolepis; species Notolepis coatsorum. The sequence goes on along the minus strand of NC_140178.1, from coordinate 58,618,185 downwards.
TAGTGTAACAGTGTAATTGTGTGTAAAAGCGTAATAGAAATAGTGCAGGGAGATCTGTTTCCATTGATCTATGTTTACCCCTGGTAATTTGATACCAGTAATTTTAATTAATAAATATTGTAGGCATGTTTGTTTGCTCTGTGAGAGAGAGAAGAAATGTGTGGCTGCCGCATGGTGGAGATGTGCGCTCTTTTCGAATTAATACTGAAATACATAGCATTGTACTATCACTGAACACTCACCTCGTCATTTACCACTACATCAATGCTCTACAGGAATATTCAGCAAGGTACTAGTATTGCCAGGGTTAGGGGTTCCATTCCCTGTGTAGCTCAATGGGTAGAGCAAGGCACTAACACTACCAGGGTTAGGGGTTCCGTTCTCCTGTGTAGCTCAATGGGTAGAGCATGGCACTAACACTGCCAGGGTTAGGGGTTCCATTCCCTTGTGTAGCTCAATGGGCAGAGCATGGCACTAACACTGCCAGGATTAGGGGTTCCGTTCCCCTGTGTAGCTCAATGGGCAGAGCAAGGCACTAACACTGCCAGGGTTAGGGGTTCCGTTCCCCTGTGTTGCTAGATGGGTAGAGCATGGCACTAACACTGCCAGAATTAGGGGTTCCATTCCCCTGTGTAGCTCGATGGGCAGAGCAAGGCACTAACGCTGCCAGGGTTTCTCTTGTTTTTCATCTTTCCACAGCTTTTGCATCTGCCATCGTCGAGACGCAACCCTAGAGGATCATGGGAGGTGCAGCGGCGGACGAGGGTCCCAGCGGGGTGAAGGCCCCCGACGGAGGGTATGGTTGGGCGGTGCTCACCGGCTGTTTTGTCATCACTGGTTTCTCCTACGCCTTCCCTAAGGCCGTCAGCGTGTTCTTCAAGGAACTCATCAGGGAGTTCGGGGTGGGCTACAGCGACACGGCCTGGATCTCCTCCATACTGCTGGCTATGCTCTATGGCACTGGTACCACGCCGCCAGCCTGGCTGCACACAGTCACACACACACGGTCACACAACAACAATTATAGAAATACTTACTGGGACACATGGCCTTATGCGTGTGCATGCAGACATGATGCACGTGCACACACCTAAACACACACATGTGCACATTGACACATAAAGCTGTAAGCATACTTTATATGAATAGATTTGTACACACACACACACACACACACACTTGCGTTTACTAACATGCACATGCGCATGCGCACGCACACACACACACACACACACACACACACACACACACACACACACACACACACACACACACACACACACACACACACACACATAGTAAGTAATAAGTAATAAGCTTGGGTACGTTCACACTTTGGTGACGTCCTGCGAAGTGGAACGTAAATTTGCCTAGTATGCAAGGAGGTAGCAAGTGCCCAAGAGCACAGGGATAATTAAAACAGTCAATTAGGACTACTTGATAGCTCCTTTTCATCCATTGTGGATTAAGATAAGATAAGATAAGATAAAATAAGATATTCCTTTATTAATCCCCTTGGGGAAATTCCAGATTGCGTTACTGTCTACCATTACTGTTCTACATGAAAATGCAGCTGGTTGTGCTGGCTATGTTTGGCATTGTTCTTGCCCACTTTCCTTGAAGGCCCCGCCAGCGATTAATGTTGAAGATGTAGGCTAGAGAGCAGAATTCTTACTTTGATAACTAGGATGTTTTGCTGGTCCCACATCAGCTTAAAATATCACTGCACATTTAATTTCTTCTCCTTCAACTTCTCTTTATGCACATGTCACCCCCATACACACACACAGATCAATCAGAATAAACCTGCAATATTACATGAGAGGCTGTTCTTTCCTTTTATTATTGGCAGGACAGTGATGCAGTCACGAAAGAGGCGCTTGGCTTAGCCGTCTTTGGAAAATAATTGAAACTGTTTCCTATTTAGGCTATTTGTTTATTGAAATACACAACCAACAACCAATCTTAAGCGTGACGGGTCCGGTACCAGTCCCAAAATTACATCACGTCATAAGTCTCTCTACCTTGCGGGGAAAAAGCGAATCTACGAATTCCAATCTGACTTCAGAACATCCCACTCCACTGACACATCTCTATTTGAACGACCACATCAAACAAGAGGTGGATGCGGGCAAATGCTGCGGCATGGTCATGCTGGACCGCCAAAAGCATACTAGGACCGTTACTGTTCCTAATTTATGCAAATGACATGTCATCAGCTTGTGACTGCAACTTGTTCCTGTTCGCGGACAGGGACAAGTTGCAGGTTGAAAAAGCCCTCAGCTCTGAACTCTGCAGAATATGCACCTGGCTCGCTTATAACAAACTATCATTACACAGTCGGCTACGTGGCGTAGTGGGCAAGGCGCTCGCCACAAATGCGGAGACGCTGGGATCGTCTGTTCGATCCCAGCGCTCCACATTGCTTTCAGTTTAGCTGGTCGTCCGTACTAATACACATTGGCCGTATTAGGGGGTGGGAAACTGATGGGTGGGGATCGGGCGTTGTGGACAGCGACTCCTACAGGTCGGTTGGTGCGCCTGCGCAGTAGAATCAGGAAGTGTCGGGGGCAGCGTGAGCCTCCCACGCGTTACTCCTCGCCACTGAGAGATCGAGCTGCGCAGGTGAAAAGATGCGACTGCTGTTACCTCAAGTACCGGAGGGGACTTGTGCTATGTATGACTTAGTCCACATTGCAGCCGGCTTGTGGGAGGCAAGAAACAGCGTTCGTGACAGGGGAGGGTTGAATTGGATGATACAAAAATTGGGATGGGAGAAAATATAGAAAATGGGAGAAAAAGTGGATAAAAAAAATATATATCATTACACCTGGGTAAAACAGAGTCCATTCTCTTTAGATCAAATAACAAACTCAGCAAGGCCAACGGATTCTCTCTTACAGTAAGTGACAATATTGTCACAAGGAAAGATGAAATTACATACCTGGGTTCCATCCTAAAGGCAAATCTTTCCTGTGACAAAATGGCAACCAATGTAATCAAAAAAGTCAGCCAACGAACAAGATTCTTGTACCGGATCTCCTCTCTGGTAAACAAGAATACCCTGAAGACACTAACAGGAGCACTCATTCAAGGGTACTACGACTATGAGTGCACCTCATGGTACCAAAGCACCTCAAAGGCACTAAAAACAAGACTACAAACATCACAAAACAAACTGGTCAGACTACTGCTTGACCTTACTCCTTCTATCCCCAGGCCATCAGGCTGCTAAACGAACAATAAACACCATGCAACAACCATCAAATGCACACAGCACACACACCCACACGCACACGACTCACTCAAACAAACAACACACTGCAGCACCCACTCTCCACACTTTAGATCACACAAACACACTTTACACTTTATATTGATTGATAAAGGATTTGCAATACAACTCGTACACCTACTGTAAATTGTACCTAAATTGCACCTCATCCCATTTCTGCCTTGCACTATATAGTATTGTATATTAGTACACTGCACAGTATTGTATATTATATGGTAACTCAGTTACGTCTATTCTGCATCGAACATTGTACATATGTCTAAACTGAACACTGTGACCTCATTTATTTTACTTCTAATTTTACTATGTTATTTTATTTCATACTTATCTTGTCTTGCACAGTCTCTGGAGCGTAACAGTAAGAAGCATTTTGTATAAAAGTATTCTGTACTTCTGTATGACAACTATTAAAGAAACTTGAAACTTGAAACTTAAAACCAACCTCACCCCTGCCCACTTTGACAACATAGGATGGCTCAGGGGGCTTTCTCATTAGGAACGGGTGCTCCGCTCCGTCCTCGCTCCGTCCTGAGTGCGAACTCCAGTGCGAACTCCCCCCCTCCCTCTCCCCCTCTGGTTTGTGTACACACTGCAGTCTGGTTCGCTCCGGTTTTTGTTTACGGTTTGCGTTTTGAGCGTGTAAGCTGCCGTAGGCGATGATGTCACTCTCGAACGCCAACACAAGCAGTTGAACACACGGTTATGGAAACTGGATGTCCGATATAAAGAAACGAATAACCAATAAATATGAAGTTATCTTTGAGCCTCTGTTGTCAAGCGTCGTCAATATAACCCACCCCCTTTTTCTCACGAATGGAACTTGTGTCGTGGAGTCCGCTTTGAGCGTTTCCAGGGTTAGCGGCTAACGCTAGTTAGCTTAGCCTATTTATGGGATAACTTAGTTAGCCCATTGCTTGCGTCAATTATATTGCATGTCACTGGTCTATAGAAATAAATGCATTCGAACAAGAAACTAATGTATCGCAATGGCAACAAAAATTTCCAGGCCTAATGCGAGCCAGGGAAGTCTTGTGCTTGTAACGTGGCTTCATGTTTTCATCCACTGAGCCGTGAGGCTCAACATGCTTGTTTGGTTGAGGTCTGAACTCGCCAAATTGCCCATAAATATAGTTTTTGTTGGTATTGTCCAGTTGTTGCTGTATGTTTTTATCTGCCCAAAATTCAAGCAAGCATGAAAGCATTACAGTAATGACGTTGTGTGTGTCAGCAAGTTGATACAGCAAGCCTCTTCCGTGTTATGGTACAAGCTTGCACACCACGCCCCCCGCTCCGTCGTCGGCGACGCTGGTTCGCACCCGAGACCACCTATTCCAGCGGTCCAGGTTTGGAGCGAATCAGCGTCCCCGGTGACGGGGGGGAGCGTTCTCATAAGGGACGATCACACCCTAAGATTCGACCCCGAATGCCCCCTTAGAGTAGACGACAGAGTACAGCAACTTGCAATAGGAGGGCCCTCATTTATCAACGTTGCGTAGGCACAGATATGTGCGTAACCCGTGCGTACGATCATTTCTAAGCAAAGTGTGGGACTTATCAAATTGAACTTGTGCTTGACTTTGTGCGTATATCTACGCACAGCTCGGAGCATGCGTACCTGGGCGCCCGGTGGTAGAATATTGAATATTGCACCGCGGAAATAAGATTCCGTGCATTAGTTTCAACAATGACGTGTTTTGTATGACCCGTAATTCACTATAGTTCATTGTAAAATAGCGACATTAGTGTAATTATTGTCAAACCCTAAATAGCATGTGGAATAGGTATTTCCGAATGAATTCAGCCTGGTTCGTAGCGTTATTATAGGAATACTTCTCCGGTGTGAGCTCAGATGTTTTCAGAGATATAGGGCATGTCTATTTGCAGAGAGAGAACATAATAATATTAAGTAGAGTCAGCTACCCGAGACATATTCTCCTTGATTTGTACCGCAATTTGAGACCCACATTGGAGCGTGGAGCAAAACGCAGTGTTGGATGTCTAATTTCCCCAACCCCACCAACTACATACAATATCCATATATCAATAACAGGAGGCCAAGAGAGGATTACCAGGTTACCCAACATCATCGGAGCAATATATAGACTGTACCCAGTGTTGGGCAAGTTACTTTAAAAAAGTAACTAGTTACAGTTACTAGTTACTTCTTCCAAAAAGTAACTAAATTACTTACTCAGTTACAAATTATAAAAGTAACTAGTTACTTCAGAAAGTAACTATTGCGTTACTTTCAAGATTTTATTTTTTTACATAAACAACATACACAAATCTAAACTATTTTAATGTTGCTGTGGGACAAAGTGAGACTAGCCTCCAATCAAATGCCATGTATGTAGATATTATAATTACTATGTTTATATAGTGGATCATACAAATACAAACAGAATAGATGTTTTGGAACTTTTGATATGTATTGCCCCTCAACAGGCCACAACTGGGCAACATTAAATTATGCTTGTTAAGCACTATACCAAAAATAAATAACAAATATATACTGATTGATTGAACATTTTAATTAACAGATTGCAGAATGGGTACAATACAGTACGGCTCAATACACACAATTGTTAAGGGGATGCAGACCAGAGAAAGAGTTTCGTCTTGTTTACATCAGGGTCCCCCATTTTCAATTCATGACATTTATGACGAAAGTCTTTCTCTGGTCTGCATCCCCTTAACAATTGTATGTATTGAGCTGTACTGTACTGTACCCATTCTGCAATCTGTTAATAAACTTTTCAACAGTGGCGTCGCGTGGGTAAAATAACAGGGGAAGCCAAAAAAAAATTATTAAAAAAAAAATTATTCAATATTTTTATTAATAATTTTTTTTTTTTTTTTTTTTTTTTAAGTCAAGCAGTCACCATGTACACTACAGTATGGCTCGGCGGCCAGTCAAACGTTATTTTTATTTATTTAACAGATTGCAGAATGGGTACAATACAGTACGGCTCAATACACATTTACGATGAATTGAAAATGGGGGACCCTGATGTAAACAAGACGAAAGTCTTTCTCTGGTCTGCATCCCCTTAACAATTGTATGTATTGAGCTGTACTGTACTGTACCCATTCTGCAATCTGTTAATAAAGTTTTCATTCATTCACACACAATTGTATAAGGGGATGCAGACCAGAGAAAGACGTTTGTCTTGTTTACATCAGGGTCATTAATACTGCTGGAGCATTGGTTAATTTTTGGTCCGATTTTTCCTTGCGCGATTTTGCGCGCCGCGTGGGAGCAAATTCGAGACACATATTCGGTTGCAAAAAGGTGTCCCACGGTCTCCTCTATGGCCGTGAATATTTTCACGCGGATCGGAATCACGGCGCGCCCGTGGGACACTTTTCCGTTTCGGCGAGTTTATTCCACGCTTTCTGTTTTCCTTTTCTAAGCATTTTAGGGGCTACATGTGAATCAGTAAAAGTTGCGGGACGCCCAGATGTTTCCACGATAGAAAGCTCGCGTGGATCCCATAATAGGCTCACTTAATACAGCGTTTTTAAAATCACGCGACATTTTCAGGGTCGCGAGCCGACCTTTTCCCCTCGTTTTCGATGATGGAAGTGATTTAGGAAAAGCTTCGGCACGCCGAGAGGTCCCCGTGGATTTAATCTCGCGAGGATCGGGGCAATATTCGGCCCGTGGGAACAGTTACGGGTTAATACAATGTTCAGAGTGCAGAGGGGAAAATATGGCACCTGCCCCGCCTCCAGGTGGAATATTATGCTGAACGTCTTCCTCCCAGCTCCGTTTTAAACTTTTAGGGTGTGGCCAGTGGCAGTCAGCTCGAATCTGATTGGCTAGGATCGGATTTGGAGTTTGGACTCACTCTATAATGCTGGAAGCCTGGAGAAAGAGACCTACCCACTGCTTCTCTCCTATACTAGCTGCAGTAGTGAGCACAGTCTGACAGTGTGTTAGAGGGAGTGAGAAGGAGAAGAGGGAGACATTAAAAAAAAAAAAAAAAAAAAAAACACAGATGCACAGATGAATGTAAACTATATTAAAAAAAAATTATATTTTAATTTTTTTTTTTTTTTCATATTTCATATTTCATAATTTGATATGAAATTTATAGGGAGGCATGGCTTCCGTTGGCTTCCACAAGGATTCGCCACTGCTTTTCAATCGATCAATCAATCAATGACATACACAACATACAGATATAAGAATCGAATCGAATCATCTAAACTAATCTAATCATGACATTTAAGACATGCATGACATACAGAGATATATATATCTCTGAGCACCTGAAGCCTGTGCTATTAAACCAGGAAGTGCAGCACTGTTGATAAGGCTGTCAGCACTGCAGTAGAGCCACTCAGTGCCCTGCGCTGCAAAGAGTGAACACAAAACGCTCATGGACCCGCTGTCTCATGTTGACTGAGTCGCTTGTGTTGTTCGTTGGATTCGTTTTGGATTATTTGGGCTCAAAACGTACACTACACGGACCGCGGTCTCATGCTGACTGATCAGTGATCGCTTGTCTTGTCGCGCTGTGTGTCAGACTCTGGATGCTTTAGACACCCGCCCACCTCCACCTCTGATTGGCTTACCATGACATTTTATTCAACCTCAGCCAATCGTCAGCATGTATGCTTGGCTCGCGCACTGCCCACTAAACAAGGAAGAACATATTATTGCCTCTCGGCGCAGAGATCTGTCTGATGAAAGAAACAGGTTCATTCATAGTAACGCGCCGCATTTTTTTGCAGTAATGGTAACGGCGTTATTAAGATTGGAAGAGTAATCCGTTAGATTACTCGTTACTGAAAAAACTAACGCCGTTAGTAACAAAGTTACTTATAGCGCCGTTATTCCCATCACTGACTGTACCCATGTAGCTTTCAAAGCTCCATCAATAAACAAAATCCAGCAATGTGAACGGGATTCCACTCAGTCAATGTACAGAATACTACAGATAATCTGCGATGCGCATTTTGGCTGATAATGTGCCGGTGGCCGGAGTCTCATTCAGGCCTAATTGTATTTAATTCAATTGTAATGTTATTACTGGGGTATCTAAAACATCACTTAAATGCAGATCAGGGTTATCCACTGAAGCCATAATGACTGACCAGAACCACGGGCTCACGACGAGCGCACAATAGGCATTGTAGAGCGCAGAGTTGGCCTGCTGAAATTGATTTCATTTCAGTCATTACAGTGCTTAATGTCGGGTCAGCTTGTCATTTATTTCTGTCAATGTGCTGGTTCTGTAGCAGGACTGGGTCAGTCAACATCCTTGGCTCCCGGCGCACCGAAGACGCTCCCTCCTCCTCAGCGGAGTTGTCTGTGAACTTGGCAACTTCATTGGATTTATTTATTCTCTAAAAATATCTATAATCATACGATTAAATATTGTTTAAAATAAAACGGCAAATACTATTATTCTGTGTGTCATGTTTCCAAATAAGATTGTTCACAACGGGAAATGCTGTATACGTTGAATTAGTTGGTTAGACCTCGGTGATCAATCTCGCTCTCAGTGAAGTTTCTCAGAGTTCGCTCGGGTTAGACCATTATTTCACATCCCATGGGGGTGTTTCATGACCAGATATGGATAATCATGCACGAGCATTGACGGTAAGGACGAATGGTATTTATCAATACGGAGTGTGCGTAGGACCCGTGTACGCACGGTTGTTAAATCCCGATATTTCTGTGCGTACACACATTCTAAATTCTGTGCTTAAGTACGAATATAGAACACTTTCTAAGAATTGTTGATAAATAAGGGCCCTGGGTCTTCAATATACACTACATCACTAAGATACCCATGTACATGTCGAAATACTTCCCAAAGGTCAGTGAATTCCACGACCACAACACCAGAGGGTGTTCCACAAATCATGTTCAACCCAGATTCGGCTCAAACAAGGGAGTAAACACGTTTCACAATGTGGAACGCCCTACCCACAGCCGTAAAATAATGTGAATCCCTACCCACCTTCAAAACCGCTCTCAAAGAGCACCTACAGGAGGCTGCAATTCGAAACTGGTCCCGGTAAATGTCCAAACCCTGACGTGACGTTCATCAACAACGAAGTGGTGAGTCCTGATTTACTCAAATTAATTGGCTGCTGGTTTATGAGTGTTTTTCGGTATGCTTTTGTGTCATGATGACATTCATGTTTTAGTCTGTCTGCAGTGTGGGGGCATTTAATTGTTGCTGAGAGAAGTATAGGCAGCGAGGCATGACAGCGCCTGCCTGGTGCTGAAATGGCAGACGAGCAGTTATATATCAACTGGCCTCGCGTCACGCTCTGCCTTCTGAGATAACCCATTATCTCCAGCACCTAGTGTGCTCCGGGGAACAAAACAAATGCACCCACTTGTAGGTGACCACGCCACTCCCATGCGTCCCCTATATTACGCCGGAAGTGGTCACGCCTCACCCTTCCTCATTCGTTTCCAACGTGGAAGCAGCTCAGATGCACTTCTGAATTGGAGATTGTTATGAAACAGAAGGAGAAATTACACAATGTTGGGAATTCGCCAGAAGTTCGCCAGCCCCCGGAACCTTCTCGGCACGTCCTAACAGCGCGGCGGTCCTGTCCTGTGTTTTCCTCGTCGCATGACAGCGGACCGAGGGACTTTGCGCGACGGTTGGCAGTCGAGCCATGTCACGCCCAGGTAGGGCCTGCGCTAGCAGGCATTGGTACTGGCATGTGTAATACTGCTTGTTGTATCGTGAGACGACCGAGTGATGTATTGGCGCAGTGGGTGGGATACTTGGATAAGCGTGGTCGTCATGACTCTCTTTTGGATGTTTTTCCAAGTATCCTAGCGTGCGCAGCTACAGCTAATGCTAAGATGTTTGGGGCGCCGTTCCCATGTGCCCCGCCGGGGTTGTCACCACTCTTCCCTCCTCTTAACCGTTTCATTGCTGAAGGTCAATCTGTGTCTAATGTTGAGGGTTTTGAGGCTTTTTTACCCTTTACACGGATGGATGGGCTGACGACAGGGCTCAAGACAGGTGTGCCGTGCTTAGAGGAGCAGGTAGCATCGGTCCTTTGCCCTGGCATGGTTGAACGGTATCCCACCCGGAAGCCGACGCCGGAGGGCCAGTCGACCCGGCAGGTGGCTGAGTGGGCTGATGAAGCTTATATCGCCGCAGGACGGAATTTAGCAGCAACCAATAACATTGCTCAATTGGCTGCTTTTCTGTCCAAAATGGTGTCGGGTAGTGGGGCCTTAGGGCCAGCCGACGTCAAAAACATCGCACAAGCTTTTGAGGTTATACAGCTTTTGACCCAGCCGCAGGCTATAACCGCAGGGAGGGCTAGGATGCTGTCAACAGGCATCTTTTGTTGGAGCAATCTCCCATTGAGGAGGAGAGGAGACTTCCCCTCTTCAGGGCTCCCATCTCCGCAGATGGACTTTTTGGTCTGTCCGCAGGGGCGCAGGCGGTATTTGACCTGGGCTCCACACCGCCCCACACCACGCAGCCAGAGGTGAGAGCACGGCCTTGCCAGCGGCTGCGGCGAGGCCCCCGGCCAGCGGCCCTGTTTCCCCCGCCTGAGATACCCTGGGTACAAGGAAAACAGGTGATCACAAGGCCGACAGCCTCGGCGGCCGAGGGATCGGCTACATTAGATGGGCACACCCTAAAAAAACATCGCCATCTAGCTGTGTCTAGCACGCTCTCCGGTTACTCCCCCCTGCTACACTACGGGACACAGGGCTCTGATTTGTCCCCTTTGGCTGCGGGCCGCGTTCTTCCAGTGAAGCGCAAGCAGCCCCACATTTCGCTTCTCATGGAGACAGGGGCTGACACCCAGTTGCTAGCTAGGCCTGGGTCTGTCTATGAGAATGCTGTGCTGTCAAGCAGCTCCCACACCACACGTCCTGCGTCTGTGTTTGGTGAGCCTGGTGTTGAGTCTGTCGACGGAGCAGGGTTCCCTGTATCTAAATTTTTTAGTCAGATAGGGAACTCTAGGCCCAGGAGGTCACAGCGTGGGTTCCCCCAGCCCCGCCCTCGCCAGGCCGGGTATTACGTTAGTGCCTCCCCCGACCGGAAGACCGGCGGTGGTCAGTCAGGCACGCGTGATTTGGGTGGTAGTAATATCACTACAGGGCTACGGTGTGTAGGGACTCACCCTATCGGGCAGCGTGGGGACCACACACCTTGCATGTCCAGCTGCAGAGCAGGCTGTCCTCAGCAGTCTATGCAGGGAAGATGCTCAGCGGGGGAGCCTATGTCACCAGGGGTGATGGCCGCTGTCCCCGTATCAGGCCAGCCCTTTCTGTCGGGGTTCCCCCTTGGGTGCGATTGTCTCGTTGATAGAGTCAGGGTGTGATATCCCGGCTCCGCGAGACGCCCTGCTCGCGCGGTTGGCAAGTCCAGGGTTGGCAACACACAGCGGGAGGGACCGGGCCTCCTATCTACAGTTCCTGGCGGACCAGCGCCAGTTGGCTGCGGGTGCGCTTTGGGATTATCATCACGTATGGTTACAGGAGTGCCATATGTCGAGGTGGACGGAGAGAACGCTGAGGGAGGGGCTTGTGTTACAGTTTACACAACCCCACCCTCCGTTTTTGGGTTTGGTACAGACCCTTTTGTCAGGGTCCGCAGCAGTGACAGCTCTGGCCGATGAGATCCAATCTCTGTTGGCGAAGCAGGCCATCGTCGTGGTCCCAAGGGAGGACGCGATGTGTGGTGTTTACTCCCGGTATTTTCTGGTGCCCAAGAAATCGGGAGGTGTCAGACCTATACTGGACCTGTCCGTGTTCAATCGACTGATTGTGGCGAGAAAGTTCAGAATGTTGACCGTCAAACACCTGTTAAACGCTGTCAGAGTGGGAGACTGGTTCACCTCCATAGACCTGAAGGATGCGTATTTTCACATGCCGATCTTCCCTCCTCACAGGAAATTCCTACGCTTCCTGTTTCAGGGCATAGCGTACGAGTACCAGAGGCTGCCGTTCGGCTACTCTCTGGCTCCTCGCACATTCCCCAAGTGCGTGGAGACTGCGCTGGGCCCTCTGCGTCGTCAGGGGATACAAATCTTATTCTACCTGGATGACATTCTGGTCCTCAGAGGAGATCGCCAGGTCTCATACCAGGCTGGTGGTGGAATTCCTCACCAGTCTGGGTTTTGCTGTGAACTGGAAGAAGAGTACTCTTCCCAGTCAACAGGTGGAGTACTTGGGCTTGGTTCTAAGCTCAAGGCCCATGAGGGCAACCCTCTCAGAGCAGCGGCGGGAGGATATTCTCGGCTCACTCAGGAGGTTCCGTCCTGGCAGGACGGTTACGGCGCTGTCCGTGATGCGCCTGCTCGGTATGATGGCATCTGCTAACTCTGTGGTCCCTCTTGGTCTCCTCTTCATGAGGAGGATACAGAGGTGGTATGAAAATAGACCCGGTGAGAGACAAGTGGAAGCGGCTGAAGGTTCCCCTGTCAGTACTGGGGGATCTCGACCACTGGGGGAGGCCTGGGGCCCTCACCAGCGGGGTCCCCATGGGCAGTAGGCTATCACACGTCACAGTCTTCACCGACGCCTCCCTCACGGGATGGGGGGGACGTGTCGGGCCCACGTAGTAGGGGGCAGATGGCAGTACCATGCTGCCCGGTCTGCTCTACATATCAATGTGTTGGAATTGAAGCAGTCCTTCTGGTCCTCAAGCGGCTCGGCCGCCTTGTGGTGGACATGCATGTTTTGATCAGGACGGACAACACGACGGCAGCGTCGTATATCAACAGATAGGGGGGAGTACGTCTCTCAATCTGGGCAGCCTGAGGGCCCTCCACATCCCCGGCAGGGAGAATGTGGGTGCAGATGTGATGTCGCGGGGCGGCCCTCACCCCGACGAGTGGGGACTACGTCCAGACATAGTCAGACAGGTCTGGGACCAATTCGGGAAGGCCACGGTGGACCTGTTTGCGAGCAGTGCCCCTTGTGGTTCTCGGTCAGTTGGAAGGACAACCCCCCTCTGGGGGTGGATGCCTTCTCAATGTATCCGTGGCCGCCCGGGATTCTGTACGCGTTCCCCCCCATACATAGCTCAGCTGTTGGAGCGGGTACGTCGGGAGCGCAGGACTTTGATCCTGGCCGCGCCGGACCGGGCCACGGCTGTGTGGTTTCCGGCCCTGATTCAACTCTTGGTGGCCCCGGCGTGGCCTGTTCCGGAGTCGCCGCGGGCCCTCTCCCAGGCTCACAGGACAATTGTGTGTATTGTGTGTATTGTGTGTATTGAGCCATATTGTATTGTACCCATTCTGCGATCTGTTAATAAAAATGTCAATCAATCAATCAATCAATCAATCAATCAAAAGCAATCAATCAATCAAAAGCAATCAATCAATCAATCAATCAATCAATCAATCTAGACTGTATGACATAATGTTGCGTTTTTTGTTTTAAATGTATCCAAGAGTAAACATCCTAACCATGACACAACAGCAGTCATGGTGTATATTTTTAGCAATACGTTTGTTTACCAATAGGTTAAAGTGTTATTAGTGAGATTTTAGTTTTTGAAATGTGTTACAGTAATATTTTCGCGGAAATCCACCATTTTCAATTAGCGGCCGTCGCCGAATGATGATGATTTGTAGTCATATGAGCACAGGGCATCCAGAGCTCTCAATGAGCGTTGACATTTCGAAAAACTACAGTACTTGTGTATGAATTATTTTTATTTCTCTTATTTCTCAAGATTCTATACCACCAAACTGAACGTTATTGGCATAGATTGGAGCGCAGTTAGTGTGTCTACCTTCTGTGATCATTTAGCAACCATCTGTGTTGAAATCCGATCCAAAATGGTGGAGCCATATCCATTCTAAGAATCGAACTGTACATACAGTAGATTTCATTCTTCATTCTCGGTGCACGCCTGGTGATACTAAATCCAAATTGAACTCTGCCATTTGAAAGAGGATATTTGGCCTGGTCC